>NC_140988.1:342700984-343118484 GCF_052327205.1 Somniosus microcephalus
TCATTAGCAGTGTGCGCTGCACCAGGATCGCACCCCAATTCGGACAAGATCCAATTTCTAGGCCTTATTGCGTCCATCTAATACTCTTCTGTTCACTGTTTTGGCAGAGACATTAAGTGATTTATTTTAAATGGGTTACTAAAATTGCAGATAGAGGAATTACAGACAAATACATTAAAGATTTGAGGGACAAATTATTCAACTGAATGCATTTTCATGTTAACATTTAAATTTATGCCATGACACACCTTCAAGGAGAAGTGAAAAAAGATGTGTGATTATGATAAGGTATAGTAGTTATAAGGATATGTTTAGCCATAGATAATCAAGTAAGCTCCTATTGGAACCGTGGAATCATTTGTGGAATGCATCCAGACAGGGTTGAATAATATTAGATTGATATTCTGGAATTTTCCCACAATTTCTTTTGGGAATCAGAGAGAAGTGTCACAGTTTTCTCTTCTTTGGTTATTCACCTCCCTCAGGAATATAAATAAATTGAAAAAGTGTACGGTATTCCCAATTGTACATGGCCTATAAGAAGTCGGCTTAATGAGTTGAACAGAGTTTTCTCATCCCATACTTCCTTAGGTTCTAGGAGATGTGAATGGTTATTAGTCTCATTTGAAGGATTATAATGTACTAAAGATCCAATGATAGTTGAATGTGGCCTGGCTTAATCTTTGAGGCGAGGGCACACGTGCATTTGTACCACCAAAGCAAGGGAGGAATCAGCTCAGCGGTAATAGTGTCAGACACATTCATCGGTACCAGGCCTAATTTTGTGCAGTTCTCAATCATCATAAGAAAACAATTTGGCCACACGAGTTCCATTAAGATGTGCACCAACCACATTTGAAACAAATCGACAGCCCAGGTCAAATCCACTTCTCAGAGATAGAAGCTCTTACTCCAAATAAAGGTCAGAGCTAATGCTGCAGAGTTTGGCTGCGATAGTGTAAAACGGATGATAGTGAATGGATATTTTACATCTCTCTAGATTTTTATTTCCATTGACTTTAATTTACCAGATCTACCCTAATTACTTTACACTGGGGAATTTACTGAAAAGAAATTGGCCCAGAATTTGCTGAAAAAATGACAGCATATGAACAACGCTCGCTGTTATTAATGCACAAATCAACCAACAACTTGTGGCATGGAAGAGATGCCCCGTGAATTGCGAATTGCCCCAAGTTGCTGGCCGATTTGCACTGCTCCGCTGTTAGCTTTGCGAAAACGACATCGCACCCTTAACCGCCCCATGATTTTCATGAAGCTGCTGCATTTGCACATTAAATGCCCATTAAACTGGCCACCAAAAGTTAAGTCTAGTAATTAATAGTGTAAGCACCCTTTTAACGACATTGCAATCAACCTCTCTGGCCCAGAAAGTGGACAACTAAAAGTGTGGAGTCCCGTTACTTCAGGTAGTGAATTGTTGTTGGAGATTTTTAAAATGTCAAATTTTAAATTTTTACATTTTTTTCTTAATGATCCTTTCTGTCTCTTTTTTCTCCCTCTTAATCAAATTTTTCTTTCCCTCTCTTTATTTCGCTTCCTGTACCTGATTTGACATTGATTTCACCCACTCTAATTCACCCTCCTTCTCAGTCCTTCCACTGTTTGTCAAACCTTCAATCTCATTGATTAAGGAGATACGCTGTTGGTCCCGTCATTCACCAATGTCCCAGATGCCCTGTTGCCTTCGCTGTGCCGTTATCAGCTCACACGTCCAGAAACTTTGTGGGCGAAATGTTTTAAACCTAAACGTGCACGAACAAGTCTAACCAACGGGGCACGCCGCGAGCTGCCCTGCTCCAGCAAAATCTGTACCAATACTGTAAAAAAATGAACAAATGCAGACCTGCAGAATAGCAGAATGAAAAGGTTTATAAAAGGCAGAGATTTTTCTTTAGAATTCAACGCTTATTTTAAATTTAGGGCTCTGATTTTCGGGGGCTTCTCCTGATCTCCTGCAGTAACTTCAGCTGGAGATTGGCCAATTAAGCCCCTTGGCCAATGGGGTAAATGGCCAGTTTTAGCTGTCAAAGCTGTTTCTCCAGGAGGTGTGTCACTCTCCCGCCGTTGGTTCCCCGTCGAAATTCCTGCCACTGTTCATCTTTTTGATCACAACGCCCTATTAATACGGGCTGAGCGCTGGAATTTGAAACTCCACCAAGCACGATGTTCCAGTGTTCATTTCCAAAGCGCACTATTACAACAACTGTTCACTCATTCAACTTTAAACAGATTTTTATTAAAATAACTCGTGTGGGATTTTATTACGCAGTGCGTTAAAAATAGCTCTCAGCAGAACTTCCAGCCCCGGGTTACTAATAAGCATTTTAAAACTAGGTCAATCCTGCGATGTATTGATGAGCTCCAAACCAACATAGAGCATGTTCTAAAGTCCAATATTAAATTGTGCAAAGCACTGCTACAGACAAAAGAAAACAGGTAGGTAATAACAAAAAGCCGAGAGCCCCATGAATTCAGATTTTTAAAACCCTCAGATTGTACATTAGTGGGAGATTATTCATGGGCCTTGAAATGGAGCTTCAAGTTGGCTTTACTATATTATGCTACTTAATTTACATTCCTGTCGTTTAATTTGCTCCCATAATACTCACTTCAGGGAAGCAGTTATTGAAGAAAAAGGAATATCTAATTTAATTTATCAGAAGGGACAGTTCAGGAAAAAAAAGGTTAACAAGGAATTCATTTTTTACTATAGAGTGTCTGGGCGTCTTCTTTACATGTGAGCCTGGTGATCAAAGCAAGATTATGTCAAGGCAAAGAGGTGCAAAAGGATTACGGTCGGGGTCAAGATGGGTGCTTTGTGAAGTGAATTTGCCTGTTGGATGCAGCAGTAGCAACAGCATTAAAGTAATCCCGGGTCCTGTGTCAGACAAATCATCACCCAGCCTATTTCCTCCAGCAAGCCTTAGCCACATCAGAAACTATGAACTCGCAACCTTGGCCCCGGCTCTTTAATCGTACAGTGACAGGGCAAGAATAATTCACAGGTCGAGCTAATCAAAGGTGAAAAGAGAGAATCAGTAAACGTCGTATCCTTTTGCCACTTTCATCAATCCGGCTAACTGAATTTGAGCTAAAGCTCAGCAAATTTTCTGGGAAGGAAATTAATATGTAACACATCTGGGCCCTGCACAGGCCTCTGAAATTGGAAAAGTCTGCGTTATATCAAAGGGCGATTATTTGTAAGACAATTGTGGCTGGCTGTGTAATCAGTAAAACAGTGCTGTGATCTTTCATACGATGGCAGTATGACCTAACAGGCTCGGGGTAAAGGAAATTTCTCTCTCTTTCAATTTTATCGGCAAAAACTATTCTCTGTTGCCCATTTCTGTTCTCCCTCCATGTGATACAGTCAATTCAATTACCTCAAAAGGTTGATACATATTCAGGGCATGAAGGCGCGGGGGGAAAAGACAGCAGCACAAAGAGAAAGTGAAAAAAAAGAAAGAAACCCACATTTATTCAATAATAAGTTTCATTTGAAGAAGCTTTGAAAACAATTCTATCTCGAATTTGTCCCTGTCAGATTGCATTACCCACAAATGAAGTAAATACAAAATATCAATTCAATTTCAATAAGAGCCCTTGAATCAAAACACATGAGGGTAGAATTTACTAAATCATAACATTTGAGGGGACCCTAGTGGCTTCCAAATATTTTACAGTCAGGGGTAATAAGACACAGAGCGCTGAATGCTAATTCATTCAATTTCACCCTTTTCACTCACACCTGTTCCTTTATAACATTATTTTCTACACTTCCAAATCACTGTTGATGGCAAGTTGTGACAAGAAGGTCCCAGACAACCTGTCTTTTGTGAAACTGCAGCTGCGTATCTAGATAGTAGAGCTGCAGTCCAAGAGACAAAGCAGAGTGACGATGGATGGGTTGACAGGTAGTTAACTCTGCAATAGAGGAAGGGGCGACATTCTGGGCTGTTCTGCCGGGGGGTTTGTCCAGGTCGAGCCACTTTCCTTCAGCTAGCAGAGATAGGCATTTGTTAAATAGCTCAGGGTGCAAACCTCACTCTATTGGGGCTCAATTCTGTTCAAACTATGAATTTTTGTGCTCGTGCCAATGAAAGCTATACGTACACCTCAAATCAGACAACTTGCATTTATATAGCACCTTTAACATAGGAAAACATGCAATAGAAATAAAGAGACGCTGAGTCAAAGAGGTGGGTTTTAAGGGGGCTTTTTTAGGAGGAGCGGGAGGTGGAGAGGCAGAGGGATTTGGCGATGGAATTCTAGAGCACGAGGCCGAGATGGCTGAAGGCTTAGCTGACAATGGTGGGGTAAAGGGACTGGGGATGCATAAGAGGCTGGAGTCAGAAAAACGGAGAGTTCAGTGGGACATGGTGTGTGATAGGATACGGCCAGCAGAGTTTTGGATGAGCTGAAGTTTACAGATGCTGAAAGATGGGATACCAGTTAGGACAGCATTGGAATAGTCAAGGTTGTCATAGTCATAGTCATAACGGCACAGAAGGAGGCCATTCGGCCCATCGAGTCCATGCCGGCTCTCTGTAGAGCAATCCAGTCAGTCCCATTTCCCCGCTCTATCCCCGTAGCCCTGCAAGTTTATTTCCCCCAAGTGCCTATCCAGTCTCCCCTTGAAAACATCGAGGGCATCCACTTCCATCACTTCCATCGGCAGTGAGTTCCAGGTCCTCACCACTCGCTGTGTAAAAAGGTTTTTCCTCATATCCCCCCTGTATTTCTTGCCCAAAACCTTAAATCTGTGTCCCCTAGTCCTTGTACCATCAACTAGTGGGAACAGCCTTTCCCCATCTAGCCTATCCAAACCCATCATAATCTTGTACACCTCTATCAAATCACCCCTCAACCTCCTTTGCTCTAATGAAAACAAATCCAGCTTCTCCAACCTGTCCTTGTAGCTAAGATCCCTCATCCCCGGAACCATTCTGGTAAATCTCCTCTGCACCCTCTCAAGTGCTTTCACATCCTTCCTAAAGTGTGGTGACCAGAACTGGATGCAATACTCCAGTTGTGGCCTAACCAACGCTTTATATAAAGCTTATACAACGGCACGGATAAAGGTTTCAGCAACAGATGGGCTGAGGAATTTTTGCTGAGATAGACTAGACTTTTCATTGAGACCCGTAAAGACTAAACATTTGCATTACTCCTCTGTACGCGTGATGTTGAGCAATGTTGAATTAAATTGTAGTTCCCTTACAACAACTGGTCCAGTTGAGATCAGCTGTGTCAAAACAGACTGAGCATTAAACCTCATAAGGCCATTAATACATGATGTATCCCACCATGTGCTGCATTCCCACTGAACCAGCACAAGAAACAGATCATTTTTAACACAGTCTGTATTCTGACAATACTGACCGTTGATCTATTTGCACTCTGTTCACGAGAGTACTACCTACTGGGCTAAAGAGGAAGCACCTTCCACCGCATGATAGAAGAACTAGACGCTGACCTCATACCCTCTCCCCAGAAATATCTCCAGGACTTGAGGGAGCTCTGAATGGTAATACCCTGCTGGTTTAAGGTGGAAGGTTTAGTTCATCAGTTTAAAACTACTGTAAATATATGTTATTGGATTGTTCATTTACTGTTTAATAAAATTGTTTGTCAGTTAAAGCCCAAAACAAAGTCCAGTGTAGTCTTACTCTACCACTTTCAAAGACAAGGAGGATCCCATGGCACATGATAAAACCACTAGCTGAACTATTCGAAAAATGTGTTTTCTGTTCATTATCCTTCGCACACTGTGAAAATGACCTAGTATTAGGGCATAAGAACATAAGAAATAGGAGCAGGAGTAGGCCAATCGGCCCCTCGAGCCTGCTCCACCATTCAATAAGATCATGGCTGATCTGCTCCTAACCTCAAATCTTCTATCACTCTCCATCCCACCCGAACCCATGTGATCTCCCGGGAGAGGCGAAAAACCAGATATAAAACCCAATGGCCAATTTGGGAGAAAAAATCTGGGAAATTCCTCTCCGACCCATCTAGGCGATCGAAACTCGTCCAGGAGATCACTCTGTCCCTATATTTTCTACAGTACTTACCTTCTGTAAAGGCAATCTCCACCTCAGCCAGTAACAGGAATAAAACCATCTCCTGAAATCTAACACAGAATTAGAACACAAGAAGTAGGAGCAGAACCAGGCTACATGTCCCCTGGGCCCGCTCCACTACCCACAGGGCCATGACCATTCCGAACCTAGACTCATGTCCAATTTCCTGCCCGCTCCCCGTAACCCTTAATTCCCTTTACTTCTAGGAAACTATCTATTTCTGTTTTAAATGTATTTAATGATGTAGCTTCCACAGCTTTCTGGGGCAGCAAATTCCACAAACCTACCACCCTCTCAGTGAAGAAGTTTCTCCTCATCTCAGTTTTGAAAGAGCAGCCCCTTATTCTAAGATCATGGACTAGAAATTCAGTAGGCTTTGCGCCCAGTTTTCGCCCAAAGAGGGCTTTTGCGCCACTTGCTGAGCTTTCGCTGATATTCAGCGCTGCGGTAATGGCGGCGTTAGCCAGTAGCGCTGCGCCGCCACCGATGACGTCATCGGTGTGCGCAGTGCCCCGCTACAGCCCCGCTACCGGCCCGACCACCATATTTAGTTGCGGCCGCCTCTTCCGCAGCGGCCGCCAACAGCGATCAGAAAACGGGGCCGTCCTGTAGCGTTAGTGGGGCGAGTTAAGGCGGAGGTGCGGTCGGCCGCTTTTTCGGCGGCCGCCTGCCCGCACCTCCTTCCCCGGCCTCCTTCACCCCCCCCCCCCCCGCGGCATTGCCGGCTGTTTTCCGGGAGCCCGGCACTTCTCCGTGGTGCCGGGCTCATTTGCCGGCACTAGCGAGCGGCGATCTCGCTGTTGCAGGCACCTCCCCCTTAAGAGAGGGAGGAAGGCCTGCAGTACCGCAGCCTGCCGCTCCGCAGCGGGTGGCGCTGCAGCACCTAGTGCACCGATATTCAGTTTCAGCAACCCAAATGGGGGCGCCGAAACCCTTGAATAGCGACCGCCTTCGAGTTGGGGCGCTGAAACTGAATTTCCGGCGGGCGCAAGTGGCTCCACGCGCAGCGGTACTTTGTGGGCGCGAGCGAGCTGGCCGCCCCAAACTGAATTTCTAGGCCTATGTCTCCTAGTTCTAGTTTCACCCATCATTGGGAACATCCTCACCGCATCCACCCGATCAAGCCCCTTCACAATCTTATATGTTTCAATAAGATCGCCTCTCATTCTTCTGAACTCCAATGAGTAGAGTCCCAATCTACTCAACCTCTCCTCATATGACCACCCCCTCATCCCCGGGATTAACCGAGTGAACCTTCTTTGTACTGACTCGAGAGCAAGTATGTCTTTTCTTAAGTATGGACACCAAAACTGTATGCAGTATTCCAGGTGCGGTCTCACCAATACCTTGTATAACTGCAGCAATACCTCCCTGTTTTTATATTCTATCCCCCTAGCAAGTGAAATCACTCTCAAGGACATAGACAGCTAGGACTCATCTTAGACAATAGTCTGAAGCATATAAGCCAGAAACTTCTAGAGTAAAAAGGGCCCATTTTAACTTGGCCGAATCGGCATTAATGAGACGGTAACAGCCTCAAAATGGGGTCGGTCGACTTAACGCTCCGTTAACGCCGACGATCTGGCTACTGCCATTTTGAAAGGGGCCTACCACTGGGCAGTCAATGCACCCACCTGTTTCAGGTGGTAGACCGTTAAATCGGGGCCCTATGTTGTACAAAAGACCCCGATTGCCATTTTAGGACAGAGCTGGGTAGGTTATAAGAACATAAGAAATAGGAGCAGGAGTAGGCCCCTCGAGCCTGCTCCGCCATTCAATAAGATCATGGCTGATCTGATCTTGGCCCCAACTCCACTTTTCTGCCTGTTCCCCATAACCCTGGACTCCCCTGTAGTTCAAACATCTGTCCATCTCAGCCTTGAATATATTCACTGACTCCGCCTCCACAGCTGTCTGGGGTAGAGAATTCCAAAGATTCATGACCCTCTGAGAGAAGAAATTCCTCCTCATCTCCGTCTTAAATGGGCGACCCTTATTCTGAAATTATGCCCCCTAGTTCTAGATCCCCCCAAGAGGGGAAACATCCTCTCAGCATCTACCCTATCAAGACACCTCAGAATCTTGTATGTTTCAATAAGATCGCCTCTCATTCTTCTAAACTCCAATGAGTATCGGCCCAACCTGCTCAATCTTTCTTCACAAGACAACCCCTTCATCCCAGGAATCAACCTAGTGAACCTTCTCTGAACTGCCTCCAATGCAAGTATATCCTTCATTAAATGAGGAGACCAAAACTGTACGCAGTACTCTAGGTGTGGTCTCACCAACGCCCTGTACAGTTGTAGCAAGACTTCCCTACTTTTATACTCCATACCCCTTGCAATAAAGGCCAACATTTCATTTGCCTTCCTAATTACTTGCTGTACCTGCACGCTAACTTTTTGTGTTTCATGTATGAGGACACCCAGATCCCTCTGTACCGCAGCATTCTGAAGTCTCACTCCATTTAAATAATGGCCCAGAAATTCGGGTCTCCACGGGTGAGTACGCATGGGGTACTCACCCGTAAGCCCAATGGAACTGCCGGTTTCCTGCATGCACTGCACATGCGCGGGAAACCGGCACTTCCGTTCCCCTGAAAGAAGGGATTCAGAAGTCGAACCCGTGCGCAGGAGAGGCAGCGCGTGCGCATCGAACTTACGTTTTTTTTACAGGTATTCCCGGGAGGGTAAGTCTCCAGAAGTTAGACATGTAAAAAGCAGTCGCAAGACCTGCTTTTTACAAGGTAAGTAGTGAATTAATTAAAATTAAAACATTTTTTCCACAGGTTTATTATTTTTAAATGCTTTAAAGAAAGGTAAGTTTATTTTTAGCCCCATTAGAAAATGTAATTAATTTTTTCAACAATTTAAATTATTGTTTAAAATAGTTATTTCATGTAATTTATAGTTTATTTTAAAAATGTGATGTTTTTTAAAAATTTATTTGAAGATTTAGTGATGTTTTAGGGCTTATAGTATTTATAGGTTTGACAGTTCTTCCTGTCAAACTTATGAATGAAGATTCCCTGCTACCATTGGCTCTCCATGGCCTACATGATCCCAGGGGAGGCATCGAACTAACTGTGCCCCTGGGATATGCAAGCACTGCGCGCCGGCAGTTGGAGGAGGCCCAGGATCAGAATCCCATGCGGGCCCACAGCTCAACGGCCGGCGCGGTAGGTAGATTCATAGATTCATAGAAGATAGGAGCAGGAGTAGGCCATTCGGCCCCTCGAGCCTGCTCCGCCATTCAATGAGATCATGGCTGATCATCCAATTTCAGTACCCTGTCCCTGCCTTCTCCCCATATCCCTTGATCCCTTTAGCCTCAAGAAATATATCCAACTCTTTCTTGAATATATTTAATGAACTGGCCTCCACCACCCTCTGTGGCAGAGAATTCCACAGGTCCACCACTCTCTGGGTGAAGAAATTCCTCCTCATTTCAGTCCTAAATGGCTTACACCTTATCCTTAGACTATGACCCCTGGTTCTGGACTCCCCGGCCATCAGAAACATCCTTCCTGCATCTAGTCTGTCCAGACCTGCCAGAATTTTATAGGTTTCGATGAGATCCCCTCTCAATCTTCTAAACTCCAGTGAGTATAAGCCCAATCGACACAATCTCTCCTCATACGTCATTCCTGCCATCCCAGGTATCAGCCTGGTGAATCTTCGCTGCACTCCCTCCATGGCAAGAACGTCCTTCCTCAGGTAAGGTGACCAAAACTGCACACAATACTCAAGGTGCGGTCTCACCAAGGCCCTGTACAACTGTAGCAAGACATCCTTGTTCCTGTACTCGAACCCTCTTGCTACGAAGGCCAACATACCATTTGCCTTCTTAACCACCTGCTGCACCTACATGCTTACCTTCAGCGACTGGTGCACAAGGACACCCAGGTTAGCACTGTTGCCTCACAGCGCCAGGGACCCGGGTTCGAATCCGGCCTCGGGTGACTGTCTGTGTGGAGTTTGCACATTCTCCCCGTGTTTGCGTGGGTTTCCTCCGGGTGCTCCGGTTTCCTCCCACAGTCCAAAGATGTGTGGGTTAGGTTGATTGGCTGTGATAAATTGACCCTTAGTGTTAGGGGGATTAAATACGTGGGGTTACGGGGATAGGGTGGGATATGTGTTGGTGTAGGGGATACTGGGATCGGGTGGGATATGTGTCGGTGCAGGCTCGATGGGCCGAAATGGCCTCTATCTGCACTGTGGGGTTTCTGTGATTCTGTGATTCTGTGATTCCCCTTCTCTCAATCTATTGCCATTCAAATAATAATCTGCCTTCCTGTTTTTGCCACCAAAGTGGATAACCTCACATTTATCCACATTATACTCCATCGGCCAAATTTTTGCCCACTCACTTAACCTGTCTATATACCTTTGCAGACTCTTTGGTTGCAATTTTGCCGGTGCTCAGAGGGCGGGTTCGGAGGCAGGTCCGCTGTTGTATTTGAAATGATTGACATCGGGTTAGGAACCCGCTGCGAACCCACCTCCATATAAGTTTCCAAAGTGTCGGGCCTGCGATTTCAGAACAGTCCCGACACCAAGCGGCAGGGGAGGCATTTAAAATAGTTAACTGCTTGTTGAGTGCTTGTTAACGACTATTTTGCCAGCCTTTTTCCATTTTCCCACATTTTCAACGGGTTTCACGTTGTTCGGAGATCACGTCAGGTAAGTATGTCAGGAGTTCTAACCAGCTGAATAGTTCACAGCTGCAACTGCAGTGTAAAAGCTAACCTCTCACATCTGTTCACTTTCAAATGTGAGAAGTGGCTGATTTCAGGATTGTGAAGACACATTTGATCTGTATTGAGGCTGTAAGTGTGTGTTGTAAACTCTATATGCACTGTCACCTCCTTGGAATAACCTCTCTCCCAATTGACTGACTGCTTCTAACATCTCATCCCCCACTGCCATATATAACAGCAGAATGGGAACAATTTATACTCTCTCACCCTGGTCCTCAGAATCTGAGGATCAGCCGCAGCAGCAACAGAACCGGGCACAGCAGCAGCAGCAACAACAAGAGCGCAAACATTCTCCTCAACCACCTGATGCTGCGCAGGGCAGAGGCCATCAGCGCAGGGCTACACCTCACCGCAGGAGATACCCCCAACACAGGGTTTACAGGCAGAGGATGAGCTTCCTCAACATGACTGAGCAGTAGTGCCAAAGGAGGCTGAGACTTTCGCGAGAGGTAGTCGCAGATATTTGCACAATGTTCGATCAAGACTTGCAGCCCAGTGGAGCAGGTGGACACACCTTACCAGTGGCTGTCAAAGTCACCACCGCCCTCAACTTCTTTGCATCAGGGTCCTTCCAGGGATCAGCAGCGGACATTAGCGTTATCTCCCAATCTGCCGCCCACAGATGTATTATGCAGGTTACCGATGCCCTCTTTGCCAAGTCCGTCAATTACATCCACTTTTCCACTGCTGAAGCAAGTGTTACCAAGCGGGCGCTAGGCTTTGTCAATCTGACTGGCTTCCCACGGGTGCAGGGCATCATCGACTGCACACATGTGGTCATCAGGGTACCCAATCAGAAACCAACTGTATTTGTCAACTGCAAGGGCTTCCACTCCCTTAACGTGCAGCTGGTGTGCAACCATAGGAAGAACATCATGCATGTGTGTGCCAAGTTCCCTAGCAACTGCCATGACTCTTACATCCTGCGCCAGTCCATTGTCTCTCAGCTCTTCGCACTGCCAAATGAGCTTTCCAGCTGGCTCCTTGGAGACAAGGGCTATCCCCTGAAGACATGGCTAATGACACCGTTGAGGAGGCCACCAAACGAGTCTGAGGAGCGCTACAATCAAAGCCACATTTCCACCAGAAGTGTCATAGAGCAAACAATAGGGTTGCTCCAAATGCGCTTCAGATGCCTGGACAGATCTGGTGGAGCCCTTCAGTACACACCAGCCAGGGTCTCGAGAATGGTCGTTGCCTGCTGTGCCCTGCACAACATCTCACTGCAGCGAGGATTAGTGCTGGATGAGGAACAAGACGCAGAGCGCACAGCCTTTTCTGAGGAGGTGGAGGGGGAGGAGGAGGAGGAGCAGAATGGGGTTCCAGATGAGGAAGACCTGGAGGAGGCGGCTGACCCAGGAATGCCAGGGATGGCCTAATCAATGCCAGATTCACCTAACTTTATGCAGCACAGACATGTGGCTGCCACATGCACATGAAGGTTGGAATGATCCCACTTCAACACCATAGAGCATCTCTACAATGATCTGTGCATTCCTTGCACTGTCACCACCATTGCTGGACATAAAAGGCGCTCTCACCCTTTACTGTGCCACTTCAAATTGTGAGCACGCATATGGCAACGAATTCAAACATTCACAAAAAATTACTTTATTACAACAAAATAAAAGAACAGAAACTTAACATTCATTTAGAGCAAAACACCCAAGTGACTACTCTTGTGACTACTTATGTGGGAGCTTTCTTTTATGCATGCTTCTACGTGATGCTACCCCTGTGGCTTCAGCAGATGTAGAGGCAGCCTGCTCACTTACCTGCTGTGCTTGCTTAGACTCCTTTGGCGGTCATCCTCTGGGTTTTGGAGCCTGTGAGGGCTCCCGCCAAAGGCTGCTCCTCCTGCGGCTGCACAAGGGCAGACTCAGCCATCGTTGTTCGGGGAGGCATCTGGGGCTCTGACCAAGGGGTTGGTAAGGGGATGGTAGTTTGAGTGCTTGGAGAGGAGCCCCAACTTCCATGTCCCCTCCCACCATCATCCCTCTCATGGGCCACCCTGCACTTCGCTGCTAGCAAGTAGCTGGAGTGCACCTTGTTGCACATCAGTGGGGCCATGAGGACCCATGTCTGCACTGACATTCCTCATAACAAGGACGTCCATGAACCTTTGGTTTCTCTCCTCGATAGATATCCATCTATCCCCCATAGATGACCATCTATTTAGAAGTGTTACCATGTTCTTCGGAGTCTGGCGATTTATGTCTTCCATGGCAGTACCTACAGTTGCCATTGCGTGCACCAATACATTGCTCATATTTGAGCTGGACTCCTCCATTCTCTGCACACTCGCAGTCACCATGGTTGCAAACCCAGTCAGAGCCTCCTGCACTTGGTCCTGAAACTCCAGGACCGCTCTCTTCCTGGATTGCCCCCGAGGCTCAGCATCTACATGCAGTTGAGCAGAGCTAGGAGCATCCTATGGGCTCCGACGTGGACTCTCCACTGCTGTCCCTGTCTCCGCGATCTGCTCTTGCTCACTTGTGACTTATGATACACCAGGTAACAACACTACTCTATCTCGCATAGGACCCACCGAGGTGTGCGTCTCTGCGCTGGTGCTGGGTGCGCTTAATTCAGCTGACGCTGCTCCCTCAGAGGCTGAATGATCCTCTGAGGAGTCCTTCTGCTCTTCCTCCTGGACAGTAGGGAGGGGGGCTTTGGATGGTCCTGTGGGAGAGTAAAGACATGAGTTAGACATGTGATATGAGTTAGATATGAGTCACTCATGAATGTCAAATAAGATGGATGGAAAATTATTCTGTTACCAGGTTGTTCTACTGAGCCCTTCTCTCCGTCCCCCACTTCAAGCTGCTCCTGCAATGCCAAGACCTGCCTCCTCAGCATGGGTGAGCTGAGCCAACGATGGTGGTCCTCTTCCTGTTCTCTCCCTCTTATTGTGGGCCCTCTTTTCCTTCAATGAGGGAAAGAAGTGCAGTTTTAGTGAGAGTGATGGGATGAGTGTAAAGAATGGATAGGATAGGTGTTTAGAGGAAGACTATGATGAAGTGGGGTGCTAATACCAAGTTGCCTCCTCTTGAGTTCTTAGTTGTTGTCATTGCATAACATTGAGAGTGAGTGTGAGGGGTGCATAGTAAGATGGGGAAGTGATTCTGTACATAGGAAGAGAGGAATGGGTGATGGTGCAAGGGATGTTGGGGTGAGTTTGGATGTGCAGGAGGAGGGTTGGCGATGCAGAGTGACGGGGATGTGATGACAGGCACAGCAGAATGAAGGTAAGTGTGATTTTATACTCACTTTCCCTGAATGCAGGAGATCATTGAACCTCTTCCTTCATTGGACCCAGGTGCGAGTAAACACACACCTTGCATTCACCTCCTCAGCTATTTGCAGCCAGGCTGCCTTTGTCTGCTGAGTGTGGTGTATGTGCCTTTAAGAGCCCCAGGTGTGCTGTAATGCCGGTAATTGCCACTCGGGCTATATAAGCCTGTATATTGTGTATATCCGTTAGAACACCCCCCCAGACTTTGCTTAGTAAATACCTATGAACCAACTCCTGTCTTCAGTGTCTTTATCAACACACGGACACTACAGTGGCGACGAAGTGGAAACGGACTTACCTGCAATTCGGCAGCACCTCAAGGACATCGATTCCTCGGGCGTCCAGAAGACTCAAGGAAGTGAGAGAAGCTGTGGTTTCACCAGCTGGCCAAGCTGGTGGCAGGTACTGCGCTAATCCTTCCTAGGCGTCAGGCTGGGGCTCCAGCGGCTGGCTCTACAGCTGAGACAGGCAGCAAAATCGGAGGCAAGCAATAACAGACTGGGAGGGAGCACTCGGGAGACGGCCGGCGCGGCAAGCAGGTCAGCGTTCAGACCTCCGGCGGGAACAAGTCTCCAACAGTAAATAAAAAAAAAAGAGAACGGAAACCGCAGTAAACAGCGTTGTTATCGGCAGCAGCGGCGGGAAAGCACGGGAAGCGCCATATCTTTGCTACAGAAAAGAAAAAAAAGCGCGGGAAGCACCATATCTTTTCTGAAATGCCTAAATCTGGTAATATTGATGCTTTTGATAGCGAAATAGAGGATTGGACCACATACGTGGAAAGAGTAGAGGTATATTGCACTGCAAATGGAATAGAAGATGAAAAAAAAGCTTCAGTACTTCTGAACTTAATGGGCGCAAAGACATACGGGCTGTTACGAAATTTAATCACTCCAGCCAAACCAAAGGACAAGAATTTTAAAGAAATTGTTGATACCCTGCATGAGCACTTAAACCCAACACCGCTGCTGATAGCGGAACGATTCAAGTTCTTCAAGAGAAATCAACACAAGAATGAAAGTAACGCTGATTGCCTAACCGAATTAAGAAAGCTATCAGTCCTGCCCCGAATTGGCAGTACTTTATCAGATTATCTTCGAGACAAATTCGTTTGCAGTCTCTTAAGTGAAGGAACACAAAAAAGACTGCTTTCTGAAAAAGATTTAACATTGGACAAAGCTTTCAGTATGGCTGTATCATACGAAGCAGCAGAAAAAGGAGCTGCAGAGATACAACAAAAGACACAGGACTTCGGCACCCATGAAATGACACAGGGTTTCGAAAGATGTTATCGCTGCGGCAGATCCACCCATAACCAGAGGGACTGCTGGTTCAAGGACAAAGCATGCAGGCAATGCGGAAAGATTGGACACATTGCACGGGTATGCCGATCTGGACAAAATCAATCCACTGACAGAAAAAAAAAAATCAATAAAGAAAAGTACAGGAAGGTACAAATGATGACGGACAGTAGCTCCGAAGACCAGAAGAGCGATAGCGACTTCGAAAACAAGAGACTAAGCTGTCTCAAATTACATAATGTACTTGCCAAAGGTGATTACCAAACCATTTGGGTTACCCTCACAATAGCAGGGTCCCCAGTTAAAATGGAGCTAACATAAGAACATAAGAACATAAGAAATAGGAGCAGGAGTAGGCCAATCGGCCCCTCGAGCCTGCTCCGCCATTCAATAAGATCATGGCTGATCTGATCCTAACCGCCAATCCACTATCACAGAACCATCTCCTGAATCTAACAGAATTAGAAACACGAAATAGGAGCAGGATCAGGCTACACGGCCCCTGGGCCCGCTCCGCTACCCACAGGGCCATGACTGATCCGAACCTAGACTCATGTCCAATTTCCTGCCCGCTCCCCGTAACCTTTAATTCCCTTTACTTCTAGGAAACTGTCTATTTCTGTTTTAAATTTATGTAATGATGTAGCTTCTACAGCTTTTTGGGGCAGCATATTCCATGGACCTACCACCCTCTGAGTGAAGTAGTTCCTCCTCATCTCAGTTTTGAAAGAGCAGCCCCTTATTCTAAGACTATGCCCCCTAGTTCTAGTTTCACCCATCATCGGGAACATCTTCCCCACATCCACCCGATCCAACCCCTTCACAATCTTATATGTTTCAATAAGATCGCCTCTCATTCTTCTGAACTCCAATGAGTAGAGTCCCAATCTACTCAACCTCTCCTCATATGTCCATCCCCTCATCCCCGGGATTAACCGAGTGAACCTTCTTTGTACTAGATACAGGATCAGCTCTAACCGTAATAAATCGACGGGATTACGAGAGGCTATTTTCGCATATACCTCTAAAAGACACATCCATTATCTTAAAAACATATACGGGGCAGAAAGTATACCCCAAAGGAAAAATAAGGGTGCCTGTTGTATACAACGGCAAAGAAATACAAAAGTTGTATTTATACATTCTACAAGATGGTGGTCCACTGTTGTTGGGACGTGAATGGATCAGGAAGATACGTTTAGACTGGCACTCCATTCAGGCACTGACGGTGACCAGTAAGGAAAAAAACAATGATGACATCATACCTGAACGATTAAAAGACATCTTGACCAACGCCAAAGAAGTGTTTCAAGAGAAACTAGGAACCTTGAAAGGCATCACCGCCTCAATAAAAGTGGAAGATGCAGCAATTCCCAAATTTTTTAAGGCAAGACCGGTGCCATACGCAATATGTCCAGCAGTCGAGGCAGAGCTGGAGAATTTGGAAAGAGCAGGCGTATTATCCAAAATAGATTGGAGCAAATGGGCAACAACCATCGTTCCAGTCATGAAAAAAGCATTGAATAAAGATAAATCTGAAGAACAGAGAAAAATTCGCATCTGTGGTGACTTCAAGGTGACTGTAAACCCGGTCCTTCATACAGTACAGTATCCTCTTCCGAGGATAGAAGATATTTTCACCTCACTATCCGGAGGGAAACATTTCACCAAAATTGACTTGGCACAGGCATATCTACAGATGGAGGTTGAGGAGGCCTCTAAAAAGTATCTCACGATAAACACACACAAAGGCCTGTACCAGTACAATCGACTGGTTTTTGGAGTAGCATCAGCTCCAGCTATCTGGCAAAGAGCTATGGAGCAAGTCCTGCAAGGGATTCCGGGGACTCAATGCTACCTAGACGACATCCTTATAACAGGAGAAAACGACAACGAGCACCTTGCCAATTTGGAGCAGGTGCTCACTAGGCTGAAAGAATGGAGCCTACGAGCGAATCGCCCCAAGTGCAAATTTTTCCAAAATCATATATCATATTGTGGCCATATAATTAATAATGAAGGGTTGCATAAGTCACCTGAAAAAATTGAAGCGGTTATAAAAGCCCCAGCACCTGAAAATGTTTCACAATTAAGGTCGTTCCTGGGATTAATAAATTACTATCATAAATTTTTACCGAACTTATCAACTCTTCTACACCCTCTTAATGAACTTTTACAAACAGGAGTGATTTAGAAATGGAACGAAGACTGTAAACATGCCTTCCATAAATGTAAAGACTTAATCACATCCGAAGAAGTTTTGGCTCATTACAACCCATCACTGCCAATCAGACTGGCGTGTGATGCATCCCCTTACGGCATAGGAGCAGTATTATCCCATAAATTCCCTGATGGCTCAGAACGGCCGATAGCTTTTGCGTCACGCTCATTAAACTCAGCTGAGCATAACTATGCCCAAATCGACAGGGAAGCACTCAGCCTGGTATGGGGAGTGAAGAAATTCAACCATTACCTACACGGACAAAAATTTACCTTGTTGACTGACCATCAACCCCTCATCTCCATATTCAACCCTAAAAAAGGTGTTCCTATTATGACAGCGCAAAGGCTACAGAGGTGGTCCCTTTTTCTAGGGGCACACCAATACAACATAGAATACAAAGGGTCAAAACAGCATGGGAATGCTGACGGTTTATCGCGCCTACCGTTGCCAACGGTAGAAGAGGCACCTACAGTAGACCCAGTAGAGATGTTCCACTCTACCATAGTGGAATGTCTACCAGTGACAAATTCTGCCATTGAAAGGGAGACGAGAAATGACCCGACTCTCTCACGGGTCTACGATTTAACGGTGAAGGGATGGCCAGCACATGGCGAACCACTGTTGCCAGCATTCTCGCAAAGAAGAGAACAGCTGTCAGTGTGCCGAGGAACCTTGATGTGTGGATCCAGAGTGGTGATTCCACCCAAACTCCAGGATAAAGTGCTAAAGGAGCTTCACGAGGGGCATCTGGGTGGAGTGAAAATGAAGAACCTAGCTAGGGCGTTTGTATGGTGGCCAGGTATCGATGGAGACATCGAAGAAATGACCAAGAGCTGCCTAGGATGCCAGAAGGTCCAAAACGCTCCACCACAAGCCCCTCTACATCCATGGGAGTGGCCCTCATCTCCCTGGCAAAGGGTGCACATCGACTTTGCTGGTCCATTTATGGACTCAATGTTCTTAATCGCGGTTGATGCACGCTCCAAGTGGCCGGAGGTAATAAAGATGTCCTCCACCACCACGGAAAAAACCATCACAGTATTAAGGACCATATTTGCCAGGAATGGGCTGCCGGAACAGATATGTTCTGATAATGGACCGCAATTTGTGTCCGAAGAATTCAGAAAGTTCTTAAAAAACAATGGGGTTAAGCACTACACGTCCGCCCCATACCATCCCGCCACCAATGGATTGGCTGAAAGGTTTGTCCAGACCTTCAAGAAGGCCATAAAGGCCATGGGTAATGAAGACATAAAACTTCAGCACAAGGTGGATAACTTCTTATTCGCATACAGGAATGCAACACATATGGTTACCAACCAAACTCCCGCCATGATGTTCTTCAATAGAAACCTAAGATGCCGGCTGGATTTGGTCAAGCCCAACATCAGAAGGGACGTGGAGAACCGGCAGTTTCAAGGCATGAATGAAAGGCCAACTAGAACCTTCCAGATAGGTCAACAATTTTGGCCCGGTACTACCGTACCAAGAAATGGCAGCCTGGAACTATCTGCACACGACTAGGACCACTGATGTATACCGTGGACATCGGAGAAAGCATAATAAGGCGCCATGCTGACCAAATCATAAAGTCATCCGAAAAGGGACAACCTACACCACAACTCTATACATCTAACGATGAAGTAGAGATACCCATATCTACCTCCGATCCGGTGATACTGGAACCCGATGAACCCGACACTGGCATTCAAGCCGAATCAGCCTTGCCAGAAGAACCTACTACACCACCAGAAACTACTACACCCCCGAGGCGTTATCCGGACCGAGTCAGGAAGCCTCCTGAGAGACTAACTTATAATTAATTAACTACAGCAATGTATATTATTTTGCTTATAACATGTAATTAATAATTACTTAAAATATGATGTACTGGTTAGCTAAAAGGGGAGGAATTGTGGTGTATGTGCCTTTAAGAGCCCCAGGTGTGCTGTAATGCCGGTAATTGCCACTCGGGCTATATAAGCCTGTATATTGTGTATATCCGTTAGAACCCCCCCCCCCAGACGTTGCTTAGTAAATACCTATGAACCAACTCCTGTCTTCAGTGTCTTTATCAACACACGGACACTACACTGAGGAGGTTTCCTCCTTCCATCCCCAGGGAATAGAACCTCCCTCCATCCTCTGACTCCCTCCACAAGAACATGGAGGGAGTCATCGTTGAAGCGTGGAGCAGCCTTTGGTCTCTCTGCAGTCATTTCTCAAAGAAGCATCACTCAGGAGCATCAAATCAGAATGGAGAGCAAATGGGAACATGGCCCCCTTAAGTAGTCCAGCAACGAACGTGTCATCATAGGACCTCAACAGACCAGCACCGTGTAATTGGGCCAGGTCTCGCACACGGTGGGCTTAACAAGTCCAATCTGCGCAAAATTGTTTACACAGAGCGGCTGGAGCCAGGAGCGGGACCTGAACCCGCCAACTAGCTCTCCCGCTGTGAACCCACCTCCGCTAGGAAAATCCAGCCCTTTGTGTCCTCCTCACAACTTGCTTTCCCACCTATCTTTGTATCATCAGCAAATTTGGCTATAGTACACTCGGTCCCTTCATCCAAGTCATTAATACAGATTGTAAATAGTTGAGGCCCCAGCACTGATCTCTGTGGCACCCCACTAGTTACAGTTTGCCAACCTGAAAATGACCCATTTATTCCGACTCTCTGTTTTCTGTTAGTTAGCCAATCCTCTATCCATGCTAATATATTACCGACACCATGAGCTCTTATCTTGTGCAGTAACCTTTTATGTGGCACCTTATCGAATGCCTTTTGGAAATCCAAATACACTACATCTACTGGTTCTCTTTTATCCACCCAGCTCGTTACATTCTCAAAGAACTCTAATAAATCTGTCAAACACAATTTCCCTTTCATAAAACCATGTTGACTCTGCTTGATTGTATTATGATTTCTAAATGTCCTGCTACTACTTCCTTAATAATGGATTCCAGCATTTTCCCAATGACAGATGTTAGGCTAACTGGCCTATAGTTTCCTGCTTTCTGTCTCCCTCCTTTCTTGAATATGAGCATTACATTTGAGATTTTCCAATCCGCTTGGACCTTTCCAGAGTCTAGGGAATTTTGGAAGATTACAACCAATGCATGCACTATCTCTGCAGCCACTTCTTTTAAGACTTTAGGATGCAGACCATCAGGTCCAGGGGACTTGTCAGCCTTTAGTCCCATTAGTTTGCCTGGTACTTTTTCTCTAGTGATAGTAATTGTTTTAAGTTCCTTCCTTCCTTTTGCTCCTTGATTTTCCACTATTATTGGGATGCTTTTAGTGTCTTCTACCATGAAGACAGATACAAAATATTTGTTCAAAGTCTCTGCCATTTCCTTGTTTCCCATTATTAATTCCCCAGTCTCATCCTCTATGGGACCAATGTTTACTTTAGCTACTCTCTTCCTTTTTATACACTTGTAGAAGCTCTTACTGTCTGTTTGTATATTTCTTGCTAGTTTACTCTCATAATCTATTTTCTCCCTCTTTACTATTGTTTTAGTCATCCTTTGCAAGTTTCTAAAAATTTCCCAATCTTCTGGCCTACCACTAATCTTTGCAACATTGTATGCCTTTTCTTTCAATTTGATACCATCTTTAACTTCCTTAGTAAGCCACGGATGGTTCATCCTTCTCGTAGAGTCTTTCTTTCTTACTGGAATATAACTTTGTTGAGAGTTATGAAATATCTTCTTAAAAGTCTGCCACAGCTTATCTACTGTCTTACCTTTTAATCTATTTTCCCAGTCCACTTTAGCCAACTCTGTCTTTATACCCTTGTAATTGCCTTTATTTAAGTTTAAGACACTAGCTTCAGACCCAAGTTTCTCACCCTCAAACTGAATGTGAAATTCTATCATGTTATGATCACTCTTCCCTAGAGGATCCTTTACTATGAGATCATTAATTAATCCTGTCACATTACACATTACCAGATCTAAAATAGCCTGTTCCGTTGTTGGTTCCACAATGTATTGCTCTAAGAAGCTGTCCAATATATACTCTATGAACTCATCCTCAATTTGATCCAATCTATATGAAGATTAAAATCGCCCACGATTATTGCAGTACCTTTCTTACAAGCCCCCATTATTTCTTGATTTATACTCTATCCCACAGTGTAGCTACTCTACTGTTAGGGGGCCTATCGACTACTCACACCAATGACTCCTTTCCCTTAATACTTCTTATCTCCACCCAAATTGATTCTACATCTTGATCTTCTGAGCAAAGATCATTTCTCACTACTGTACTGATCTCATCCTTTATTAACAGAGCTACCCCACCTCCTTTTCCTTTCTGCCTATCCTTCCGAAATGTCAAATACCCCATAATATTCAGTTCCCAGCCTTGGTCATCTTGCAGCCACGTCTCTGTAATGACTATCAGATTATACCCATTTATTTCTATTTGTGCCATCAATTCATCTATCTTGTTACAAATGCTGCGTGCATTCAGATAAAGAGCCTTTAATTATGTCTTTTTACCATTTTTTTCTTACTCTGACCCTATTTGCTGGTGCACTCTTATGCTTGTACGCTTTGTCCCTTCCAGTCATACTCTGGATATCATTACCCCTATCGCTACCCTACACTATTCCCTTGTCCTTTCTCTTTAACTTTCTAAGTTTCCTCTCACCTGACCCCTCCCCCCAACTATTTAGTTTAAAGCCCTATCTACAGCCCTAGTTATTCAATTCACCAGGACACTGGTCCCAGCACGGTTCAAGTGAAGCTCGTCCCAATGGAACAGCTCCCTCTTTCCCTAGTATTGGTGCCAGTGCCCCATGAATTGAAACCCATTTCTCCCACACCAATCCTTGAGCCACAAATTCAACTCTCTGATCTTATGCCAATTTGCTCGTGGCGCAGGTTGTAATCCAGAGATTATTATCTTTGTGGTTCTGCTTTTTAATTTAGCCTCTAGCTGCTCATACTCCCTCAGCAGAACCTCTTTCTCATGTCGTGGTCCACGACAACTGGATCCTTCCCCTCCCACTCCAAGTTTCTCTCCAGCCCTGAGGAGATGTCCTTAACCCTGGCACCGGGCAGGCAACACAGCCTTCGGGACTCATGCTCTCGGCTGCAGAGAACAATATCTATCCCCCTAACTATACTATCCCCTACCACTACTGCATTCCTTTTTATTCCCCCAACTTGAATGGCCCCTGTACCACGGTGCTGTGGTCAGTTTGCTCATCCTCCCTGCAGTCTCTGCCCTCGTCCACACAGGCTGCAAGAACCTCATACCTGTTGGACAAGTGCAATGGCTGAGGCTCCTCCAATGCTACCTTCTGGATCCCCACACCTGCCTCACTCGTAGTCACATCCTCCTGTCCCTGACCATGCCCCAAATCTGAAGTATTTAACCTAAGGGGTGGGGGACTGCCTCCTGGAACAAAGGGCTAAAAATTCAGTTGGGCACCATTTGGGGCGCCAAGCTCGCCTGGGCGCCGGAATTATCGCTGCGAGCGGAGCCACTTGCGCCATCCGGATATTCAGTTTCTGCGCCCCAAATGGAAACGGGCCGCTAAATGAGGCTTCCCGCGCCCCGCTTGGGGCGCTGAAACTGAATTTTGGCGCGCTAAGGGCCGCAGCGCCACACGCTGCGGCACGGCAGGCTGCAGTACTGCAGGCCTTCCTCTCACTCTTAAGGGGGAGGTGCCTGCAACAGCGCGATCCCCGCTCGCGAGTGCCGGCAAATGAGCCCGGCACCAAGGAGAAGTGCCGGGCTCTCGGGAAACAGCCGGCAATGCCGCGGGGGGGTGAGTGTAGGAGGCCGGGGATGGAGGTGCGGGCAGGCGGGCGCCGAAAAAGCGGCCGGCCGCACCTCCACCTTAACTAGCGCCACTACCGCCACAGGTAGGCCCCTGTGTACCGGTCGCTATTTGCGGCCGGCGCTGAAGAGGCGGGCGCGACCAAATATGGCCATCGGGGCGATAGTGGGGCGCTGCGCACACCGATGATGTCATCGGTGGCGGCGCAGCGCTACAGGCTAACGCCGCCATTAGCGCCCCGCTAAATATCGCGGTAGGTGTGGCCAGTGGCGCAAAAGCCACTGAGCGCCCTCTTTGGGCGCAAACTGGTGGCGCAGGCCACTGAATTTCTAGGCCAAAGTATCCAGGTAACTTTCTCCCTCCCTGATGTATCGCAATGTCCAATGCTCGGACTCCAGCTCATCAACTCTGAGCTGAAGTTCCTCGAGCTGCAGACACTTACTGCAGATGTGGTCGCTGTGGATCACACTGGGGTCCACTAGCTCCCACATGCTACAGCAGCAACACATCACCTGCCCTGCCATCTCTATTGTATTTTATTAGGTTTTCAAGTTTTGAAATAATCAATTGTCCATTAATAGTTCTTAATCTAGATAATAACCTTTTTTAACTGATTAAATTTAGTTATATGTTTTAGGTCTTTACTGTAACTTAGCCCACAGTCCTAATTTAACCCTAGTTTATATTTATTTTATATATCAAGCAGCACCTCTTACCCCCACCTCACCAAATTCCCTCACTCACCAAATTCCCAAGATTAGTACCTGTAGCAGCAGTATTCCGTAGAACTAGACTCCGTGCTACTTACCTCGTGCGCTGTACATGCTCCAACCAATATTATTGGTGGCACAGCTGAGGAGGACCAAAACAGCAAGTTTTTAATTATTTTCATGGGGCCAGGAGGAGCAGGAGTGTCCCTCTGGGTCTCACAGAAATAGAAAATAATCTGGGCCGCAGTCCCCTTAGGTACCCCCACCACAATCGCAGCTACTCCAGCCACCACCACCTGCCCCCCAGGACTTACCTTGTTGCAGGTCAGGCAGCCTCCGGGCCATTCAATATTGCACTTTACCAATGCATCGGAGCACCAATTTGAGGCAGGCAACTCACGGGTTCTATTTAAATGAACTCCGAGACGTTAAACGGCTCCGGCCTCATCGCTCCCAGCTGGAAGGCCAGTACATTTTGCCCATCAGCGAATCAAAAGTTAAAATCTTCCCCAGTGAGTTTGAGGAAGTGGTGGTAGGTGAATCAGGATTCACAAATGGGGAATAACAATTGGAAGGTTGCAGTGGAGGGTAAATAAAAATTGTCCGAGATACTTAACAAGCACTTCAATTCAATCATTACAAAAGAGAAAGATATTGGGGAGGAGGTATCTGGGGCCAGTGGGATGTGTTCTCATTGAACTGAAACTGGTGGGCACCCGTGACACTATTGGAGCAGGGGTGGGTATTGTGAAGATCTGTCGCTTCATTAAGTCTTGCCGGAACCAACTCCAGCAGCATTTCTGTAGGGCTGGTCAATTTCTGAAAAATCTTCATGGATGCAGGACAGATTCCAGTTCTGGATGCCCAGCTGGGCCCTCCTTCCACATGCTAGTTGGCCGGATAGCCTCCTTTTACCTGTGATATACCTATCAATTCCTCCAATAAAAGGCGAAGAGTTACGAAGGTGACTAAAGGTTTTTATTGACTAAATAACAGAGCCCACTCTCGTGGGTGATCCGATCCAAGCAGGAGGAATACCAGCCAGTCGCTCACCTTTATACCTGGCCTGGTGGGTGGAGCCAAGGCGGAGTCGGCAGTGGTCATCCCAGGTATAGCAGTGTGGCAAGAGGCGACCTCGTACCGTGATACAATAGTGGTCAGTGATACAGTTATAACGAACAGTGGTGAACAGTGCTAACTACTAACAGTGATACGATAGTGAACGTGGTTTACCACATTCACCCCTTGTTTAGAATTAAGTCCGGCGGGGTGAAGTGTACTACCAATTCTGGTAGGTCAGTCTGTCCGGAGGCTTCGTAAGCCTCTCCGATCGCCGCAGCGGTGGTGTTGCCTTATCCGGTGCTGGTGCCTTATCCGGTGTTGATGCTGGTGTTTGCGTGGTCGGCGAGGGCTCGTGGGGTTCCGGCATGCCGTCTACTTTGGCTGAGGTTGGGGGGGGTGGTGGCGGTGTTTCCGGATCGGCTGAGGGTGCGAGGTCTCGTAGGGAGACAGTGTCCTCCCGCCCGCCTGGGTACGCCACGTAGGCGTACTGGGGGTTGGCGTGCAGGAGGTTCACCCTCTCGACCAGGGGGTCCGTTTTATGGGCCCTCACGTGTTTCCGCAGCCAGACCGGCCCCGGGGCGGTCAGCCAGGTTGGTAGAGTGGTTCCCGTAGTCGACTTCCTGGGGAAAACGAACATTCGTTCATGGGGGGTGGTGTTAGTGGCTGTGCAAAGTAATGACCGGATGGAGTGCAGCGCTGTCGGGAGGACTTCTTGCCAGCGGGAGGTTGGGAGGCCCTTAGACTTTAAGGCTAAGAGGACGGCCTTCCATACCGTCGCGTTCTCTCTTTCCACCTGACCGTTACCTCTGGGGTTGTAGCTGGTGGTCCTGCTTGCTGCAATACCTCTCTCTAGGAGGAATTGCCAGAGTTCCTCGCTCATGAAGGAGGAGCCCCGGTCGCTGTGTATATAGTTCGGGAACCCGAACAAGGCGAAGAGGGCATTCAGGCACTTAATGACCATGCTACTGGTCATGTCGGGGCAGGGGAAGGCAAAGGGGAAATGGGAGTACTCATCAACGATGTTGAGGAAGTACACATTACGGTCAGAGGACGGGAGGGGCCCCTTAAAGTCGATGCTCAGGCGCTCGAAGGGGCGGGTGGCCTTGATCAGGCTTGCTCGGTCCGGCCTATAGAAGTGCGGTTTGCACTCCGCACAGGTCTGGCAGTTCCTGGTCATGGTCCTGACCTCCTCGATGGAGTAGGTCAGGTTGCGGGCCTTAATGAAATGGTAGAGTCTGGTGACTCCGGGGTGGCAGAGCTGGTCGTGGAGGGTCTGAAGCCTATCGATATGCGCGCTGGCGCATGTCATTCGTGAAAGGGCATCAGGGGATTCGTTCAGCTTGCCTGGCCGGTACAAGATCTCATAATCGTAGGTGGAGAGCTCGATTCTCCATCTCAAAATCTTGTCATTCTTGATTTTGCCCTTCAGCTTGTTATTAAACATGAAAGCCACCGAACGCTGGTCGGTGAGGAGGGTAAATCGTTTGCCTGCCAGGTAGTGCCTCCAGCGCCGTACTGCCTCCACGATCGCCTGGGCCTCTTTCTCGACCGACGAATGTCGGATCTCGGGGCCCTGTAGGGTCCTTGAGAAGAAAGCCACTGGCCTCCCCTCCTGGTTTAGGGTGGCGGCTAAGGCAAAGTCGGATGCGTCGCTCTCCACCTGGAAGGGGATGGACTCGTCCACTGCGTGCATCGTGGCCTTGGCTATGTCTCCCTTAATGAGGGAGAAGGCCGCGCACGCCTCCTCCGTGAGGGGGGAGGAAGTGGCTTTCAGGAGGGGTCTGGCTTTGTCCGCGTAATTGGGTACCCATTGGGCATAGTAGGCGAAAAGCCCCAGGGTTCTCCTAAGTGCTTTAGGGCAGTGGGGGAGGGGTAGCTCCATGAGGGGGCGCATTCTTTCTGGGTCGGGGCCGATGATTCCGTTCTCCACTACGCAGCCGAGGATGGCAAGGCACGTGGTGTTAAACACGCATTTCTCCTTATTGTAGGTGAGGTTCAGCCGTTGGGCCGTACGGAGGAATTTCTCCAGATTCGCGTCATGTTCCTGCCGGTCGCGGCCGCAGATAGTGACGTTATCTAGGTAGGGGAATGTAGCCTGCAGTTCGTTCTGGTCAACCATCTGGTCCATCTCCCTTTGGAAGACCGAGACCCCATTAGTGACACCGAAGGGGACCCTAAGGAAGTGGTATAGGCGCCCATTCGCCTCGAAGGCGGTATACTGGCGGTCCTCAGGGTGGATAGGGAGTTGGTGGTAGGCCGACTTCAGGTCGATGGTCGAGAATACTTTATACTGTGCAATCTGATTGACCATGTCAGATATGCGGGGGAGGGGGTATGCGTCCAGCTGGGTATATCTGTTTATGGTCTGGCTGTAGTCGATGACCAGGCGGTTTTTATCGCCGGTCTTTACGACTACGACCTGGGCACGCCAGGGGCTGCTGCTCCCCTCGATAATGCCCTCTTTCAGGAGGCGCCGCACCTCAGAGCTAATGAAGGCTCTGTCCCCGGCGCTATACCGCCTGCTCTTGGTAGCGACGGGTTTGCAGTCAGGGGTAAGGTTAGCAAACAGAGAGGGTGGCGGGACCTTGAGGGTGGAGAGGCTGCAGGTGTTACGCGGTGGGCGGTTTAACGTTTGCTGGTTGTTGACTGTGAGTGGGGGGAGGGGTCCACCGTATGCTAGGGTTACGCTTTGGAGGTGGGATTGGAAGTCCAGCCCTAGTAGGACGGCAGCGCAGAGATGGGGGAGGACGAGGAGTTTAAAGTTTTTATACTCCGTGCCCTTAACCGACAGGGTCACGACACAGTAGCCGCTGATGTCCGTGGCGTGGGACCTCGATGCCATCGAGATTCGGCTGCGCGTTGGTAGGACAGAGAGGGAGTAGTGGCTCACCATGTCTGGGTGGATGAAGCTCTCCGTGCTTCCGCTGTCGAACAGGCAGGTCGTGGCGTGGCCGTTCACTTTGATGTCCATCATTGACTTGGACAGATGGTGCGGGCGGGCTTGGTCCAGGGTGACGGAAGCTAGTGTGTAGCTGAGCGAGTCGTTGTCATCTGCAGGCGAGGCGGTCGGGCGTGGTGAGTAAAATGGCGTCTCCCACGAGGTAGGGCAAAATGACGGAGAAGATGGCTGCCCCCGTAGCTCACATGAGGCACTATTGGGGTCGGTTGCCTTAATCAAAGATGGCCGCCCCCATGACTCATGTGTGGGGATGCTGGCCTCAGTTGCCCTAAACGAAGATGGCCGCCCCCATAGTTCGCATGCGGCACTGCTGGCCTCTGAGGATCCGCTCCTGCAGGCCTTGGAGAAGTGGCCTTTCTTCAGGCAGGTTTTGCATATGGAGTTCTTGGCTGGGCAGCGCGACCTCGGGTGCTTCTCCTGGCCACAAAAAAAACAGCCGGCGGCCCGATCGCGGATGCCCGATGTCGGGGCCGGTGCCGGGGGTGGCGGGGCCGGTCGGGTCCGGGATGCCGACGCAGAGGTAGGTCCCGGGGGCGGCGCTGGGAAGGGTGCTGTGGTAGGGGTCGGGCCCGAGTCCCAGGGTCGCGAGCAGTACCTGGTGAATGCTTCCTGATCTTGGTGGGCCACTTCCAGGGAGATAGCGAGGGCTTCAGCTTTTTCCATGCTGAGGTCTTTAGCTTCCAGCAGTCTTTGCCGTGAGTACTCGGACCGTAGGCCTTTCAGGAATGCGTCGCGGATATTATCTTCAGTATTTTCGGCTGCCGACACCGATTTAAAGTCACAGTTCCTGGCGAGTGCATTTCGCGCCTGTGAGAATTCGGCTACTGATTCTCCTGGCTGTTGCGGCCGTGATCTTAGGAGGTGCCTAGCGTACATGTAGTTTACCGGGGTCCGGTACTTCTGTTTCAGCAGGTTGATGGCGGTCTCGTAGGTAGTCATGTCCTCGATGAGAGTGTATACTCTCGGGCTCAGTTGTGCCTGCAGGACACTTAGTTTGGATGCCTGAGGGACGCTGGATTCTCTCAGGTATGATTCGAAGCAGACCAGCCAGTGTTTAAAGTCTGCGGCTGAGTTTGCTGCTCGTGGGTTCAGGTCCAGGTACGGCGGTCTGAGGGCTCGCAGCCAAGCTGGCTGGTGTGGCTGTGCTCCTGGGAGTTGCGCTGGTGGCTCCTCCGTCGGTTGTGACTCGTTGTCGGACATCATTAAATTTAGTCAATAAAATTGATATACCTATCAATTCCTCCAATAAAAGGCGAAGAGTTACGAAGGTGACTAAAGGTTTTTATTGACTAAATAACAGAGCCCACTCTCGTGGGTGATCCGATCCAAGCAGGAGGAATACCAGCCAGTCGCTCACCTTTATACCTGGCCTGGTGGGTGGAGCCAAGGCGGAGTCGGCAGTGGTCATCCCAGGTATAGCAGTGTGGCAAGAGGCGACCTCGTACCGTGATACAATAGTGGTCAGTGATACAGTTATAACGAACAGTGGTGAACAGTGCTAACTACTAACAGTGATACGATAGTGAACGTGGTTTGCCACAACCTGGCATACCGAATGCCTGCCGGATATCTGACTGGAGCCAAGGAAGCTATGGCTCTGGGAGTTCTTTCTCCCACCCATGATCCTTCTCACATAAGTGAGGATGTTTTCAGCTAAATAGCCCCCTGAGGAAACTCTTAGCGGAGGCCCAGTGTGTCCAGGTCCTAGCCTAATTCATGGGCCTTCCATCATAATCCCATCCAATTTATAGCAAAGGTAATTGTGATGAAATATATTCCATTCATCACTGCCTGTTTTCTGTGTCTTGTAACTGCCTGCTTTCTGTGTCTTTTCCCTTCCCCCAGTCCTCATGTATTATGTATTGGAATGTGCTGGAACTGGTTGTGTGCAGGGCTCCGCCCATACCTGGCTCCTTTGTAATCTAACTTCAGTCGGGCATCAGCCTCCTGAAGGTAGACATCTCTCTATTTTACGTGTTATGTTCTGAGTTAATAAAAGCCTTACTTTTGTTCTGCTAACTTCGAGTCTCGGAATAATTGAGGCACATCAATTTTATTAACTCAATTTTCAACACTATGGATCAACTCCTGAAACCCGAACGTTTGGATTTGGATCAACATGCTCCGGACGCATCAGCACGCTTTGGACACTGGTTTGACTGTATGGAATTCTTCCTGGACAATTCCGCAGCCGTCAAAGACGCTACGGACACTGCGAAGATGAGACTCGGAATGCTACGGAATTGGGTAAGCCATCGGGTTTACCCCCTCATCCAAGACGCCGATACGTACCTGGCCGCCTGCAACACCTTAAAGGTGCATTACCAGCAGCCTACGAATGAGGTGTATGCTAGGCATCTACTCGCTACTCGCGCACAGCGACCTGGGGAATCGGTGGAGGAGTTCCTAAGCATCCTGAAAAAGCTTGGCAAGGACTGTAAGTGCCAAGATGTAAAAGCCGCAGTGTACACCGACGAGCTTGTTCGCGATGCCTTTATCACAGGCCTCAGCTCCACTCACATCCGGCAAAGACTGCTGGAAAAAACGGAGTTGGACCTGAAACAGGCTGCGGACACCGCGCGGTCCCTGGAGATGGCCCAGAGAAACTCGGACGCCTACTCTTCAGCCCGCGCTGCCCACGCCGCCACGTGTGCGCCGAGGGTGCCGCCATCTTGGAAGGCATCTTCCCCGCCCGGCAGCCCGACACCGGCGGGGCCCAGCTCTCCCCCCAGAAGCCCTACGACAGCCGCGACGCGTCAAGGACCCAACTGCTACTTCTGCGGGCAGCCAAAGCACACCAGAAACCTGTGCCCGGCGAAAGGCACCACCTGCTTTAAGTGCGGTAAGAAGGGGCACTTCGGGAAGGTGTGCAGAGGGAACCCCGCCGGAAAACCAACCGCCGGAAAACCCGCCACCGCCGCGTGTGCGCCGTGGGAGCGGCCATCTTGGACGCCATCTTGCCCGACCTCGTGAGGTCCGCCATCTTATGAGCAGACAGCGTGGACGCCATCTTGTCTCGATCAGGGCCCTACAGTGGCATCGGTCACAGTGGACCAGACCAGGCCGCATCCGCTATCCAAATCAATGGTGGACATCGAGGTAAACGGGTGCCGGGTTAAATGCTTAATTGACAGTGGAAGCACGGAGAGTTTTATCCACCCTGAACTGGCACAACAACTCTCCCTAAAGGTGGTCCCTGCTCAGGGTACCATCTCTATGGCCGATAAAACCCAGACATCGACCATTCTGGGTTACTGCACGGTACAATTGTGCGTTAACGGAACTGTGTATGATAATTTTAAAGTATTAATCATGAAGAATCTATGTGCAAGCGTGATCTTGGGTTTGGATTTCCAGTGCAACCACCAAAGCATCACGCTCAAGTACGGTGGGTCCCAGCCGCCCCTCACAGTGTGCGGTCTGGCTACCCTGAAGGTAAAGCCGCCTTCGCTATTCGCGAACCTTACCCCTAACTGCCGGCCAATAGCGACCAAAAGCAGGAGGTACAGCTGGGAGGACAGGCGGTTTATCGCGACCGAGGTAGACAGGCTCCTGAAAGAGCGCATTATTGAACACAGCAACAGCCCGTGGCGCGCCCAAGTGGTAGTGGTAAGGGGTAGCGAGAAGAAACGGATGGTGATCGACTATAGTCAAACGATCAACAGGTACACCCTACTAGACGCCTACCCGCTACCCCGCATATCAGAAATGGTGAACCAAATCGCCCAATACCGGGTGTTCTCCACGATCGACCTCAAGTCAGCGTACCACCAGCTCCCTATCAGACCAGAGGACCGCCCGTACACCGCCTTCGAGGCGAACGGACGCCTCTACCAATTCCTCAGAGTCCCCTTTGGGGTGACGAACGGGGTCTCGGTCTTTCAGAGGGAGATGGATCGCATGGTCGATGACCACCACTTGCAGGCAACCTTCCCCTACCTCGACAACGTCACCATCTGCAGTCACAACCAGCAGGATCACGACTCGAACCTCGAGAGGTTCCTGAAAACCACACAAAAACTCAACCTCACCTATAACGAGGACAAGTGCGTTTTCAACACCACGCGCCTCTGCATACTGGGCAGCGTGGTGGAGAATGGGGAAATCGGACCAGACCCCGACTGATTGCGCCCCCTACGGGAGCTGCCCCTGCCCAACACTCCCAAAGCCCTGAAAAGGTGCCTGGGGTTATTTTCTTACTATTCCCAATGGGTCCCCAACTACTCCGACAAAGCCCGCCCCCTCTTGAAAGCATCCTCTTTTCCGCTCTCTGCTGAGGCCCACGCCGCCTTCAAAAGCATTAAGCAGGATATTGAGCGGGCCACGCTACAGGCAGTGGACGAGAACACTCCGTTTCAAGTGGAAAGTGATGCGTCCGACTTCGCCTTGACGGCCACCCTCAACCAGGCGGGGCGGCCCGTAGCTTTCTTCTCGAGGACCCTCCAAGGCCCCGAGATCAGACACTCCTCCGTGGAAAAGGAGGCCCAAGCCATCGTGGAGGCAGTGCGCCACTGGCGCCACTACCTAGCCGGCAAACGATTCACCCTACTTACCGACCAGCGATCGGTAGCGTTTATGTTCAACAATAAACAGAGGGGGAAGATTAAAAATGATAAGATTCTTAGGTGGCGGATCGAGCTCTCCACTTTCGAGTACGACATCATTTACCGGCCAGGGGCCCTTAACGAATCCCCTGACGCCCTCTCACGAGGGATGTGTGCCAGCGCCACCGAGGATTGGCTACAGACCCTCCACAACGACCTCTGCCACCCAGGGGTCACGCGGCTGTTCCACTTCATAAAGTCCCGTAACTTACCCTACTCCATTGAGGAAGTTCGGTCTCTGACCAGGAACTGCCGCACTTGCGCTGAGTGCAAGCCTCGGTTCTACCGCCCAGATAGAGCCCACTTAATCAAAGCTACACGGCCCTTCGAGCGGCTCAGCTTAGATTTCAAGGGCCCCCTCCCGTCCGTCGACCGCAATGTTTACTTCCTGAACATTGTGGACGAATACTCCCATTTCCCATTCGCCTTCCCCTGCCCAGACATGACCAGCGCCACGGTCATTAAATGCCTCAACAGTCTGTTCTGCCTGTTCGGTATGCCGAGCTATATCCACACGGATAGGGGGGCGTCCTTCATGAGTGAAGAGCTACGCCAGTACATGCTGTCCAAGGGGATCGCCACGAGCCGTACCACCAGCTACAACCCCCGGGGTAACGGCCAGGTGGAGCGAGAGAACGGGACAGTGTGGAAAGCAGTCACTCTAGCTCTAAGGACCAAGGGCCTCCCTATCTCCCGCTGGCAGGAAGTCCTCTCGGATGTGCTCCATTCGATACGGTCGCTATTGTGTACGGCCACTAATGCCACGCCTCATGAACGAATGTTTGTCTTTCCTCGGAAATCCACCTCAGGCGTATCCATGCCGTCATGGCTCTCCACCCCAGGTCTGGTACTCGTGCGAAGGCATGTGAGGGGCCACAAGACGGACCCTCTCGTGGAGCCAGTACACCTACTCCACGCCAACCCCCAATACGCATATGTCCGGCACGCCGACGGAAGGGAGGACACCGTGTCCATAAAAGACGTCGCCCCAGCCGGCATCGACAACAACCACGGCAACAGCAACCCTTACCCACCCACTATTCTTTCATCACCCCCGGAAGAACATCGACCAACGGCACCCCCACCAACTACGCCTTCAACAACCCCGGCGGCACCCCCGGCAGAGACCCAGGAGGCTACCGGGGACACCCAGCCGACACCCGCGGCACCACAACAGCCACGTCGGTCGCAGAGGACTATCAAACCCCCGAACAGACTAAATCTATAGAAGGGGTGAATGTGATGAAATATATTCCATTCATCACTGCCTGTTTTCTGTGTCTTGTAACTGCCTGCTTTCTGTGTCTTTTCCCTTCCCCCAGTCCTCATGTATTATGTATTGGAATGTGCTGGAACTGGTTGTGTGCAGGGCTCCGCCCATACCTGGCTCCTTTGTAATCTAACTTCAGTCGGGCATCAGCCTCCTGAAGGTAGACATCTCTCTATTTTACGTGTTATGTTCTGAGTTAATAAAAGCCTTACTTTTGTTCTGCTAACTTCGAGTCTCGGAATAATTGAGGCACATCAGTAAGCTAGAAAGTCCGAGGGCTTTTGGGACCAGTATTTCTTCTGTATCTTTCATGAGGTGTCTTCTGAGGTTCTTTTCATGAGATTCTCCAACTAACTACTTTCCTCATAGAATCTTCCATCTGCCTTCTTTAAGACAACCTTCCAGCTGCTACTGATTGAAAAGAATTGTCTCCTTTTTTGCCCAGAAAAAGAGTTCCGAGTGTAACCTGGATTTTGAGTATTGAATGACTAAAAAGGAGCAGTCAATCAAATCCTGAAGTTTGCATAAATTTGAAAAACATGGTTTAGTCTTGTTATAAAGGAACCCACAAAAGTATCTGGACAGACTTTAGCTGGTTTCTGCACTTATTTTAAAACTCAGTTATTGTGTAAAGAAACTTTACGTAAAAAGGGAGAAAGGCATAGGCCGAGTAATTACAGGCCAGTCAGCCTAACCTCGGTGGTGGGCAAATTATTGGAAAAAATTCAGAGAGACAGTGTTAATCGTCATTTAGAAAGGCACGGATTAATCAAGGACAGTCAGCATGGAGGTCAATAACCACAGCAGCATACATTTAAAGTAATTGGAAGAAGGATTAGAGGGGAGTTGAGGAGATTTCTTTTCACCCAGAGCGTGGTTGGGGTCTGGAACTCACTGCCTGAAAGGATGGTAGAGGCAGAAACCCTCATCACCTTTAAAAAGTACTTGGAGATGCAACCTACAAGGCTACGGACCAGGAGTTGGAAGGTGTGATTAGGCCGGCACAGACAAGATGGGCCAAATGGCCTCCTTTTGTGCTGTAAATTTCTATGATTCTATGATTAGATACTGGCACCTTTGAGATATTGGGCACCAGTTACAGTTTTTTTTTAAATTCATTAATTCATGGGATGTGGGCATCGCTGTCAAGACCAGCATTTATTGCCCCTCCTTAATTGCCCTTGAAAAGGTAGTGGTGAGCTGCTTTCATGAACCGCTGCAGTCTGTGTGGTGAAGGTACTCTCACAGTGCTGTTATGGCAGGGAGTTCCAGAATTTTGACCCAGCGGCGATGAAGAAATGCCGATATATTTCCAAATCAGAATGGTGTGTGACTTGAACGGGAACTTGGAGGTGATGGTATTCCCATGCGCCTGCTGCCCTTGTCCTTCTAGGTAGAGGTCTTGGGTTTGGGAGGTGCTGTCGAAGACACCTTCGCAAGTTGCTGCAGTGCATCTTGTAGATGGTACACACTGCAGCCACGATGCGCTGGTGGTGGAGGGAATGAATGTTTAAGGTGGTGGATGGGGTGCCAATCAACCGGGCTGCTTTGTCCTGGATGGTGTCGAGCTTCATGAGTGTTGCTGGAGCTGCACTCATCCAGGCAAGTGAAGAGTATTCCAACACACTTCTGGCTTGTGCCTTATAGATGGTGGAAAGGCTTCGGAAGGTCAGGAGGTGAGTCACTCGCTGCAGAATACCCAGCCTCTGACCTACTCTTTTAGCCACAGTATTTATGTGGCTGGTCCAGTTGAGTTTCTGGTCAATGGTGACTCCCAGGATGTTGATGGCGGGGATTTGACAATGGTAATGCCATTGAATGTCATGGGGAGGTGTTTAGACCTTCTCTTGTTGGAGATGAGCAAAGTTGAGAGCCCAAATTTTTGACCTGCACCTGTTGTTCTTTACTGCCAGTGGAGAAGCAGAAAATCTGGACTTATATACTATAACTAGCTGGGGGAGCCCGGCTTTGCCAGGGCTGTTTTGGGCCGGGCGGTTTAAATCGAGTGCCAGGCTTTGGGGCCTCTCTGTGTCCCTCTGTGAATCTGCTGCCGGGCAACATCTTAAATCGAGTCCCAGGCTTTTGGGCCCTGTCTGTGTCCCTCTCTCAATCTGCTGCCGGGCAACATTTCTACCTTTTAATACCTTGAAAGATGAAAGTGAAAGTACTTATAAAATGTTTTTGGTAAACCTTATGTTATTTTTAAAAGAGGTACTAACTTTTTCAAAGCTGGATGATCAAAGTAGTTTGAGCTGGAAGCAGTGAAACAATGGCTGCCACATCCCTGAGATGAAAACGATTAGTCCCGCCCACACACACACACCGATTGGCCAACCATCAGGGGACCGTACTGTAGGATTGGTCAATCGTGACGGCACAGGATTGGTCGAACCTTGACGTCAGTCAATCAATGCTAAGTAGCAGATAATGAGTTTAATTTTGAAGGTTTTTTGCATAAGGCGTGAACAATTTTCGTCCGACCGAAAAGTAAATATGCTTACGACCGTCCCGGAACCGTAAGCTTTCTTTGGAGGTAACGCGCACGTAGGTAGGCTCTATAACTTTCGAGCGCATAGCCGGACAGACGCACACACGAGGACAGACAGACAGAAGGACAGACAGACAGATAGACAGACAGACAGAATGACTCGTTTATATATATACTAGCTGAAGTGCCCGGCGGTGCCGAGGCTTTTTCGAGGGTATGTTGTTGTTGGAAGAGAGAGAGAGAGCGACTGGGGGGGGGGAAGAGCGAGAGCGACTGGGGGGGGAAGAGACAGCGCGACTGGGGGGGAAGAGAGAGAGCGACTGGGGGGGAAGACAGAGAGCGACTGGGGGGGGGAAGAGAGAGAGCGACTGGGGGGGAAGAGAGAGAGCGACTGGGGGGAAGAGAGAGAGCGACTGGGGGGAAGAGAGAGAGCGACTGGGGGGGAAGAGAGAGAGCGACTGGGGGGGAAGAGAGAGAGCGACTGGGGGGGAAGAGAGGGAGGGACTGGGGGGGAAGAGAGGGAGCGACTGCGGGGGAAGAGAGGGAGCGACTGGGGGGGAAGAGAGAGAGAGCGACTGGGGGGAAGAGAGAGAGCGACTGGGGGGAAGAGAGAGAGCGACTGGGGGGAAGAGAGAGAGCGACTGGGAGGGAAGAGAGAGAGCGACTGGGGGAAGAGAGAGAGCGACTGGGGGAAGAGAGAGCGATGGGGGGAAGAGAGAGAGCGACGGGGGAAGAGAGAGAGCGATGGGGGAAGAGAGAGAGCGACAGGGGGAAGAGAGAGGGCGACGGGGGGAAGAGACAGAGCGACGGGGGGGAAGAGAGAGAGCGACTGGGGGGAAAGAGAAAGCGACTGGGGGGGAAGAGAGAGAGCGACTGTGGGGGGAAGAGAGAGAGCGACGGGGGGTAAGAGAGAGAGCGACTGGGTGTAAGAGAGAGAGCGACTGGGGGGAAGAGAGAGAGCGACTGGGGGGGAAGAGAGAGAGCGACTGGGGGGAAGAGAGAGAGTGACTGGGGGGGAAGAGAGAGAGTGACGGGGGGGAAGAGAGAGAGCGACTGGGGGGGAAGAGAGAGAGCGACTGGGGGGAAGAGAGAGAGCGACTGGGGGAAGAGAGAGAGCGACTGGGGGGAAGAGAGAGAGCGACTGGGGGGGAAGAGAGAGAGCGACTGGGGGGGAAGAGAGAGAGCGACTGGGGGGGGAAGAGAGAGAGCGACTGGGGGGGAGAGAGAGCGACTGGGGGAAGAGAGGAGCGACTGGGGGGGAAGAGAGGGAGCGACTGGGGGGGAAGAGAGGGAGCGACTGGGGGGGAAGAGAGGGAGCGACTGGGGGGAAGAGAGGGAGCGACTGGGGGGGAAGAGAGAGAGCGACTGGGGGGGAAGAGAGGAGCGACTGGGGGGAAGAGAGAGAGCGACTGGGGGAAGAGAGAGAGCCTGGGGGAAAGAGAGAGAGCGACTGGGGGGAAGAGAGAGAGCGACTGGGGGAAGAGAGAGAGCGACTGGGGGGAAGAGAGAGAGCGACTGGGGGGGAAGAGAGAGAGCGACTGGGGGGAAGAGAGAGAGCGACTGGGGGGGAAGAGAGAGAGCGACTGGGGGGGAAGAGAGAGAGCGACTGGGGGGGAAGAGAGAGAGCGACTGGGGGCGGAAGAGAGAGAGCGACTGGGGGGGGAAGAGGGAGCGACTGGGGGGGGAGAGAGGGAGCGACTGGGGGGAAGAGAGGGAGCGACTGGGGGGGAAGAGAGAGAGCGACTGGGGGGGAAGAGAGGGAGCGACTGGGGGGGAAGAGAGAGAGCGACTGGGGGGGAAGAGAGAGAGCGACTGGGGGAAGAGAGCGACTGGGGGGGAAGAGAGAGAGCGACTGGGGGGGAAGAGAGAGAGTGACTGGGGGGAAGAGAGCGACGGGGGAAGAGAGAGAGCGACTGGGGGGAAGGGAGAGAGTGACTGGGGGGGAAGAGAGAGAGCGACGGGGGGAAGAGAGAGAGTGACTGGGGGAAGAGAGAGAGCGACTGGGGGGAAGGGAGAGAGCGACTGGGGGGAAGAGAGAGAGGGACTGGGGGGAAGAGAGAGAGCGACTGGGGGGAAGAGAGAGCGCGACTGGGGGGAAGAGAGAGAGCGACGGGGGGAAGAGAGAGAGCGATGGGGGAAGAGAGAGAGCGACGGGGGGAAGAGAGAGAGCGACGGGGGGGAAGAGAGAGAGCGACTGGGGGGGAAGAGAGAGCGACTGGGGGGGGAGAGAGCGACTGTGAGGGGAAGAGAGAGAGCAATGGGGGGAAGAGAGAGAGCGACTGGGGGGGGAAGAGAGACAGCGACTGGGGGGGGAAGAGAGAGAGCGACTGGGGGGAAGAGAGAGAGCGACTGGGGGGGAAGAGAGAGAGCGACTGGGGGGGAAGAGAGAGAGCGACTGGGGGGAAAGAGAGAGAGCGACTGGGGGGGAAGAGAGAGAGCGACTGGGGGGGAAGAGAGAGAGCGACTGGGGGGAAGAGAGAGAGCGACTGGGGGGGAAGAGAGAGAGCGACTGGGGGAAGAGAGAGAGCGACTGGGGGAAGAGAGAGAGTGGCTGGGGGGAAGAGAGAGAGTGACTGGGGGGGAAGAGAGGGAGCGACTGGGGGGGAAGAGAGGGAGCGACTGGGGGGAAGAGAGGGAGTGACTGGGGGGAAGAGAGAGAGCGACTGGGGGGGAAGAGAGGGAGTGACTGGGGGGGAAGAGTGAGAGCGACTGGGGGGGAAGAGAGAGAGCGACTGGGGGGGAAGAGAGCGACTGGGGGGGAAGAGGGAGACCGACTGGGGGGAAGAGAGAGAGCGACTGGGGGGGAAGAGAGAGAGCGACTGGGGGGAAGAGAGAGAGCGACTGGGGGGAAGAGAGAGAGCGACTGGGGGGAAGAGAGAGTGCGACTGGGGGGAAGAGAGAGAGCGACTGGGGGGGAAGAGAGAGAGCGACTGTGGGAAGAGAGAGTGCGACTGGGGAAGAGAGAGAGCGACTGGGGGGAAGAGAGAGAGCGACTGGGGGGGAAGAGAGAGAGCGACTGGGGGGAAAGAGAGAGAGCGACTGGGGGGAAGAGAGGGAGCGACTGGGGGGGAAGAGAGAGAGCGACTGGGGGGAAGAGAGAGAGCGACTGGGGGGAAGAGAGAGAGCGACTGGGGGAAGAGAGAGAGCGACTGAGGGGGGAAGAGAGAGAGCGACTGGGGGGAAGAGAGAGAGCGACTGGGGGAAGAGAGAGAGCAACGGGAGTGGAAGAGAGGCAGCGACTGGGGGGAAGAGAGAGAGCGACTGGGGGAAGAGAGAGAGCGACTGGGGGGGAAGAGATGGAGCGACTGGGGGGGAAGAGAGGGAGCGACTGGGGGGGAAGAGAGAGAGCGACTGGGGGGGAAGAGCGAGAGCGACTGGGGGGGAAGAGAGCGACTGGGGGGTAGAGAGAGAGCGACTGGGGGGGAAGAGAGAGAGTGACTGGGGGGAAGAGAGAGAGCGACTGGGGGGAAGAGAGAGAGCGACTGGGGGGAAGAGAGAGAGCGACTGGGGGGAAGAGAGAGTGCGACTGGGGGGAAGAGAGAGAGCGACTGGGGGGGAAGAGAGAGAGCGACTGGGGGGAAGAGAGAGAGCGACTGGGGGAAGAGAGAGAGCGACTGGGGGAAGAGAGAGGGCGACTGGGGGGAAGAGAGAGAGCGACTGGGGGGGAAGAGAGAGAGCGACTGGGGGGGAAGAGAGAGAGCGACAGGGGGGAAGAGAGAGAGCGACTGGGGGGGAAGAGAGAGAGCGACTGGGGGGGAAGAGAGAGAGTGGCGGTGGGGAAGAGAGAGAGCGACTGGGGGGGAAGAGAGAGAGCGACTGCGGGGGGAGGAGAGAGAGTGACTGGGGGGGAAGAGAGGGAGCGACTGGGGGGGAAGAGAGGGAGCGACTGGGGGGGAAGAGAGGGAGCGACTGGGGGGGAAGAGAGGGAGCGACTGGGGGGGAAGAGAGAGAGCGACTGTGGGGGAAGAGAGGGAGCGACTGGGGGGGAAGAGACGGAGCGCCTGGGGGGGAAGAGAGAGAGCGACTGGGGGGGAAGAGTGGGAGCGACTGGGGGGGAAGAGAGAGAGTGACTGGGGGGGAAGAGAGGGAGCGACTGGGGGGAAGAGAGAGAGCGACTGGGGGGGAAGAGAGGGAGTGACTGGGGGGGAAGAGAGAGCGCGACTGGGGGGGGAAGAGAGAGCGCGACTGGGAGGGGAAGAGAGAGAGCGACTGGGGGGAAGAGAGAGAGAGAGAGAGAGAGAGAGAGCGGATGGGAAGGGGAGGGGGGAAGGGGGGAGGGGGAGGAGGGGAGGGGGAGGGGACGGGGTGGGGGGTGTGGGGGGCAAGGGTGTGTGTGGCGGGATGGGGTGTGAGGGGGGAAGGGGGGCTGGGGTGTGGGGGTGGGGAATGGTGGTTGGGGGGGTGTGTGTGGGGTGTGCAGAGGGGAGGGTGTGGTGGGGGGTGTGGGGGGTGGAAAGGGATGGGGGGAGATATACTTAAAGTACAGGAAACTTTGTGCTATCCGGCACCAATGGGACCAAGCTGCTGCCTTGCCTTAAAACTGCCCTACTCTCCAGAGTTAATGTTGAGAGATAGGGAGATTCTTATCTCCGTATTTGATAACAAACACTGTTGCTTAGCAACAGCTTCTAAACACTCGGGTGTGGCCCTAAACCTCTGCAGCTGAAGCTGTTGCTATAGCTACAGACCTTGCACAGCTTGACTGTTCAAACAAAGGAAAATAAACAAAGAACAAAAAACAGCTGCTGATTTTTGCGGTGGCTCCAGATTGCCGGATAGCTCACCTCCGGATAGCACAAAGTTTTCATGTACTTATAAAACATTTTTGGTAAATCTTTCTATAACATACACTTTACAACCTCACCATCTTTTTATTAAAAAGGGGTCCTCACCTCTCAGTGTTGTACCACAAACAATGCCGCCGCTTGCTTTTCAGTTGGAAAAATTAGGCCCCGCCCACACAGTCGATTGTCTGTCTCGGTCACCAGGACCGATTTGGAGCACAGAAGTCCCACCCACTCTATGTTCCTGTACTAAGATGGCCGCGCAGGCACTCTGTTACACACTGAATCAAAATGGTGTCGCACTGAAACTTTTCACCCTCCTTGACAAAGATGTCTGCCGTTAACCTGGGGCTGTCAGCAGAAGAAATTTCCTCAGCTGCAAACACAGGATCTTCAGATTATTATTCGGGGCTTGCGACCTACCCAGTTGCTTATGAAGCCTCCCCACCTACTGACCCTGGGAATGGAGCTGAGGCAGCACACCCTCTCTCCTCTGCCAGTGTTTGTCTCTGCCTAGGCGGGAGCCTGGGTCTGGAGTTGCACTGCTGGCAGTTGGAGAAGCCTAGGCCCGGCCTGGAAAAACGGTGAAAGGTAGGAGAATTATAGAGGTTAGAGAAAAGATTTACAAATTAATTAACTTTTTAAAAAACAATTGTGTTTTAAAAGCAACTTTTTTTTTTGCTGGAAATGTAGATTTGAAAAGAAACACGCAGAAAGCGGGAAAAAGGAATGAAAAGTTTAGAATCAAGATGGCGGCGACTCACCTCGGTTTCAGACGATAAGGCCACGCCCACACACGCACCGATGGTCAACTGTCAGGTCACCAAAGCGTAGTATTGGTCAATCATCCCGTCACTCGACTGTAGGAGGGCCCGGCTGCACGCGCCAGGAACCCGGCGTACGATTGGTCGACCTCGAGGTCACTCTGTCGATAATGAGCGGATAATGAGATGCTAATGAGCGGAATTTTGAACATTTTTCGGATACCACGGGCGCGATTTTTGTCCCGGCCGAACGTAAATATGCTTATGACCGTTTCGGAAAGGTAAGCTTTCTTTCAACGTAACGCATGCGTAGGTACGCTCTATAACTTTCGAGCGCATAGCCGGACAGACGCACGCGTGAGGACAGACAGACAGAAGGACAGACAGATAGACAGACAGAACAATCCGTTTATATATATAGATAGACTAGCTGGAGTGCCCGGCGGTGCCGAGGCTTTTTCGAGGGCATGTTGTTGTTGGAAGAGAGAGAGAGAGCGACTGGGGGGGCGGTGGGGGAAGAGAGGGAGAGAGAGCGCGACTGGGGGGGGTGGGGGAAGAGAGAGAGAGAGAGAGCGACTGGTGGGGGGAAGAGAGAGAGCGACTGGGGGGGGAAGAGAGAGAGCGACTGGGGGGGGAAGAGAGAGAGCGACTGGGGGGAAAAGAGAGAGTGACTGGGGGGGAAGAGAGAGAGCGACTGGGGGGGAAGAGAGAGAGCGACTGGGGGGAAGAGAGAGAGCGACTGGGGGGGAAGAGAGAGAGCGACTGGGGGGGAAAGAGAGAGAGCGACTGGGGGGGAAGGAGAGAGAGCGACTGGGGGAGAAAAGAGAGAGCGACTGGGGGGAAGAGAGAGAGCGACTGGGGGGGGGAAGAGAAGAGAGCGATGGGGGGGAAAGGTGGCCCGATGGACCCCTGCGAAGGAAGGAAGAAGGTAAGCTCGCCCTCGACCTGTCCCACCCCCTCCCTTTCCCCACCCCTCCTCTTTCCCACCTCTCCACTCCCCCCCTCCCTCTTTCCCTCCCTCCCACCCCTCTCTCTCTCCCTCCCCCACCCTCTCTCTCTCTCCCCCCACGCTCTCCTCCCCTCCCCACCCTCTCTCTCCCCCTCCCCCCACCCTCTCTCTCCCCCCCTCCCCCCCTCCCCTCTCTCTCCTCCCCTCCTCCCCCCACCCTCTCTCTCCTCTCTCCCCTCCCCCCCCACTCTCTCTCTTCCCTCCCCCCACCCTCTCTCTCTCTCCCTCCCCCACCCTCTCTCTCTATCCCTCCTCCCCACCCTCTCTCTCTTCCCTCTCCCTCCTTGCCCCTCTCCTCCCTCCCTCCCTGCCCCTCTCCCTCTCCTCCCTCCCTATTTCTCTGTCTCTCTGACGTCTGTTCCCCCTCTACCGCTCTCAGTTTTTCTTCTGCCATTTTTTGTCTGCGAGCTCGCCGGCCGCTCAGGCTCTGCATAGAAATCATCTTGGCGCCGGTGCCCGATTTGCTACTCCAGGCCCCGCCGTCCGCGCCGCTCTCCGGGGCAAGGTAAGAGCCGGTCTCCGGCCCCACACCCACACGGCAGGAACTCAGCACCCGGGGGAAACCGCCCGCCGCCCAACGTGAACAAAGACCCTCCTCACCTGTCACGGAGTTGAAGTCTCCAAAAGTGGCCACAGTGCCCCGGGCCTCTTCCCCTGCGCATTCAGGAGGCGCGGGGAAGAGAGAGAGAGACAGACTGGGGGGGGGGGGAGAGTTAGACGCCACCAGCGCTCCTGCTCCGCGGAGCTCCGTGCCGCCACCGCCACACCAGCCTTTACTAAGATGGCGGCGGGGTAGCGGCGCTCGGCTGAGGCCCGCCCCTCCAGCCTTCACAAAGATGGCGGCGATCAGGGGCCGCTTGTTGACTGGGGCCGGGAGGTGCCTAGCTCGGGCGTGGGTGCGGAGGAGAGGCCGAGGCTTCGAGGCCTACCTGGAAAAACGGGGAAAGGTAGGAAAATTAATGAGATTAGATAAAAGATTTAGAAAGTAATTAACTTTTTTAAAAAACAATATGTGTTTTAAAAGCAACGTTTTTTTGAAAGACGCAGAAAGCGGGAAAAAGAAAGGAAAAGTTTGGAATCAAGAAGGCGGCGACTCACCTCGGTTCAGAATGATAAGGCCCGCCCACACACGCACCGATTGGTCGACTGTCAAGTCACCAAAGCGTAGGATTGGTCAATCGTCCCGTCACTCGACCGTAGGAGGGCCCGGCCGCACGCGCCAGGAACCCGGTGTACGATTGGTCGACCTCGAGGTCACTCTGTCGCTAATGAGCGGATAATGAGATGCTAATGAGCGGAATTTTGAACGTTTTTCGGATACCGCGGGGCGCAATTTTTGTCCGGCCGAAACGTAAATACACTTACGACCGTTTCGGAAAGGTAAGCTTTCTTTCGACGTAACGCACGCGTAGGTACACTCTATAACTTTCAAGCGCATAGCCGGACAGACGCACACGTGAGGACAGACAGACAGAAGGACAGACAGACAGAAGGACAGACAGATAGACAGACAGAACGATCCGTTTATATATACATATAGATAGATGAAGGTCCCAAGCCTTTGTGGGACCTTTTGCTATTGGTAATGCAGTACTTGTGCCAAAAACAAATCATCTTTGCATTTGATAAAATGTTTGACTCATACAATGAATGACCATAAAGATGATTGCTGAGCTACGAATAACAACTGACATTTCTACAGCAAAATGAAAAAGACTTGCATTTATATAGCACCTTTCATGACCTCAGGACATCCCACAATGTTCTACAGCCATTGAGCTACTTTTGAAGTGTTCTGTTGTAATGTAGCACTCCACAAATAGAGAACAATTCATCAACAGTGGAGAGCCACGGTCAAAGTGAATGTGAGTCGGAGAAGGGCTACAACACTGTAGCACTGATTCACTGACCTGCACTCCCTTTGAATGACTGCGTGGGACCAGTGAATTTACTTTAACTTCCCAGAGTGATTTTCTAAGTGAACGCTGAACAGAAGAGAATGAAAGAAGCAAAGTGAATTTTGGGTGGGGAGGTAAAAACATAGTCAAAGAGAAGGGTTTGATGAAGCTTTTGAAAATTGGGATGGAGTTAGCAAAATGGAGGGATTTAGGAGGGAATTCCAAAGGGCAGGGGTATGGTGGCTGAAAGATCAGGCATCGATAATGGAACATAGAAACATAGAAGATAGGAGCAGGAGTAGGCCACTCAGCCAGCCGAGCCTGTTCCGCCATTCAATGAGATCATGGCTGATCATTCAAATTCAGTACCCTGTCCCTGCTTTCTCCCCATATCCCTTGATCCCTTTAGCCTTAAGAAATATATCTAACTCCTTCTTGAATATATTTAATAAGTTGGCCTCAACTGCCTTCTGTGGTAGAGAATTCCACAGGTTCACCACTCTCTGGGTGAAGAAATTCCTCCTCATCTCAGTCCTAAATGGCTTACCCCTTATCCTTAGACTGTGACCCCTGGCTCTGGACTCCCCTGCCATCGGGAACATCCTTCCTGCATCTAGTCTGTCTAGTCCTGTTAGAATTTTATAAGTTTCAATGAGATCCCCTCTCATTCTTCTAAACTCTAGCGAACATAAGCCTAATCGACCCAATGTCTCTTCATACGTCATTCCTGCCATCCCAGGTACCAGCTGGTGAATCTTTGCTGCACTCCCTCCATGGCAAGAACATCCTTCCTCAGATAAGGCAACCAAAACTGCACACAATACTCAAGGTGTGGTCTCACCAAGGCCCTGTACAACTGCAGCAAGACATCCTTGCTCCTGTACTCGAATCCTCTCGTTATGAAGGCCAACGTACCATTTGCCTTCTTAACCACCTGCTGCACCTGCATGCTTACCTTCAGCGACTGGTGCACAAGAACACCCAGGTCTCGTTGCACTTCCCCTTTTCCCAATCTATTGCCATTCAGATAATAATCTGTCTTCGTGCTTTTGTCACCAAAGTGGATAACCTCGCATTTATCCACATTATACTGCATCTGCCATGCATCTGCCCAATCACCCAACCTGTCCAAATCATACTGGAGTTTCTCTGCATCCTCCTCACAGCACACATGCCCACCCAGCTTTGTGTCGTCTGCAAACTTGGAGATATTACATCTAGTTCCCTCGTCTAGATCATTAATATATATTGGCCCAGAAATTCGGGTCAGGAGCTTCCCGCGGGTGTAAGCCCCCGACCTGCACTTACCTTGCGCGCCGGCCGTTGAGCTGTGTGCCCCCGTGGAATTCCGATCCTGGGCCTGCTCCAACTGCCAGCGCGCAGTGCTTGCGTATCCCGGGGCGCAGTTAGTTCGATGCGTCCCCTGGGATCACGTGGGCCATGGGGAGCCAATCGGAGCAGGGAATGCTTCATTCATAAGTTTGACAGGAAGGGCTGTCAAACTTATAAATACTATGAGCCCCAAAACATCACTAAATCTTCAAATAAATGTTTTAAAAAATCACATTTTTTAAATAAACTATAAATTACATGAAATAACTATTTTAAACAATAATTTAAATTTTTGAAAAAGATAAGTTTATTTTCTAACGGGGCTAAAAATAAACTTACCTTTCTTTAAAGTATTTAAAAATAATAAACCTGTGGAAAAAAATGTTTTAATTTTAATTAATTCACCACTTACCTTGTAAAAAGCAGGCCTTGCAACTGCTTTTTATATGTGTAACTTCTGGAGACTTACCTCCCGGGAAAACCTGCAAATAAAAGTAAGTTGGATGCGCATGTGCAGCCTCTCCTGCGCACGCGTTCGACCTCTGAACCCCTCCTTTCAGGGGAACGGAAGTGCCGGTTTCCCGTGCATGCGCAGTGCATGCACGAAACTGGCACTTCCATTGGGCCTACGGGTGAGTACCCCGTACGTACTCACCCGTGGGGACCCGAAGTTCTGGGCCATTGTGAATAACTGGGGTCCTAGGACCGATCCCTGCGGTACCCCACTAGTCACTGCCTGCCACTCGGAAAAAAAACCGTTTATTCCAACTCTTTGCTTCCTGTCTGCCAACCAGTTCTCTATCCAAGTCAGTACCTTACCCCCAATCCCATATGTTTTAACTTTACACGCCAATCTCTTATGCGCGACCTTATCGAAAGCCTTCTGAAAGTCCAAATACACCACATCCACTGGTTCTCTCTTATCTATTTACCAGTTACATCCTCAAAAAATTCCAGTAGATTAGTCAAGCATGATTTACCTTTTGTAAATCCATGTTGACTTTGTCCAATCCTGTCACTGTTTTCCAAGTGCTCAGAGGAAGTGGGATTGCAGTTTGGGAGGAGCAGAAGGTGAGTGAGGCAGTGTATGGCTGGAGAAGATCACAGAGGCAGAGTGGTGTGAGTCCACGGAACAAATTGAAATGAAGGGCGAGAATCTTATAATCAATCCGCTGGGATAGTTCGGAAACACCAAGGTTTCCCGTGAAGAGTGACTGAGGAAACTAAATCTATTCTTAATGGAGAAACATGATCCAGGTTTTTAAAATAATGAAGACATATTAATTAAAAAATCAAGTTAGAGAGTCAGGTTCCAGTTGTAAGCTGAAAAAGCCAATTAATGTATTTCAAAGGGAATTGCAACGGGCAATTCGCTTCTGGTAGGTAAAACAAAAATTTGTGAGATGTTGTTTTGAGTTAGGACTTAGATAGTTGAATGAGTGGAAGGGCTGAGAAACCATTTCTCATACTTACACTTTTACGTTCCTATTTATAAGGAATGTGTCGCTTGTTCAACTCAACCTACATTTGGTGACAGTCTGTTCCATACATTAGCAACTATAAGTACAAAGAAGGCAGTCCTTAAGTTACATTAGCCTGGAAGTCACCATTTCAACATTAGCAGATGACTGTTTAACAGATTTGTACAACATACTTTTTGTCACTATTCTAATGGAGGCATTAACCCATTTAAAATAAACGGGTTAATGCCTTGTTAAAACAGTGACTGTCAGACGAAAGTGTTAATTGTTCAGCTGTTAATATTGCCAACAGTCATTTCTAGGCTATTTAATTCAAGGTTTCCATAGCTCATAATCATAGCCCCCAGTTTCCTTCTAGCTTAGCACAGAGAACTGGTGCACATCTATGGAACAGCGTCATGATTTTACACAGTTGGATCCAGAAAGAAACTCTTGAAGCTGAATTACCCCAAATGCTGAAGCAAGCCTTAGGCTTAGCGGTAGAATTCCTTTCTCTGAGCTGGAAGGTGCATAAGAACATAAGAAATAGGAGCAGGGGTAGGTCATTTGGCCCCTCGAGCCTGCTCCGCCATTCAATATGATCATGGCTGATCTGATCTTGGCCTCAACTCCACTTCCTTGCCCACTCCCCATAACCCTTGACCCCCTTACCATTCAAAAATCTGTCTATCTCCACCTTAAATATATTCAATGACCCAGCCTCCACAGCTCTCTGGGGAAGAGAATTCCAAAGATTCACGACCCTCTGAGAGAAGAAATACCTCCTCATTTCCGATTTAAAAGGGTGCCCCCTTATTCTGAAATTATGCCCCCTAGTTCTAGATTCCCCCACAAGGGGAAACATCCTCTCTGCATCTACCCTGTCAAGCCCCTTCAGAATTTTATATGTTTCAATAAGATCCTCTCTCATTCTTCTAAACTCCAATGAGTATAGGCCCAACCTGCTCAACCTTTCTTCATAAGACCCGGAATCAACCTCGTGAACCTTCTCTGAACTGCCTCCAATGCAAGTATATCCTTCCTTAAATAAGGAGACCAAAACTGTACGCAGTACTCCAGGTGTGGTCTCACCAACACCCTGTACAGTTGTAACAGGACTTCCCTACTTTTATACTCTATTTCCTTTGCTATAAAGGCCAACACTCCATTTGCCTTCCTAATTACTTGCTGCACCTGCATGCTAACTTTTTGTGATTCATGTAAAAGGACCCCAGATCCCTCTGTACCTCAGCATTTTGTAGTCTCCCCCCATTTAGATAATTCAAACCCTGCTCCAGACACTCCAGAGGCTACGGCTTTGAATTCTTGGTTGACATCCAGCAGGATACTTGTGTCCAATGGGTGTGGGTGGCCCCCTCCCCCTCACTGTGTGGGTTGAGGGAGCCCATAAAGCCTTCCTGCCGTATAGGATTAACCGCCTTATCGGCTGGTATAAAAGTCTAAAAGATGGTAACGCCCATTAATTAGCATACAAACCCTTCCACTACATCACATTATTCTCCAAAGGAAAAGCGTGAAGATATGAAAAGAACAACCCCAAACTGTGTTTTGACTGTGTGAGGGGTGAAGAGGAGTGCAATTGTACTCGTCAAACTCATAATAATGTACTCGTGGGGATGACTTCTGGAAAAAGATTATTTCATACATAATGAAAGCCATCCTGTTTAATTTGAATGAAACATGATATTGGAAACATAAACTGTACAATTTCCATTGGTAATTCTGACATTCCCATTTACACCTCTTCTAGATCCATCTTTTGTTTCTTTACCTGCCCCATTACCATCTCCTTTTGCCTTGTACAATCATACCTTTTGTCATTTAATCTCTCCTCCCTTCCACCCTATCACTGACCTTCCTTTTTGTTCTTTCCTCCCCTCCCCACTTTCCCTTTCTCTGCACTTGCTTAAATCCAATTATTTCTCTAACTTTTTCCGGTACTGACAAAAGGTCATCGATCTGAACCATTAACTCTGTTTCTCTCTCCACAGATGCTGCCTGACCTGCTGAGTATTTCCAGCATTTTCTGTTTTTATTTCAAATTTCCACTGACTAATTGCCACCAGAGGTTAAGTATGCAAACTGTATTGCACACGACGCAATGTGCAATTTGTATGTAACTTTGTCCAAACCAAGGTGAGTTTCGAAACAGTCAGTAGACTTCAGTATTACCTGGAAGGTAATTTTGCCTCCATTTTCTCTTGTTATCTTTATTTTCCATCCCCTCCCAAATGGCTATTCACCTTCTAGCTTGTGTTTTTTCAACAGGAAGAATGAATAAATGGCTTGCATGCTCTGTCATGACTTTACGCTCCAATACCTCTACTTGCTCAGCTGACAGGAGATGGCTTCCTTTGCTTCAAGATGCGACAGATGAAATGTCAACACTTCCCCGAAGTGGCCCACCTCTGTGAAGCATCTCACCTAGGTGGTCAGATGACAAAACTCGTTGCATGTGGTTGGTGGATGTGAGGGTTGCTGCAGAATTGTAAAATGAACATCCTAAATGTTACACTGGTATTGAGGTTTTTGCTCGCCTCATTTAGCTATTGAACTGTCACAATATGGAGCGTAGGTAATATATTCACACCTACTATTCAGAATGGAAATAGCCACAAGGATAATGGGGAAGTATTGGGGAATGTGAGGAGTTATTCTATTCGTGGAAAATTGCACTGAGGAAACAAACTACAATTATTTTACACTTTGCCAGATTGTTAATGCTTCCATTTCTCTCTGCTATTCTGCTGTAACCACTCACATCTCCTCTGGGCTCATCTTCTGTTTCTATACTTGTCTCATTATCACCTCCTTTGCCTTGCACCGTAATCACTTCTGTAATTTAATCACTCCTGCCCTCCACCCTATCACAGACCTCTCCCTTTTGTTGTTTCCCTGCCCCCTTTTCCCTGGCTCTGCACTTACTTAAATCCTGTTCACCTCAAACATCTTCCAGTTCTGATGAAAGGTCATCAACCTGAAATGTTAACTCGGTTTCTCTATCCGCAAATGCTCCTTGACCTGCGGAGAGTTTCCAGCATTTTCTGTTTTTAATTTGCAATTCCTTTTAACCACTATGTACATATCATTCCATCTTAGAAATTTCTATTCTGGCCTCATCCTACACCTCTATTGCCTTGGCCCATCCTACATATCTATGGCCTCGCTCCATCCTACACCTCCATGGACTCGCCCCATCCTACACCTCCATGGACTCGCTCCATCCTACACCTCCATGGAATCACTCCATCCTACACCTCCATGGACTCGCTCCATCCTACACCACCATGGACTCACCCCATCCTACAACACCATGGATTCGCTCCATCCTACACCTCCATGGACTCGCTCCATCCTACACCACCATGGACTCACTCCATCCTACACCTCCATGGATTCGCGCAATCCTACACCTCCATGGACTCGCCCTGTCCTACACCTCCATGGACTCTCCCCATCATACTCCCGCATGGACTTTCCCCATCATACACCACCATGGACTCTCCCCATCATACACCACCATGGACTCGCCCCATCCTACACCTCCATGGACTTTCCCCATCCTACACCACCATAGACTCGCCCCATGCTACTCCTCCATGGACTCGCCCCATCCTAAACCTCCATGGACTCATCCCATCCTACACCTCCATGGAGTTGCCCCATCACTCACCTCCATAAACTAGCCCCATTCTACAGCTCCATGGAATCACCGCACCCTACACCGCCAGGGACTCGCTCCATCCAACACCACCATGGACTCTCCCCATCCTACACCACCATGAACTCACTTCATCCTACACCACCATGGACTTGCTCCATTCTACACCTCCATGGACTCTCCCCATCCTACACCTCCATGGACTTGAGACATCCTACACCAGAATGGACTCGCCACACCCTACACCTCCATGGACTCTCCCCAACCTACACCTCCATCGACTCACCGCATCCTACAACTCCATGGACTCGCTCCATCCTACACCACCATGGAATCGCCCCATCCTACACCTCCATGGACTCACCCCATCCTACACCTCCATGGACTCACCCCATCTTACACCACCATGGACTCGCCCATCCTACACCTCCATGGACTCACTCCACCCTACACCTCCATGGACTCGCCCCATCCAACACCTCCATGGACTCGCCCCATCCTACACCTCCATATACATGCTCCATTCTACACCTCCATTGACTCTCCTCATCATAGCCCTCCATGGACTTGCTCCATCCTACACCTCCAAGGACTCGCACCATCCTACACCTCTATAGACACGCCCCATCCTACACATCCACGGACTCACACCATCCTACACCTCCATGGACTCGCTCCATCCTACACATCCATGGACTCGCTCCATCCTGCACCACCATGGACTTGCTCCATCCTACACCCACATGGACTCGTCCCATCCTACACCTCCATGGACTCTCCTCATCCTACACCTCCATGGACTCACTCCATCCTACACCTCAATGTACTCATCCCATCCTACAACACCATGGACTCGCCCCATCCTACACCTCCATGGGCTTGCTCCACCCTACACCACCATCGACTCGCTCCACCCTACACCCCCATGGACTCACCACATGCTACACCTCCATGGACACGCTCCACCCTACACCACCATGGACTCTCCCCATCCTACATGTCCATGGACTCGCCCCATCCTATTCTGGCATGGGTGGAGGATACGCTATCTAACAGAAAGCAGAGATTTGGGATAAATGGTTCATTCTCAGACTGGCAATCAGTAACTAGTGGTGTTCCGCAGGGGTCAGTGCTGGGTCCCCAACTGTTTACAATCAATATTAACGATTTGGAGGAGGGGACCGAGTGTAACATATCAAAGTTTGCAGGTGATACAAAGATGGGAGGGAAAGTAGTGAGTGAGGAGGACATAAAACACCTGCAAAGGGACATAGACAGGCTAAGTAAGTGGGCAGAGATTTGGCAGATGGAATACAATACTGGAAAGTGTGAGGTTATGCACTTTGGCAGGAAAAATCATAGAACAAGTTATTATCTTAAGGCAAGAAACTGGAAAGTACTGTAGTACAAAGGGATCTGGGGGTCCTGGTGCATGAAACTCAAAAAGTTAGTGTAGTGTATGTACCTTTAAGAGGAACTATGTTTTTTTGAAGCCCCTGTGTACTGTAGTACCGGCAGTGACCACTCGGGTATATAAGTCTGTATAGTGTCTTGAATAGTTAGTTCACCTCCAGACTTTGTTCAGTAAACACTTGTGAAATCAACTCCTGCATTCCGTGTCTCCATTAACACACGGATACAACAGTGGCGACGAGTTAGAAACGAACTTACCTGCAATTCGGCAGCACCTCAAGGAGATCGATTCCTCAGACGAAGGTCGAAGAAAAAAAAAACAACAACTGTGGTTTCACCAGCTAAACGGGCTGGTGTCAGGTCGTGCACTGATCCTTCCTGGGCCGTGGGCTGGGGCTCGATCGGGTGGCTCTGCAGCGGGGCCGGGCAGCGAGTCGGAAAGCAGAAGCAAACAGAAACAGAGGGTGGAGCACTCAGGAGACGGCCGGCGCTGCAAAGCAGACTGGCGTTCGGACCAAGCAGAGGGAGGGGAAAGTCCCAGAGGGTCCGACGGGAACAATTCTCCAAGTGACGGAGAAACTGTTTAAAATATATGTGTAAATAAAAAAAAATTTTTAAATAGAAATACCGCGAAAAGCTGCAGGTCGCAACGGGAACCACGGAGAACAGCGTTGGCAGCAGCAGCAGCGGCAGGAAAGCGCGGGAGGCGCCATCTTGACTCAGCAGGGAAGAAGGAAAAGCGCAGGAGGCGCCATTTTTGATTTTCAGGATGCCTAAGACTGGCAATATTACTGCTTTCGATAGTGATATAGAGGATTGGACCACATATGTGGACAGAGTGGAGGTATATTGCAAGGCGAATGAAGTAGCGGATGATAAAAAGGCATCGGTACTTCTAAATCTGATGGGCGCAAGGACATACAGGCTGTTACGAAACTTGATCACTCCAGCCAAACTGATGGACAAGAATTTTAAGGAGATTGTTGATACCCTACAGGAGCACTTAAACCCAACACCGCTGCTGATAGCGGAACGATTCAAATTCTTCAGGAGGAATCAGCACAAGAATGAAAGTAACGCTGATTACCTCACCGAATTATGAAAGCTGTCAAAGCACTGCCAATTCGGGGCAGGATTGGCAGATTCTCTACGAGACAAATTCGTCTGCGGTCTCCTAAGCGAAGGAAGACAGAAAAGACTACTTTCTGAGAAAGATTTGACACTGGACAAGGCTTTCAGTGTGGCTCTATCATACGAAGCAGCAGCAAGAGGAGTTGCAGAGATACAGCAAAAGCCACAGGACTTCGGCACCCATGAAATGACACAGGGCTTCGAGAGATGTTATCGCTGCGGCAGATCCACCCATGACCAGAGGGACTGCTGGTTCAAGGACAAAGCATGCAGGCAATGCGGAAAGATGGGACACATTGCACGTGTATGCCGATCTGGAAAAAAATCCGCTGACAGTAAAAAGGTCAATAAGGAAAAGTACAGAAAGGTACAAATGATGACGGACAGCAGCTCCGAAGACCAGAAGAGCGATAGCGACTCCGGAAACAAGTGACTAAGCTGTCTCAAATTACATAATGTAATTGCCAAAGAAGGTTACCAGACCATTTGGGTTACCCTCACGTTAGCGGGGTCCCCAGTTAAAATGGAGCTAGATACAGGATCAGCTCTGACCATCATAAGTCGACGGGATTACGAGCGGCAATTTCCGCATATACCTTTGAAAGACACATCCATTATCTTGAAGACATATACGGGGCAGAAAGTATACCCCAGAGGGAAAATAAGGGTGCCTGTTGTATACAACGGCAAGGAAATACAGAAGTTGTATTTATACGTTCTGCAAGATGGTGGTCCACCGTTGTTGGGACATGAATGGATCAGAAAGACACGTTTAGACTGGCACTCCATTCAGGCACTGACGGTGACCAGTAAGAAAAAAAATGATGATGACGTCATACCTGGACGATTAAAAGAAATCTTGGCTAACGCCAAAGAAGTGTTTCAACAGGAACTAGGAACCCTGAAAGGCGCCACCGCCTCAATAAAAGTGGAAGATGCGGCAATTCCCAAGTTTTTTAAGGCAAGGCTGGTGCCATACACAATTCGTCCAGCAGTCGAGGCAGAGCTGGAGAATTTGGAAAAAGCAGGCGTGTTATCCAAGGTAGATTGGAGCGAGTGGGCAACACCCATCGTCCCGGTCATGAAGAAAACGTTGAATAATGATAAATCTGAAGAACAGAGAAAAATTCGCATCTGTGGGGACTTCAAGGTGACTGTAAACCTGGTTCTTCACACGGTACAGTATCCTCTTCCGAGGATAGAAGATATTTTCGCCTCACTATCCGGAGGGAAACGTTTCACCAAAATTGACTTGGCACAGGCATATCTACAGATGGAAGTTGAGGAGGCCTCTAAAAAGTATCTCACGATAAACACACACAAAGGCCTGTACCAGTACAATCGACTGGTTTTCGGAGTAGCATCAGCTCCAGCTATCTGGCAACGAGCTATGGAGCAAGTCCTGCAAGGGATTCCGGGGACTCAATGCTACCTAGACGACATCCTTGTAACAGGAGAAAACGACAACGAGCACCTTGGCAATTTGGAGCAGGTGCTCACGAGGCTGAGAGAACGGGGCCTACGAGCAAATCGCCCCAAGTGCAAATTTTTCCAGAAACAAATATCATATTGTGGCCATGTCATTAACGAAGAAGGGTTGCATAAGTCACCTGAAAAAATTGAAGCGGTCGTAAAAGCCCCAGCGCCTGAAAATGTCTCACAATTAAGGTTGTTCCTGGGATTAATAAATTACTATCATAAATTTTTACCGAAATTGTCAACGGTTCTGCACCCTCTTAACGCACTGCTACAAACGGGAGTAATTTGGAAATGGAGCGAAGACTATAAACGTGCCTTCCATAAATGCAAAGGCTTGATCACGTCCAAGGAAGTGTTGGCTCATTACAACCCATCACTGCCAATCAGACTGGCGTGCGATGCATCCCCTTACGGCGTGGGAGCGGTATTATCGCATAGATTCCCTGATGGCTCGGAGCAGCCGATAGCTTTTGCGTCACGCTCATTGAACTCAGCTGAGCGTAACTATGCCCAGATCGACAGGGAGGCACTCAGCCTGGTGTGGAGGGTGAAGAAATTCAACCATTACCTACACGGACAAAAATTTACCTTGTTGACTGACCATCAACCCCTCGTCTCCATATTCAACCCTAAAAAGGGCGTTCCCATTATGACAGCGCAAAGGCTACAGAGGTGGTCCCTTTTCCTAGGGGCACACCAATATGACATAGAATACAAAGGAACAAAACAGCATGGGAATGCTGACGGTTTATCACGCCTACCGTTGCCAACGGTAGAAGAGGCACCTACAGTGGATCCAGTGGAGATGTTCCACTTGACCATACTGGAATGTCTACCAGTGACAAATTCTACCATTGAAAAGGAAACGAGAAATGACCCGACTCTCTCACAAGTCTACGATTTAACGGTGAAGGGATGGCCAGCACATGGCGAACCACTGTTGCCAGCATTTTCGCAAAGAAGAGACCAGCTGTCAGTGTGCCGAGGAACCTTGATGTGTGGATCCAGAGTGGTGATTCCACCCAAACTCCAGGATAAAGGATTAATTAGCAATCTTGTTGTACGAGGCCCCTTGGGTCTGAGCAATCATAATATGATCGAATTCTTCATTACAACCCATCACTGCCATCTTAATCTTCATTAAGATGGAGAATGAATTAGTTGACTCAGAGACTAGGGTCCTCAATTTAAATAAAGGAAACTACGATGGTCTGAGGAGCGAGTTGGGTAGGATTGATTGGGGAATGGCACTCAAAGGGTTGACGGTGGATAGGCAATGGCAAACATTCAAAGACCGAATGGATGAGCTACAGAATTTGTTCATCCCAGTTTGGCATAAAAATAAAACAAAAAAGGTGACTCAACCGTGGCTAACAAGGGAAATTAGGGATAGCATAAGATCCAAGGAGACGACATATAAATTGGCCAGAAAAAGCAATAATCCTGAGGATTGGGAGCAGTTTAGGATTCAACAAAGGAGGCCAAAGGGATTAATTAAGAAAGGGAAAATAGAATATGAGAGTAAGCCAACAGGGAACATAAAAACTGACTGTAAAAGCTTTTATAGATATGTGAAGAGAAAAAGATTGGTGAAGTCAAGCGTAGGTCCCTTACAGTCAGAATCAGGGGAATTTATAATGGGAAACAAAGAAATGGCAGACCAACTAAATTCATACTTTGGTTCTGTCTTCACAAAGGAGGACACAAATAATCTCCCAGAGATGCCGGGGGACATAGGGCCTGATGAAAGGATGGAACTGAAAGAAATCAGTATTTGTAGGGAAATGGTGTTAGGAAAATTGATGGGACTAAAGGCCGATAAATCACCAGGGCCTGATAATCTACATTCTAGGGTACTTAAGGAAGTGGCCCTGGAAATAATAGATGCATTACTGGTCATCTTCCAGAACTCGATAGACTCTGGAACAGTACCCATGGATTGGAGGGTAGCTAATGTTACCCCACTATTCAAAAAAGGTGGTCGAGAAAAAGCGGGGAATTATAGCCTGACATCGGTAGTGGGGAAAATGCTAGAATCTATTATAAAAGATTTAATAGCAGAGCACTTGGTAAGCAGTGACAGGATCGGACAAAGTCAACATGGATTTACAAAAGGTAAATCATGCTTGACTAATCTACTGGAATTTTTTGAGGATGTAACTGGTAAAATAGATAAGGGAGAACCAGTGGATGTGGTGTATTTGGACTTTCAGAAGGCTTTCGTTAAGGTCCCACATAAGAGATTAGCGTGCAAAATTAAGGCACATGGGATTGGGGGCAAGGTATTGACTTGGATAGAGAACTGGTTGGCAGATAGAAAGCAAAGAGTTGGAATAAACGGGTCGTTTTCCGAGTGGCAGGCAGTGACTAGTGGGGTACCGCAAGGATCAGTCTTAGGACCCCAGCTGTTCACAATATATATTAATGATCTGGACGAGGGAATTGGATGTAATATCTCCAAATTTGCAGACGACACAAAGCCGGGCGGGAGGGTAAGCTGCGAGGAGGATGTCGGGAAACTCCAGTACGATTTGGACAGGTTGGGTGATTGGGCAGAAACATGGCAAATGCACTATAATGTGGATAAATGTGAGGTTATCCACTTTGGTGGCAAAAACAGGAAGGCAGATTATTATTTGAATGGCAATAGATTGGGAGAAGGGGAAGTGCAAAGAGACCTGGGTGTTCTTGTGCACCAGTCGCTGAAGGTAAGCATGCAGGTGCAGCAGGCGGTTAAGAAGGCAAATGGTATGTTGGCCTTCGTAGCAAGAGGGTTCGAGTACAGGAACAAGGATGTCTTGCTACAGTTGTACAGGGCCTTGGTGAGACCGCACCTTGAGAATTGTGTGCAGTTTTGGTCGCCTTATCTGAGGAAGGACGTTCTTGCCATGGAAGGAGTGCAGCGAAGATTCACCAGGCTGATACCTGGGATGACAGGAATGACGTATGAGGAGAGATTGTGTCGATTGGGCTTATACTCACTGGAGTTTAGAAGATTGAGAGGGGATCTCATCGAAACTTATAAAATTCTGTCAGGCCTGGACAGACTAGATGCAGGAAGGATGTTTATGATGGCCGGGGAGTCCAGAACCAGGGGTCATAGTCTAAGGATAAGGGGTAAGCCATTTAGGACTGAAATGAGGAGGAATTTCTTCACCCAGAGAGTGGTGAACCTGTGGAATTCTCTGCCACAGAGGGCGGTGGAGGCCAGTTCATTAAATATATTCAAAAAAGAGTTGGATATATTTCTTAAGGCTAAAGGGATCAAGGGATATGGGGAGAAGGCAGGGACAGGGTACTGAATTTGGATGATCAGCTATGATCTCATTGAATGGCGGAGCAGGCTCGAAGGGCCGAATGGCCTACTCCTGCTCCTATCTTCTATGTTTCTGTTTCTATAAAATGCTAAAGGAGCTTCACGAGGGGCATCTGGATGGAGTGAAAATGAAGAACTTAGCCAGAGCGTTTGTGTGGTGACCAGGTATCGATGGAGACATCGAAGAAATGACCAAGAGCTGTCTAGGATGCCAGAAGGTCCAAAACGCCCCACCACACGCCCCTCTCCATCCATGGGAGTGGCCCTCATCTCCATGGCAAAGGGTACATAACGACTTTGCTGGTCCATTTATGGACTCAATGTTCTTAATCGCGGTTGATGCACACTCCAAGTGGCCGGAGGTAATAAAGATGTCCTCCACCACCACGGAAAAAACCATCACAGTATTAAGGACCATATTCGCCAGGAATGGGCTGCCTGCACAGATCTGTTCTGATAATGGACCGCAATTTGTATCCGAAGAATTCAGGAAGTTCTTAAAAAGCAATGGGGTTAAGCACTACACGTCCGCCCCATACCATCCCACCACCAATGGATTAGCTGAAAGGTTTGTCCAGACCTTCAAGAAGGCCATAAAGGCCATGGGTAATGAAGACATAAATCTACAACATAATGTAGATAACTTCTTGTTTGCGTACAGGAATGCAACACATGTGGTTACAAACCAAACCCCCGCCATGATGTTTTTCAATAGAAGACTAAGATGCTGGCTAGATTTGATCAAGCCAAGCATCAGAAGGGACTAGGGTTGCAAAGGGGTGGAAAGTTTCCGGTAAATTTCCGGAAATTTTCCATGGGAAGTTTAGCTTGGGAATTTTGCCCAAAAAAGCACATGCTAGCATAATATTGTTTTTTTTGTATTTCTTTCTTTTTTTTCCCACAGGTCCTCTCTTAAAATTACTAACAGAGATGGAATCTTAATTATTAAGGAATTTCTTAATCAATATATGTTTATCTTCTTACTTGGCTTGTTATATGCAACAACTTCACTCAAAGCTCACAGCAGTCAGCCCAGAGTTCCTCTGCTTCCATTCAAGAAGATGATGGTTCTCATTCAGCATCAGGCTCCTTATCATCAGCAACTCCTGGCCCACTTGGAAGGTTCTTTGATACAATGGATAACCATAGCCAGAAGAATGCAGATGAGTGCCTTGCTCGAGCTGTATATGCAACAGGCTCACCCCTCATGCTCACAGCCAATGTGTACTGGAAGAGATTTTTCAATGTTATTCGCCCTGCATACTGTCCTCCCACCAGACATGCTTTGTCTACTTATTTGCTGGAGGCTGAGTATAACAGAGTCCAAGGAAAGCTCAAAGAAACGATAGAGATGGCAGACTGTGTTGCAGTTATCTCAGATGGGTGGTCAAATGTACGAGGGGAGGGCATCATAAACTACATCGTCTCCACTCCTCTACCAGTGTTCTTCAAGAGCACAGACACGAAGGACAACAGACACACAGGCACATACATTGCTGATGAGCTGAAAGCGGTCATCAACGATCTTGGATCACAAAAGGTCTTTGCAGTAGTTACTGACAATGCTGCGAATATGAAGGCTGCTTGGGCTCAAGTGGAGGAGGCCTACCCTCATATTACGTCTATTGGGTGTGCAGCTCATGGGCTTAACCTGCTCCTCAAGGACATCATGGGTTTGAGAACCATGGAAGCACTGTACAAGAGAGCCAAGCAAGTTGTTAAGTATGTCAGGGGAAAACAGGTAGTTGCAGCAACCTATAACTCCAAGCAAATGACAAAGAACAAGAACACCACACTGAAGCTGCCCAACAACACTAGATGGGGTGGTGTTGTCATAATGTACAACAGCCTTCTGGAGGGTAAGGAGTCGCTGCAAGAAATGGCAATATCCCAGTCTGGGGATATGGAAACCACCATCAAGAAAATACTGCTGGATGATGTGTTTTGGGAGAGTGTGGTTAGCAGCCTCAAACTACTCTCACCAGTAGCATCTGCAATTGCTCAGATTGAAGGAGATGACGCTGTCTTGTCAGATGTTCTCAGGCTTTTTACTGATTTAAAAGAACAAATCAGCATTGCCCTACCCACATCCCTGCTGCTCAAAGCAGAGGAGAAGGCAATTGCTCAATTCATACAGACGCGTCAAGAATTTTGTGTCAAGCCGATTCATGCTGCAGCATACATGCTGGACCCAAAGCATGTTGGGAGACCAATACTTTCTGGAGAACGGATCAACAGCGCTTACAGTGTGATTTCTACCCTCTCACACCATCTCAATCTGGATGTGGGCAAAGTTCTGGGAAGTCTGGCAAAGTTCTCTACCAAGCAAGGTCTTTGGAATGGGGATGGGATATGGGAATCATGCAAGCATATCAGTGCACATACCTGGTGGAAGGGACTTTGTGCATCTGAGGCCCTGTCACCTATTGCATCGGTGATACTCCAAATCCCACCTTCATCAGCGGCCTCTGAACGAAACTGGTCACTTTTTGGGAATACGCATACAAAGGTGCGCAACAGGCTGACTAACAAGAGAGTGGAGAAACTGGTGGCTATCCGGGCGAACCTACAACTTATTGAGCCAGATACAGAAGTGTCCACCACACAGCTAGACACTGACACAGAGGAGGAAATGGACACGTCAGAGCCAGAGTCAGAGAATCAGGAGGAACAATGAGGAGTAGAAGACTCATGAGTAGAAGACTCAAAGGGACAAAATAAGGACAAATTACAGGCTAAATAAGCTGACGCTCTTTTTATTTTATTTTAGATGGGTGTTTTTTGTGGGGGTTCAATAAAGTTCAAAATTATAACCTAAATAAAGTTTTGAAAGTCTGTTTTTATTTGTATGGAACAGTATGTCTATTTTGACGACAAAGATAATATAAGGGTCAGAGACAAAAACCATCAGTGTGCAAAAAAACTCAAAATTCCCATAAATTCCCCAAATTCCCATAAATTCCCGAAAATTCCCATGGAAAGTTTCCTCTTTTAAATATTCCCAGAATTTTGCAACCCTAGAAGGGACGTAGAGAACCGGCAATTTCAAGGCATGAATGAAAGGCCAACTAGAACTTTTCAGATAGGTCAACAAGTTTTGGCCCGGGACTACCGTACCGAGAAATCGCAGCCTGGAACTATTTGCACACGACTAGGACCGCTGATGTATACCGTGGACATTGGAGAAAGCATAATAAGGCGCCATGCTGACCAGATCATAGAGTCATCCGAAAAGGGACAACCTACACCACAACTCTATACGCCTAATGATGAAGCAGAGATACCCATAGTATCTACCTCCGATCCGGTGATACTGGAACCAGATGAACCCGACACTGGCATTCAAGCCGAATCGACCTTGCCAAAAGAACCTACTACACCACCGAAACCTACTACACCACCGAGGCGTTATCCGGACCGAGTCAGGAAGCCTCCAGAGAGACTGAATTTGTAATTGATTAACTTCAGCAAATGTGTAGATTATTGTTCTTGTAAAAATGTTAATTAATGATTACTTAAAATGTTATGTACTATTTATCTAAAAGGGGAGGAATTGTAGTGTATGTACCTTTAAGAGGAACTATGTTTTTTTGAAGCCCCTGTGTACTGTAGTACCGGTAGTGACCACTCGGGTATATAAGCCTGTATAGCGTCTTGTATAGTTAGTTCACCTCCAGACTTTGTTCAGTAAACACTTGTGAAATCAACTCCTGCATTCCGTGTCTCCATTAACACACGGATACAACAGTTAGTATGCAGGTGCAGCAAGTGATCAAGAAGGCCAATGGAATGTTGGCTTTTATTGCTAGGGGGATAGAATATAAAAATAGGGAGGTATTGCTGCAGTTGTACAAGGTATTGGTGAGACCGCACCTGGAATACTGCATACAGTTTTGGTGTCCATCTTTAAGAAAAGGCATACTTGCTCTCGAGTCAGTACAAAGAAGGTTCACTCGGTTAATCCCGAGGATGAGGGGGTGGACATATGAGGAGAGGTTGAGTAGATTGGGACTCTACTCATTGGAGTTCAGAAGAATGAGAGGCGATCTTATTGAAACATATAAGATTGTGAAGGGGCTTGATCGGGTGGATGCGGTGAGGATGTTCCCAATGATGGGTGAAACTAGAATTAGGGAGCATAATCTTAGAATAAACATAGAAACATAGAGATAGGAACAGGAGTAGGCCATTCGGCCCTTCGAGCCTGCTCCGCCATTCAATGAGATCATGGCTGATCTTCATCTGAGATCTTAGCTGATCTTACCAGTTCAGTACCCCGTCCCCGCCTTTTCTCCGTAACCCTTAATCCCCTTAGCCTTCAGAAATATATCCAATTCTCTCTTGAAAATATTTATTGAATTAGCCTTCACAGCCCTCTGTGGCAGGGAATTCCACAGGCTCACCACTCTTTGAGTGAAGAAATTCTTCCTCATCTCTGTTTTAAATGATTTGCCCGCTATTTTTAGACTGTGGCCCCTGGTTCTGTGCTCCCCTGCCATTGGAAACATTCTCTCTGAATTCAGCCTGTCCAGGCCTGCCATAATTTTATATGTTTCGATGAGATCCCCTCTCAATCTTCTAAACTCCAGTGAGTACAAGCCCAAACTATTCAATCTCTCCTCGTAGGTCATTCCCGCCATTCCAGGTATCAGCCTGGTGAATCGCCGCTGCACTCTTTCCATGGCAAGAACATCCTTCCGCAGATGGGGCGACCAAAACTGTACACAATACTCCAGATGCGGTCTCACCAGCACCTTGTACAGCTGTAGTAAGGTATCCCTATTCCTATACTCGAACCCCCTTGATATGAAGGCCAACATACCATTTGCCTTCTTAATCGCCTGTTGCACCTGCATGCTCTCCTTCAGTGACTGGTGCACAAGAACACCCAGGTCCCTCTGCACTTCCCCATCTCCCAATCTATTGCCATTTAGATAATAATCTACCCTCCTGTTTTTACCCCCAAAGTGGATAACCTCGCATTTATCCACATTATAGTGCATCTGCCACGTATCCGCCCATTCCCCCAACCTGTCCAAATCGCACTGTAGCCTCCTGACATCCTCATCAGAGCCCACCTCTCCTCCTAGTTTAGTGTCGTCAGCGAATTTGGAAATATTGCATCCAATTCCCTGATCCAGATCATTTATATATATTGTGAACAGCTGGGGTCCCAGGACAGATCCTTGCGGCACCCCGCTGGTCACTGCCTGCCACTCCGAAAACGAGCCGTTTATTCCAACTCTCTGTTTTCTATCCGCCAGCCAGTTCTCTATCCACGTTAATACTTTGCCCCCAATCCCATGAGCCTTAATTTTGCATGATAATCTTTTGTGTGGAACCTTATCGAAGGCTTTCTGGAAGTCAAGGTACACCACATCCACTGGCTCTCCCCCATCTATTTTACCAGTTACTTCCTCAAAAAATTCCAGCAGATTAGTCAAACACGATTTACCCTTTGTAAATCCATGTTGACTCTGTCCGATCCTTTCCCCATTTGTCAAGTGCTCCGCTATTTTATCCTTAATAATGGACTCTAGCATTTTGCCCACAACCGATGTAAGGCTTACTGGTCTATAATTCCCTGCTTTCTCTCTACCCCCCTTTTTAAATATTGGGGTAACATTAGCTACCCTCCAATCCACGGGTACTGTTCCCGAGTCAATGGAGTTCCGGAAGATGATCCTTAGAGCATCTGCTATCTCCAGGGCCACCTCCTTAAGTACCCTAGGATGTAGTTTATCAGGCCCCGGGGATTTGTCGGCCTTCAGTCCCCTCAACTTACCCAACACCATATCCCTAGAGATACTAATTTCTGTCAGCTCCTCCCTCTCATTAGTCCCTATGTTTGCCGATATTCCTGGGAGGTTATTTGTGTCCTCCTTTGTGAATACAGAACCAAAGTATGAGTTTAATTGGTCTGCCATTTCCTTATTCTCCATTATATATTCTCCCGAATCGGACTGCAAGGGACCGACTTGGGATTTTACCAGTCTTTTCCTCCTGATATACCGATAAAAGCTTTTGCAGTCTGTCTTTATGTTTGCTGCAAGTTTACTTTCGTATTCTATTTTCCCCTTCCTGATTAATCCCTTTGTCCTCTTTTGCTGTATCCTGTACTGCCCCCAATCTTCCGGTCTGGTGCTTTTTTTTGCCAGTTGATATGCCCTTTTTTTTTATTTTGATTTTATGCTGTCCCTAATTTCCCTCGTTATAATAAGGGGCTGCTCTTTCAAAACTGAGATGAGGAGAAACTTCTTCAATCAGAGGGTAGTAGGTCTGTGGAATTTGCTGCCCCAGAAAGCTGTGGAAGGTACATCATTAAATAAATTTAAAACAGAAATAGACAGTTTCCTAGAAGTAAAGGGAATTAGGGGTTACGGGGAGCGGGCAGGAAATTGGACATGAGTCTAGGTTCGGAATGGTCATGGCCCTGTGGGTAGCGGAGCGGGCCCAGGGGCCGTGTAGCCTGGTCCTGCTCCTACTTCTTGTGTTCTAATTCTGTGTTGGATTTCAGGAGATGGTTCTATTCACAGGGATTAGTGGAGACATCGAACAGGCTGCCAGCTAGGTGTTCTTCAAGAGCAAGTTGGGCCTGTTCCTGGCTGGGGTGGACATCACCTTTTACAGAAGGTAAGTACTGTAGGAAATACAGGGACAGAATGATCTCCTGGACGAGTTTCGATCGCCTAGTTGGGTCGGAGAGGAATTTCCCAGATTTTTTCTCCCAAATTGGCCATTGGGTTTTTTATCTGGTTTTTCGCCTCTCCCGGGAAATCACATGGGTTCGGGTGGGATGGAGAGTGATAGTAGATTTGAGGTTAGGATCAGCTCAGCCATGATCTTATTGAATGGTGGAGCAGGCTCGAGGGGCCGATTGGCCTACGCCTGCTCTATTTCTTATGTTCTTATCCTTCACCTCCATGGACTCGCCCCATCCCTCACCTCCATGGATTAGCCCCATCCTGCACCTCCATATACATGCTCCATCCTACAGCTCCAATGACTCTCCTCATCCTCCACCACCATGGAATCGCCGAACCGGACACCACCATGGACTCGCTCCATCCAACACCACCATGGACTCGCCCCATCCTACACCTCCATGACCTCGCCCCATCCTACACCTCCATATGTAAGAAATCACACAACACCAGGTTATAGTCCAACAGCTTTATTTGAAATCACAAGCTTTCGGAGCGCTGCTCCTTCGTCAAGTGAAGTGGAGAGATGCATAAAAACACAGCTTATATAGTCAGGGTATAATGTCAGATGTTTACAGGTAATCTTTCTAACTGCCATTTATCACACCTCGGCAGACAGATAATCACAGCAATCAAAGGTGTAAATGGTGTCCAAACAGGTCAGTCAGGAAAACATTACATCAAAGAACAATGAGGTGGGGTCACAAGGGGTCAAATGTTGCAGATGCTGGGGTCTGTATGAAAAACAAAAAAACAAAAACAGACAAAAAACATTTTTTTTGCTGGAAATCACAGCAGGTCTGGCCGCATCTGTGTGGAGAGAACAAGCCAACGACGACTCGAGTCTGGATGACCCTACGTCAGGTGGGGTTACATGTAGCGTGACATGAACCCAAGATCTCAGTTGAGGCCGTCCTCATGGGTGCGGAACTTGGCTATCAGTTTCTGCTCGATGATTTTGCGTTGTCGTGTGTCTCGAAGGCCGCCTTGGAGAATGCTTACCCAAAGATCGGAGGCTGAATATCCTTGACTGCTGAAGTGTTCCCCGACTGGGAGGGAACACTCCTGCCTGGCGATTGTTGCGCGGTGTCCGTTCATCTGTTGTCGCAGTGTCTGCATGGTCTCCCCGATGTACCATGCTCCGGGGCATCCTTTCCTGCAACGTATGAGGTAGACAACGTTGGCCGAGTCACATGAGTATGTACCATGTACCTGGTGGGTGGTGTCCTCACGTGTGATGATGGTATCTGTGTTGATGATCTGGCATGTCTTGCAGAGGTTGCTGTGGCAGGGTTGTGTGGTGTCGTAGTCGCTGTTCTCCTGAAAGCTGGGTAATTTGCTGCGAACGATGGTCTGTTTGAGGTTAGGCGGCTGTTTGAAGGCGAGTAGTGGGGGCGTGGGGATGGCCTTAGCGAGGTGTTCGTCGTCATCGATGATATGTTGGAGGCTGTGAAGAACATGGCGTAGTTTCTCCGCTCCGGGGAAGTACTGGACGACAAAGGGTACTCTGTTGGTTGTGTCCCGTGTTTGTCTTCTGAGGAGGTCTATGCGATTTTTCGCTGTGGCCCGTCGGAACTGTCGATCGATGAGTCGAGCTTCATATTCCGTTCTTACGAGGGCTTCTTTCAGCGTCTGTAGGTATCCATCGCATTCCTCCTCGTCTGAGCAGATCCTGTGTATTCGCAGGGCTTGTCCATAGGGGATGGCTTCTTTAACGTGGTTAGGGTGGAAGCTGGAGAAGTGGAGCATCCTGAGGTTGTCCATGGGCTTGCGGTAGAGTGAAGTGCTGAGGTGTCCGTCTTTGATGGAGATTCGTGTGTCCAAGAATGAAACCGATTCTGGGGAGTAGCCCATGGTGAGTTTGATGGTGGGATGGAACTTGTTGATGTTATCGTGTAGTCTTTTCAGTGATTTTTCACCGTGGGTCCATAGGAAGAAAATGTCGTCGATGTATCTGGTGCATAGCGTTGGTTGGAGGTCCTGTGCAGCGAAGAAGTCTTGCTCGAACTTGTACATGAAGATGTCGGCGTATCGGGGTGCAATTTAGTCCCCATGGCTGTTCCGTGTGTTTGGGTAAAGAACTGGTTGTCGAAGGTGAAGACATTGTGGTCAAGGATGAAGCAGATGAGTTGTAGGATGGCTTCTGGAGATTGGCTGTTGTTGGTGTTGAGTACTGAGGCTGCCGCAGCGATGCCGTCATCATGGGGGATACTGGTGTAGAGTGCCGAGACGTCCATCGTGGCGAGGAGTGTTCCTGGTTCAACTGGTCCGTGGGTGCTGAGTTTCTGTAAGAAGTCTGTAGTGTCACGACAGAAGCTGGGGGTTCCCTGTACGATGGGTTTCAGGATGCCCTCGACGTATCCAGAGAGGTTCTCACACAGGGTTCCATTGTCTGACACGATAGGACATCCGGGTGTGTTGGCTTTGTGTATCTTTGGGAGGCAGTAGAAGTCTCCCACGTGGGATGAGAGCACGTAGGATGCTTTGAAGGTCTGGATCGAAGGTCTTGATCAGTCTGTTGAGTTGGCGGGTGTGTTCTTTTGTCGCATCTGCGGGTAACTGTCTGTAGTGTTCCTGGTTGTTCAGTTGTCGGTATGCTTCTTTGCAATAGTCCGTTCTGTTCTGTATGACGATGGCTCCTCCTTTGTCTGCTGGTTTGATGACGATGTTGCGGTTGGTCTTGAGAGCGTGGATGGCATTGCGTTGTGCTCGGGTGACATTCTAGACTGTCTTGTGAGTGCGGCTGATGAATCTGGCGTTGATGCATCTCCTGACAGCTTGAGCATACATGTCAAGCTTAGGGCAGCGACCCACCGGAGGGGTCCAATTTGACTCTTTTTCTTCGGTTGCTGCACTGCGGATCCCTCTGTCTGCTGGTCCGGATCATTGATTGTCTCATTGGGTTCGCTGCTGACATCTTGGGATGTGTGGAAGAATTCCCGGAGCCTCATTCTCCTGATGAATTCCTATGTGTCTGCCGCGAGACCGATGGGTTCCATTTTGGTGGTGGGGCAGAAATTGAGCCCTCGGCTGAGAACTTCAATTTCGTCTGGTTGAAGGGTGTGGTCGGACAGGTTGACGATGGACTTCCCTGTGGTTTCAACCGTGGTACCGGGGGAGGCTTGGTTGCTGCTGCTGGTGATGCCGAGTTTCTCAAGCTTCCTGTTCTTGGTGTGCATGTAGGCAGCGTAGTTCCGTTGCCTCGTCTGTTTGGCGGTGTCTCGTAGCTGGTCTGCTGTGTCCTGAGCACAGGCTGAGAACATGGACTCCATCTCAGTTTCGAGGTTGCGGCGTCTGCTGTAGAGCTGGTGTACGAGATGGTTGAGGAGTGTGCGAGAGGTGCGACGGCAGAGTCTCTCAGCGTAGTCTGTGTTGTAGGTCGACTTGAGTGGGTTCGTGATCTGTAGTCCTTTCGTGATCTTGTCTGCTTTCTTGCATCTCTTCCACCTCCATATACATGCTCCATCCTACACCTCCATTGATTCTCCTCAACCTACACCTCCATGGACTCACTCCATCCTACACCTCCATGGACTCACCCCATCATACACCTCCATGGACTCGCCCCAATCTACACCTCCATGGACTCGCTCCATCCCACACCCACATGGACTCGTCCCATCCTACACCTCCGCGGACACGCTCCATCCTACACCTCCATGGACTCGCCCCATCCTACAACACCATGGACTCGTCCCATCCTACACCACCATGGACTCACTCCGTCCTACACCTCAATGGACTCGCCCCATCCTACACCTCCATGGACTCGCTCCTTCCTACACCACCATGGACTCGCTCCACCCTACACCTCCATGGACTCGCTCCATCCTACAACTCCATGGACTCGCTCCATCCTACACCAGCATGGGCTCGCTCCACCCTACACCTCCATGGACTCGCCCCATCCTACACCTCCATGGACTCGCTCCACCCTACTCCACCATGGACACTCCCCATCCTACAACACCATGGACTCGCCCCATCCGACACCTCCATGGACTCACTCCACCCTACACCTCCATGGACTCGCCCCATCCAGCACCTCCATGGACACACTCCATCCTACACCACCATGGACTCACTCCACCCTACACCTCCATGGACTTGCCCCAATCTACACCTCCATATACATGCTCCACCCTACAACACCATTGGCACACCCCATCCTACACCTCCGTGGACTCGCCCCATCCTACACCTCCATGGCCTTACCCCATCCTACACCACCATGGACTCGCCACATCCTACACCTCCATGGACTCTCCCCATCCTACACCACCATGGACGCGCCACATCCTACACATCCATAGACTCGCTCCATCCTACACATCCATGGACTCGCCCCATCATACACCTCCATGGACTCTCCCCATCCTAAACCACCATGGACTCACTCCATCCTACACTTCCATGGACTCGCCCCATCCTACACCACCATGGACTCACTCCACCCTACACCTCCATGGACTCGCCCCATCCAGCACCTCCATGGACACACTCCATCCTACACCACCATGGACTCATTCCACCCTACAACTCCATGGACTTGCCCCATTCTACATCTCCATATACATGCTCCACCCTACAACACCATTGGACTCACTCCATCCTACACCACCATGGACTCGCTCCACCCTACACCTCCATGGACTCGCCCCATCCTACACCACCATGGACTCAGCCCATCCTACACTTCCATGGACATGCTCCATCCTACACCACCATGAAATCGCCCCATACTACACATCCATGGACTCGCCCCATCCTACACCTCCATGGACTCGCTCCATCCTACACCTCCATGGACTATCCCCATCCTAAACCACAATGGACTCACCCCATCCTACACCTCCATGGACTTGCTCCATCTTACACCACCATGGCCTCGCCCAATCCTACAATTCCATGGACCCGCCCCATCCTACACCTACATGGACTCACCCCATCCTACACCACAATGGACTCGCTACATCCTACACCTCCATGGACTCGCCCTATCCTACACCTCCATGGACTTGCTCCATCCTACACCACCATGAAATCGCCCCATACTACACATCCATGGACTCGCTCCACCCTACACCTCCATGGACTCGCTCCATCCTACACCTCCATGGACTTGCTCCGTGCTACACCACCATGGCCTCGCCCAATCCTACAATTCCACGGACCCGCCCCATCCTACACCTACATGGACTCACCCCATCCTACACCACAATGGACTCGCTACATCCTACACCTCCATGGACTCGCCCCATCCTACACCACCATGGACTCGCTCCATCCTACACCACCATGGACTAGCCCCATCCTACACCTCCATGGACTCGCTCCTTCCTACACCACCATGGACTCGCCCCATCCTACACCTCCATGGACTCTCCCCATCCTACTCCACCATGAACTCGCCCCATCCTACACCACCATGGACTCACCCCATCCTACACCACCATGGACTCGCCCCATCCTACACTTCCATGGACTCGCCCCATCCTACACCTCCATGGACTCACCCCATCCTACACCACCATGGACTCGCTCCATCCTACAACTCCATGGACTCACCCCATCCTACACCTCCATGGACTTGCTCCATCCTACACCACCATGGACTCACTCCACCCTACACCACCATGGACTCGCCCCATCCTGCACCTCCATGGACTCTCCCCATCCTACTCCACCATGGACTCGCCCCATCCTACACCTCCATGGACTCTCCCCATCCTACTCCACCATGAACTCGCCCCATCCTACACCACCATGGACTCACCCCATCCTACACCACCATGGACTCGCCCCATCCTACACTTCCATGGACTCGCCCCATCCTACACCTCCATGGACTCACCCCATCCTACACCACCATGGACTCGCTCCATCCTACACCTCCATGGACTCGCCCCATCCTACACCTCCATGGACTCGCTCCATCCTACACCACCATGGACTTGCCCCATCCTACACCACCATGGACTCTCCCCATGCTACACCTCCATGGACTCGCTCCATCCTACACCACCATGGACTCGCCCCATCCTACACATCCATGGCCATTCCCCTTGCTACACCTCCACAGACTCACCTCATGCTACATCCGCAATTTCCTCCAGCTCTACATTCCCAGCCATATCTTTGGTCCTCTGACTGTGCATCCTTGTGCTAATTGTGAATTTCAATCCCAGTCCTGTTTCAAGCCTTTGTGGCTGTTTACAGTGTAGAAGTGTATAACCTGTGTTACTGTTTTATATGGGGAGAAAAAATGTATAAGCTACAGTGATCAGTTTAGAGAAGATCGTTAATATGACTTGTACGAAGAAAACACAGAATAATTTAACAAATAATAAACAGCAAAGAGCATGCCCATATCTTTTCACAGGGTGAAAATTGGCAGTTCCTCCCTTCAAGATATAAAAGTAGTTTTACCTGAAAAAATATGATAAACACAACTTTTATTTGTTTCAATGGTGTTTGACTACATTTGGCTCTGGAACAACAGTCACTGCCCTAACAAAAGGAATTAATTGTTTGAACATTGTGAGGCATTCAACAGGATAGGCATACTGCATGTGTAATGATTACAAAAGATTCTATTTCTGCCTCAGCTTTATATATCGTAAAGGTTTATCTTTGGTTTAATTTTACATTTACCGCATTATATCTCCTCAGTGATACTACAATCCACGTCAGCTTAATATTGGCAGTATTGGTACATCTGCACTTGGAATTCTCACAGGGTTTCTCCCGATCTCCCACTTTAATTTCAGCAGACAATTGCCGCTGTTTCCGTGATCTTCCGCTGAAGTGAAGGCAGGAGGTCAGGCATCCGCCATGGGAATTCCACCTCCTGAACTCTATGTAAAAAGAATAGTTAGAACAGATAATAAACAAAAACAACTTGCATTCATACAGTGCCTTTAACATTACTGGATGAGTCATTCAGAGGTTGGAACTAATAATCACAGGAACATGAGTTCAAATCCCAGATTGAGAATTTGAATTCAGTTTTAAAAAAAGAGTATTTTGGGGGAAAAGTTCAGTGTCGCCCCGTTTGGGACGCCATTATCGGCCGTGCGCAATGTTTAGCACCTGGCGCTAATTATCGCCTCCGACAGCAAACTTGGCTTTTATCACCCCCAGAGGTGATTGGAGCGCTAAATCAGGCGCTTCACACCTGTCTTAAGGTGCAAAGGCCGAGGATCGAGGTGCGACCTCAGAGCGTTGGTGAAGCAAGGAAGGGCAAATCAAAATGAACCTGCAAAGTGCTGCTCAGTACTCAAAACTCCTTCACACAGCGTTGAATCTCTCCAGAAATCTCTCTCTCTCTCTCAGAATGCGTGGTGCAAAAATGTCACCGACAAAAAAAGGCAGGAAGTGGTCGCCTTTAAATAGCGCTCCCCCAGTCCCTTTCTGACAGCATAACGCTTCCCTCAACCTGTCGTTGCTAGCGGCAGGCGGTAAGGCAGGGGGCGCCACTCAATATCCGTTCCGGGGCACTACCGGGGCGTTGCGCACTCAACTGACGTCACGATCTGCCAGCGCAGGAGATTGTGGCGGTAGTGTTTAGCATGGCCGCAAAATGTCGTTAACGGGAGGCGCAAACAACTGAATTTTTCCCCAAAAAAGTTGGTATCAGTAAAAGTGACTATGTAGCTGTCGGATTGTCATGAAAACCCATCTGGATCATGAGTGTCCTTATGGGAAGGAAACCTGCCATCCTTACCCGGTCTGGTCTACATGTGACTTCAGTCCCACAACAATGTTATTGACTATTGATTGCTCTCTGAAGTGGCCTCGCAAGCCACTCAGTTGCATCAAAGCCACAAGCATTATGCGGGCACCTTTATCATGGACTTCAGGGGATAAAGAAGGCGGCCCACCACCATCTTCTCAGGGCAACTGGGGATGGGGATGAAAAAGGAGACCCACCACCACCTTCTCAGGGCAACTAGCAAAATCATATACAAAAGCAAAATACTGCGGATGCTGGAAATCTGAAATAAAAACAGAAAATGCTGGAAATACTCAGCAGGTCAGGCAGCATCTGTGGAGAGAGAAACAGAGTTAACGTTTCAGGTTGATGACCCTTCGTCAGAACTGGAAAAAGCTGGAGATCGAACAGGTTTTTAAGCAAGTGTAGGGACAGGGATAGGGGGGAGGGGAGGAAAGAACAAAAAGGAAGGTCTGTGATAGGATGGAAGGCAGGAGAGATTACGAGACATTAAAGATGGTGCAAGGCAAAAGGAGATGGTAATGGGACAAGTTAAGAAACAAAAGATGGCTCTAGATGAAGTGTAAAAAAAATAAAACCAATAGCCATCTTTTGTTTCTTAACTTGTCCCATTACCATCTCCTTTTGCCTTGCACCATCATTCCCTTTGTCTCTTAATCTCTCCTGCCTTCCATCCTATCACAGACCTTCCCTTTTGTTCTTTCCTCCCCTCCCCCCTTTCCCTGCCCCTGCACTTGCTTAAAAACCTGTTTGATCTCCAGCTTTTTCCAGTTCTGACGAAGGGTCATCGACCTGAAACGTTAACTCTGTTTCTCGCTCCACAGATGCTGCCTGACCTGCTGAGTATTTCCAGTATTTTCTATTTTTATTAGCGAAATCATATCCTGAGAATGAAAACAAAATATAGTAAACGTCCCAAAAACACTTTTCAAAGGAGAAAAAGGTAGCATAAGAGTTAGAAGAGATGACGGAAGCATGGTCAAAGAGTTTGATTTTCATGAAGATTGAGGAGGAAAGTAGGAAGGAAGGTGTTTACGGATGGAGTTCCAGAGAGTGGGACATTCAGCAGCTGAAGACTCTAGCTCTAATTTTATCCCAACCGTCTTGTATAAATGGTGCGGGAGGGGGTAAATTTAATTTAAGTTCAGGAGTTAAAATCATGACCAGAGGTTGGGGGTGGGATAAAGCCCAGGGCAGAGGATGCCCAAGGGCCAGAATTTTGCCAGTGCTCAGGGGGCGGGTTTAGAGGTGGGACATCCTGCAAAATTGGAAAGATTGACAGCGGGTCAGAAATTCGCTGTCAACCCACCTCCAATCAATCTTCCCAAGTGTCGGGTCACCGATTTGCGCATGGACCTGACACCTAGCAGCAGGAAGAGGATTATAGCCACTTAACTACTTGTTAACAGGTAGTTAACAGGCTTTTTCCAATTTTGACACTTCTATTGCGGGCTTCCCGACATCCGGACACCACACCAGGTAAGTGTGGTGTGTTGTGAGTCTGCTGTAATGTTTCTGCATTGATGACAGCTGCAGAAGTAGTGTGAAGAATCCAATGGTGCACTGGTGAGTTTCAGAGGTAAGAAAATGTTGGGAAATTAATTTTTAATGCATTTAGACTTTTCTGTAGGTAACAAGTATTGATTTGTATGTGTAGTCCCACCAGTGACAGATCGCTTCTGTAACCTCACCTGCAGCTGCCATCTGTTCTGGCCGAAGGAGGGAGGCACTGGAGAGTCTGGGTGCAAGAGGTGACCTTTGGACAGTGATTGTCAGTGTTTGCAGCACCTCAATGCTGTCAAACACTGAGAAATCAGCTGTCAAAAAAATGTGCATGGCCCCCTTTAAGAAAACCTGCAGATGACGCGTCATCAAATGACGTCATCTGTCACCAGCTACCTCCTAATTGGCCGGCAAGCCCGCAGGGTGGGCTTAACAAGGCCAATTGATGCAAAATCACATCTGTGGGCCGGATGTTGTTGGGGGCGGGACTGGAACCCAGAAGCCACCTGTCCCGCTCTCAAGTCGCCTCAAACCAGAAAATCGTGGCCAAGGTTTCCTTGATAAAGTGTAAAGAACGTTTTAATCAGACTGTCTTGAAGTCTGCTAATGTTATATTGCTAATTAATTTCTCTTTAGTATTAACTTTTAGCTTTTTCCTGTTAAATGAGTCTCTGTTAGAAGAATGAAAGTGCAATCATAATACAGGCTTGCTTTATTTTATATAGATGTATGCTTATTATAGATGCAGTGGCCACTGAACTGTTAAATTAAGACTGCCCTTAAAGCAATGGTCAGTTTAGATAATAAACTTAATTAAAAGGCATTCCAGTCAGAGAGCATAAGTTGATAAGTTCTGCAGAAGGAAATGTCTGTGAGAACAGAAAAGGCAGTAAATCTTCCTTTTTTAAGAAGGTCTTGCACCTCACTTGAAGATAAGAACCTGCCTGAGCAAGGTAGGGAATGTAACCAAGTAGGGCAGTTGTACCAGTCTATGGAAAATTAACTCATTAAAACTAAAGATGAAATGGGACAAGGGAAGCAGCTAATTGCATTAGGTAATGTAGAAACGTGTGGTTTGTCATGTGGGAGGGTTGGAAAAAAAGGTATAAAAGGTGGGTGTTAGATCAGGTGCTTTGGAATTCAATTAGGTCTGATCAGTCAAGTTAACCGAGCTCGGAACTGTGGCATAGAAACATAGAAGATAGGAGCAGGAGTAGGCCATTCGGCCCCTCGAGCCTGCTCCGCCATTCAATGCGATCATGGCTGATCATCCAAATTCAGTACCCTGTCCCTGCATTCTCCCCATATCCCTTGATCCCTTTAGCCTTAAGAAATATATCTAACTCCTTCTTGAATATATTTAATGAATTGGCCTCAACTGTCTTCTGTGGTAGAGAATTCCACAGGTTTACCACTCTCTGGGTGAAGAAATTCCTCCTCATCTCTGTCCTAAATGGCTTACCCCTTATCCTTAGACTGTGACCCCTGGTTCTGGATTCCCCCGCCATCGGGAACAGCCTTCCTGCATCTAGTCTGTCTAGTCCTGTTAGAATTTTATAAGTTTCAATGAGATGCCCTCTCATTCTTCTAAACTCTAGCGAATATAAGCCTAATCAACACAATTTCTCTTCCTACGTCATTCCTGCCATCTCAGGTATCAGTCTGGTGAATCTTTGCTGCACTCCCTCCATGGCAAGAACATCCTTCCTCAGATAAGGTGACCAAAACTGCACACAATACTCAAGGTGTGGTCTCACCAAGGCCCTGTACAACTGCAGCAAGACATCCTTGTTCCTGTACGCGGATCCCCTTGCTATGAAGGCCAGCATACCATTTGCCTTCTTAACCGCCTGCTGCACCTGCATGCTTACCTTCAGCGACTGGTGCACAAGGACACCCAGGTCTCGTTGCACTTCCCCTTTTCCCAATCTATTGCCGTTCAGATAATAATCTGCCTTCCTGTTTTTGCCACCAACGTGAATAACCTCGCATTTATCCACATTATGCTGCATCTGCCATGCATCTGCCCAATCGCCCAACCTGTCCAAATCATACTGGAGTTTCTCTGCATCCTCCTCACAGCACACACGCCCACCCAGCTTTGTGTCGTCTGCAAACTTGGAGATATTACATCAAGTTCCCTCGTCTAGATCATTAATATATATATTGTGAATAACTGGGGTCCTAGCACCAATCCCTGTGGTACCCCACCAGTCACTGCCTTCCACTCGGAAAAAGACCCGTTTATTCCAACTCTTTGCTTCCTGTCTGCCAACCAGTCTTCTATCCAAGTCAGTACCTTACCACCAATCCCATGTGCTTTAACTTTGCACGCTAGTCTCTTATGCAGGACCTTATCGAAAGCCTTCTGAAAGTCCAAATTCACCACATCCACTGGTTCTCCCTTATCTATTCTACCAGTTACATCCTCAAAAAATTCCAGTAGATTAGTCAAGCATGATTTACCTTTTGTAAATCCATGTTGACTTTGTCCGATCCTGTCACTGTTTACCAAGTGCTCTGCTATTACATCTTTTATAATAGACTCTAGCATTTTACCCACTACCGATGTCAGGCTTACCGGTCTATAATTCCCCGTTTTTTCTCTACCAACTTTTTTAAATAGTGGGGTTACATTAGCTACCCTCCAATCCATGGGAACTGTTCCAGAGTCTATAGAATTTTGGAAGATTACCAGCAATGCATTTACTATTTCTAGGGCCACTTCCTTAAGTACCCTAGGATGTAGATTACCAGGCCCTGGGGATTTATCAGCCTCAATCCCATCAATTTCCCTAATACCATTTCCCTACAAATACTGATTTCATTCAGTTCCTCCCTCTCATTAGACCCTATGTTCCCCAACATCTCTGGGAGTTTATTTGTGTCTTCCTTTGTGAAGACAGAACCAAAGTATGTATTTAATTGGTCTGCCATGTCTTTGCTCCCCATTATAAATTCCCCTGATTCTGACTGCTAGGGACCTACGCTTGACTTCACCAATCTTTTTCCCTTCACACAACAATAGAAGCTTTTACAGTCAGTTTTTATGTTACCCGCAAGCTTACTCTCATACTCTTATTTTCCCCCCTCTTAATTAATCACTTTGTCCTACTTTGTTGAATCTTAACCAGCTCCCAATCCTCAGGTTTGCTGCTTTTTCTGGCCAATTTATATGTCCTCTCCTTGTATCTTATGCTATCCCTAATTTCCCTTGTTAGCCAATGTTGAGTCACCTTTTTGTTTTATTTTTATGCTAAACAGGGATGAACAAATTCTGTAGTTCATCCATGCGATCTTTAAATGTTTGCCATTGCCTATTCACCATCAACCGCCTCATACCATCATAGTTTCCTTTATTTAAATTCAGTACCCAAGTCTCGGAATCAACTACTTGACTCTCCATCTTAATGAAGAATTCTAGCATATTATAATCGCTCCTCCCCAAGGGGCCTCGCACAACAAGATTGCTAATTAATCCTTTCTCATTACATAATACCCAGTCTAAGATGACCTGATCTCTAGTTGGTTCCTCGACATATTTGTCCAGGAAACCATCCCGTATACACTCTAGGAATTCCTCTTCCACAGTATTGTTACTAATTTGGTTAGACCAATCTATATGTAGATTAAAATCACCCATGATAACTGCAGTGCCCTTATTGCACACATCTCTAATTTCCCATTTAATGCCATGCCCAACCTCAACATTACTGTTTGGGGGTCTGTATATAACTCCCACTAAAGTTTACTGCCCCTTGGTATTTCTCAGCTCTACCCATACAGATTCCACATCATCAGAGCTAATATCCTCCCTTATTATTGTGTTAATCTCCTCTTTAACCAGCAATGCTACCCCACCATCTTTTCCTTTTTGCCTGTCCTTCCTGAATATTGAATACCCCTGGATGTTGAATTCCCAGCCTTGGTCACTCTGGAGCCATTTGCCAGTAATCCCAATTATATCATTCTAGGTGGAAGAGGTCGCGGGTTTGGGAGGTGCTGCCAAAGAAGCCTTGGTGAGTTGCTGCAGTGCATCTTGTAGATGGTACACACTGCAGCCATGGTACACCCGTGGTGGAGGGAGTGAATGTTTAAGATGGTGGATGGGGTGCCAATCAAGCGAGCTGCTTTGTCCTGGATTGTGTCGCGCTTCTTGAGTGTTGTTGGAGCTGCACTCATCCAGGCAAGTGGAGAGTATTCCATCACACTCCTGACTTGTGCCTTGTAGATGATGGAAAGGCTTTGAGGAGCGAGGAGGTGAGACACTCGCCACAGAAAACCTAGCCTCTGACCTGCTCTTGTTGCCACAGTATTTATGTGGCTGGTCCAGTTAAGTATCTGGTTAATGGTGACCTCCAGGGTGTTGATAGTGGGGGATTCAGTGATGGTAATGCCATTGAATGTCAAGGGGAGGTGGTTAGACTCTCGCTTGTTGGAGATAGTCATTGCCTGGCACTTCTGTGGTGCAAATGTTACCTGCCACTTATAGGCCTCAGCTGAAGTATTGTGTTCAATTCTGGGCACCACGCTTTAGGAAGGCTGTGAAAGCCTTCGAGAGGGTGTGGAAGAGATTTGCTGGAATGGTACCAGGGATGAGGGACTTCAGTTATGTGGAGAGACTGGAGATGCTGGGGTTGTTCTCCTTAGAGCAGGGAAGGTTAAGAGGAGATTTGATAGAGGTATTCAAAATCATGAATGGTTTTGATAGAGTAAGTAAGGAGAAATTGTTTCCATTGGCTGAAGAGTCTGTAACCAGAGGTCACAGATTTAAGGTGATTGGCAAAAGAACCAAAAGCGACATGAGGAAACATCTTTTTACAAGGCGTGTTGTTATGATCTGGAATGCACTGCCGGAAAGGGTGGTGGCAGCAGATTCAATGGTAACATTCGAAAGAAAATTGGATAGATACTTGAAGGGAAAACATTTACAGGGCTATAGGAAAAGAGCAGGGGAGTGGGACTAATTGGATAGCTCTACCAAAGTGCAGGCACAGGACCGAATGACCTCCTTCTGTGCTGTAAAATTATATGATTCTTTGAGTTATAAAGGAAGTGACATCATACATATCCAGGACAATCATCCTTGGTGTTAGCCATTTGCAGACAATTACTGGAACTAAGAGCTTCAATGAATTTCTCTCAGTTTGACTGATGATATGTCACTCAATATATCTTACTCAACATATTTATTCAATATTCCTGATACATTTAATCAATACCTGTTATAATACATTTAAAGCTGTACTCCAAAATATATATATATTTGCTAATATTTTACAGTATCTGTCATTATGTTTGCCAATAATTTTCAATATATTGCTTTCCTATATGAGGAATCAGGCCACTGAGCTGAATAATGGGATCAATCACTGCCTCTAGTTTCCATTCAATTCAGCAAAACTCTGTCATGCTCTGTATAAATGTCTTTTTTCAAGCTTACGTACAGTTGTTTTCCAAATAAATGCATCCCGATTATTTGTAATCAAGGTATCTCCACATGGAAGTTAAGCGTGTTAAAACAAAAAGGCCGGGAGACGTGAACACAACTAGAATTAGATCTACAAATAAAAATAGTGAATAAACACGAACGCTGAAGTAAAACATAATTGAAAGTGGAAAAATCAGTTAATAATAGCTAAGAGACCAGTTACAATAATGATGACACATCAGTAACAGTTGCCTTTTATGTTGCCATCCTCTTGTGAAATTTATGGGCAAAAGAGTGGCTACAGCTGATTAGGGCTCTGGGGGAAAAAAAGCACAAAGTGTGTAATGAATGCCCTGGGGCTAGTTGTGTAGAATTTCATTGCGAATATTTGTTAAGGGTTCAAAAGCAGAACAGGGCTACAGTCACTACCTTTCCTATGTCGAGGGTGCCAGTTTCTTTTTAAATTATTATTTGTAGATGTAATCAAAGCATGTGCACTGAACATTAGGAATGATAGGAATCTCCAGTTTTTTTACTGAGGATAACAATCTTTGTTAATGGAGCGGTTTGATCACGTGTTATTGTTATTCTCGTCCTGCGATGAACCCGCAACATTGCTACCTTCCCTGGGGCTCTGTGCAGATTCCAAAAAAAGAACGGAAAGTAAAATCAACAACAGTGGTAATGGTTCCAATGGAATGGAACGAGGGACAATGTAAATTAAACAGCTTAGCAACCAGTCACAACCAATTGGCCTTTCTCATCAAGTGTAACTTAGCTTCCGTTATTGGTAGTAAATTTAGAAAAATTGGAGTATACAACCAGAAATTGCTTTTATATAGCGCCTTCCACCACCTCAGGATGTCCCAAAGCACTTTACAGCCAATGAAGTACTCCTGAAGTGTAGACACTGTTTTAATGCAGGGAAACGTGACAACCAATTTGCACACAGCAAGGTTCCACAAACAGCAATGAGATAATGACCCGATAATCTGTTTTAGTGATGTTGGTTGAGGGATAAATATAGGCCAGGACAGCGGGGATAACTCCCCTGCTCTTCTTCATTATATAGATATATTGGGGCCTACATATAACACCTTTGCGCTCGTTTTATGAGCGTAATACTGGTGCAATGATGACAACTTTAGCAGTGGGAAGGCCCAGGCCACTGTTAAATTAGGCAGGTTTTTTAAGCCACCATGGCTGCTGCTTGAAATGAGTGCATTCTAACCAGGAATCTTTGAAGGGTCCAGTGCAGGCATCTAATGAAAGCAGCAGGTGTTTTTTTTAAACTTTCCTTAATGAGGAACCAGGAGGAGCAGGAGTGTCCCACCCCTTATTTGCCTATCCCCACCCTCGGACTTATCTGTAGGCCAGTTCAGCATTCAAACCGCCCGTAAATTTGAAGACTGGCGAGCTGCGTCGGAATGCCCAATTGGCTCCTGCAGTTCACTGAATTTAGGACGGTCCTCTCTCTTCAGGTGCACTAGTTCAGCGTGTTTCACGGCCGTTATCGGGCGCTTTTGAATTTAGGCCCCATTTTTTTCTTTTGCTCAAAAAAGGTTAATGGCGTCATTTTCTGGCTGCCACTTGTCCTGTACCAACTAAATTCCTCTGTGCATTTTTTAATCTGTGCTAACCAATTTACTATCATTTGGTACGAGTGTGCTCATGTTTAATGGATGCCAATCAAAATGACACCTGCTCACGATCTGACTTCCAAAAATGGTGAAGGCAAAAAACTGGCCATCTGTCCATAACTATGGTAACAGCCGTTTCACCTTTCTCAAGAATTGACACATAACCACAGATAAGTGGTGAATATTTCATTCTTCCAAATGTAAAATGTAATTGCAACACCCTAGCAAAGATTTTGTAAATCCCATTTTACATGTTAAACAGCTTGATTGGAATGTGTGAGGCCTTGACCGGTGTTGCTCAGGGTCCTAACTGATCTAAATCTCATTGGCACCACCCCCCGCCCCTGCCCCCCACCCCCCACCTCCGACCTGATCCAAGTCACAGTGCCAAAATGTTGGACAACATTACATCTTAAAGCAGTCCTGTGACCTAAATAGGCCATAGAGCTCATGGGTCTATGGCCAGGAGGTGTTCCTGTTGACTCTGAATCTCCACATTACATTGCCGATTTGGGTTTAAGTTTATTTTGCCATTCGTCACATGCTAAATTGCAGGATTTGACAAAATCCAAACCAATTTTTGAGGGGCTTTGCTCACCCCTCCTCCAGTTGTCATTTTTTGCTTCATTACACGACTGCAGGGTGTCAAATCATTGGGACTGTAATTCCATAACAAGCTCGACATGACACAATGAACTACATTGGACCCATGCAGCTCTGAAAAATGGTTTTGTATTGTATGAAATCCTATATGAGAAAGCTCTGTGATATTTCAAATTATTTTAAATTCACAGATTAGTGTGAATAAACAGAACCTACAGTTTAATGGGTATCCATCAATGAATGGAAAAATGCTGGACTCGTAATATTTAGCAGTTGGTTTGATCATAGGCCTTTGTCTAAAACTTCCCACGAGAAAATATTAAATTGACAGTCCATGATAAAGTAATGAATGATATTATATCCAATAAAGTGCCTGTAAATTAAACCAAATTAGGTCTCTCCACTGACTGAAGTGCTTTGGTCTATTCTAATCATTTGAACAGAAAGCTACAACTTACCAACCTAAAAATTCTCAGGCATAAAACAGGCTCCTAAGAATCAGAGAATGGTTACAGCACAGAAGGAGGCCGTTCAGCCCATTGAGCCCATGCCAGCTCTCTGAAAGAGCACTTCAGCTAGTCCTGCTCCCCCGCCCTTTCCCCGTAGCCCTGCTAATTTTTTCCTTCAGGTACTTATCCAATTCCCTTTTGAAAGCCCGGATTGAATCTGCCTCCACCACCCTTTCAGGCAGTGCATTCCAGATCCTAACCACTCGCTGCGTAAAAAAGTATTTCCTCATGTCGCCTTTGTTTTTTTTGCCAATCACCTTAAACCTGTGACCTCTGGTTCTCAACCCTTCCGCCAATGGGAACAGTTTCTCTCTATCTACTCTGTCTAGACCCCTCGGGATTTTGAACACCTCTATCAAATCCTAAGGGTCCAATATGGCAGGTGGTACACGCATGCCCAAGCTGGAAGTGCGACGCCCTCCGTATTGGGTCAGCACCCTGTAGGTGATCAGGGAACATTAAAACCATTCAAAAACATCATTAACGTATTTAAATACGGATCCTAGCATGTTGTAGGACCCTTTGGTGAAATTATTCTGCCCTTGTGCCTGACTTGCCATGTGATAAACTCACCCAGCAACTCATGGCACTAACAGTCAGGTAGGAACTGTAGTGTATGTAACCGTTCTACCTTTAAGAGAACTATTGTATGTAACCGTCCACCTTTAAGAGAACTATTTTAGGTGTTGCACTACTTTATCTCGGCTGCTGTATACTGTAATACCGGTGGTGGCCACACCGGTATATAAGTGCTGTGTAAGGATTTATTGGGCAGATTCGCCCTGACCTTCGAATAGTAAAGTCCTGTTAAAGTTACTCTTGTAGTCTGTGTATTAATTCGCTATACAACACACAGGGCTGAAAATTCAGTAGGGTTAGTGCCCATTTTGCGGCGCTAGAGGGCCTAGCGCCGCAATGATAGCCGTTTCTGAAATTCACTTCGGCGCTGCCATCGGCGTTAGCCGGTTGCGCTGCGCCGGCACCGATGACGTCATCGGTGTGCGCAGCGTCCCGGTTGCCGTGGCAACGCGCCCGAACGCCGAAATTCAGTTGCGGCCGCCTCGCCCGTGGCAGCCGCAACTAAGACTCTGGCAACCGAGTCTTACACAAGTTAGCGCCGGCGCATTAAGGTCGCACGGCGGCCGGCCGCTTTCCCGCCGGCCGCCTGCCCGCACCTCCCTCCCCGGACTCCTCCACCACCCCCCCCGCGGAACAGATGCGTCTGGCCTGCAAGCCCGGCACTTGTCCGAGGTGCCGGGCTCATTTTTGAAAAAATCAAACGGCCAGCGATCGGGTGAAGGCAGTGCCTCCTTAACGGGAGGAGGAGGCCTGCACTTCCCCAGCCTGCCGCACCGCATCGGGTGCCGCAGCGCCGGATTAGCGCCGCAATGCGGCACTCAGCGCCCATTGGGAGGCACTCACGCCCGCCAGTAGCACCGGCAGCCGTCTGGGCGCGGCGCTACTGAATTTTTGGCGCGCGCAAGGGAATTAGCGCCGGTGCTAAATTTCCGGCGCTAAAGCCCTGGCGCGGCGTCAACTCAATTTCTAGGCCACAGACTTTACAGTGGCGATGAGTTCGATCTTACCCTGCGGCAGCGATACATCCGAAGCAGTTAACAAGCGTCGAGAAGAGGCATCCGCCCTCGTCGTTCTGCTGAGAAAAGACTCGAGTCTGCAGAGCAAGGAAGAAGGAAGAATTCTGACATGAGGCCTTCCATCAGCAACAGGCAGTGATCGTCCCTTCTGTCACGGTAGTGAGTGAGCCGATCAGCCACGAGAAGCAAGTTGGCCACGTTGACTGTGAGTAAGGGGGAAAAATAAAAAAAGAAACGGAGGATAAGGGCGGTGAACTCGACCACGGCCAGGGGAAAGGAGCCGGACAGAAGTCGGGGCCAGAGGCGCTGAGACTGGGGCAGCGTAGGGCACGGCAGCCGCGGTGCAGGGAACGCAGCCGGTGTGAGAGACCGGACCGGTGTGTTAAGAAGTCAATTATTTGAAGTAAGTTTAATTTTTTAAGGGTTTTTTAAACTCTTGGGCAGTTTAAACAGGAAGTAGAATCCAGGTATAAAAGGGGAGGGGCTAGTGCAGTGCACGGAGTGCTTTGTGCATTGAGTGCTGTTGGAGTTTTGCTAAGTGGGAGAGTTCGGATAAGTGGGAGGTGAGGGTGTGTTTTTTGCTCTGTTTTATTCCCCACTCCCAGGCTTAGACAGCACTGCGGAGGCGGAGCAGCGAGACGAGTCAACCAAACAGGCTCCACAGACAGTATTCAAGGAGGAGGTTGGTGATCAGCTGGTTGGTTGGTTTTCTTCCTTCTCTTCTCTTTCATACCTTTAAGTTGGTAAGTCCTATTGAATAGTGGTGTGATATTATCATATATATCCAGGCAGGGTCTTCATAACTAATAATAAGAAATTTAATTAATTATATAGAATGGAGCAGGTGATGTGTTACTGTTGCGAGATGTGGGAGCCGGTGAGCCCCATTGAGGCTAACAGTGATTACATCTGCAACAAGTGTTTGCTGCTAGAGGAACTCAAGTTCCATGTTATGGAGCTTGAGACCGAGCTTCGGACACTGCGACACATCAGGGAGGGGGAGAAGTTCCTGGACTCTATGTTTCAGGAGATGGTCACACCTATGAAGTTAATTACTGCAGATGTAGTCCGTGGTCAGGGACAGGACGGTGTGACTACGAGTGAGGAAGGTACAGGGATCCAGGATGTAGTGTTGAAGGAGACGCAGCCCTTGTTCTTGTCCAGCAGGATCGAGGTTCTTACTCCCTGTGAGGGCGGGAGCGGGGACTGCAGGGAGGATGAGCAACCTGGCCACAGCACCGTGGTACAGGGGGCCATTCAAGTGGAGGGAGTAAAAAGAAATGTTGTAGTGGTAGGGGATAGTATCATTAGGGGGATAGATAGGGTTCTCTGCAGTCAAGAGCGGGAGTCCCGAAGGCTGTGTTGCCTGCCTGGTGCCAGGGTTAAGGACATCTCTTCTGGGCTGGAAAGAAACTTGCAGTGGGAGGGGGAGGATCCAGTTGTCGTGGTCCATGTTGGTACAAACGACGTAGATAGGACAAGGAAGATGGTTCTGTTAAAGGAGTATGAGCAGCTAGGGGTCAAATTAAAAAACAGAACCTCAAGGGTAATAATCTCTGGGTTATTACCTGAGCCACGAGCGAATTTGGCTAGGATAAATAAAATTAAAGAGTTAAATGCGTGGCTCAAAGACTGGTGTGGGAGAAATGGGTTTTGCTTCTTGGGACACTGGCACCAGTACTGGGACAGGAGGGAGCTGTTCTGTTGGGATGGACTCCACTTGGCCAGTGCTGGGACTAGAGTCCTGGCGAATCATATAACTAGGGCTGTAGAGAGGGCTTTAAACTAATTAGTGGGGGGGAGGTTTCGAGAGAGCAAATAATAGAAATGACAACAGAGAAGGTCATAGACTTAGGTAGCAGTGGGGGAATTAAAAAACAGAATGTGTCAGGAAGGGACAGAAGGTATGGAGTAAAAAGTAAAGTACTAAAAAGGGAAAAAACAGGAACTAAGTGTTACAAAACATATTTGAAAGTCCTTTATCTGAATGCACGTAGCATTCGTAACAAAATGAATGAGTTAACGGCACAAATAATGACATATGGGTATGATCTTGTGGCCATTACAGAAACATGGCTGCAGGGTGACCATGACTGGGAATTAAACATACCAGGTTATTTAACAATCAGGAAGGACAGGCAGGAAGGGAGAGGAGGTGGGGTGGCTATGTTAATAAAGGAAGGAATCACTATAATACAGAGAAATGATATTGGGTCAAAGGAGCAGGATAGTGAAACAGTTTGGGTGGAGGTAAGGAATAATAAGGGGAAAAAAACACTACTGGGTGTAGTCTATAGGCGTCCGAACATTTGCAACTCTGTTGGATGGAGTATTAATCAGGAAATAGTTGAGGCTTGTAATAAGGGAACAGCTATAATTATGGGGGATTTTAATTATCATATTAACTGGACAAATCAAATTGGGCAGAGCAGCCTTGAGGAAGAGTTCATTGAGTGTATTAGGGATGGGTTTCTTGAGCAGTATGTAACTGAACCGACCAGGGGGCAAGCAACCTTAGATTTGGTCCTGTGTAATGAGACAGGATTAATTAAAAATGTCCTAGTAAAGGATCCCCTTGGAATGAGTGACCATAACATGGTTGAGTTCCATATTCAATTAGAGGGTGAGAAGGTTGGATCTCAAACAAGCGTGCTGAGCTTGAATAAAGGAGACTATGAAGGTATGAGAGCGGAATTAATTAGAGTGGACTGGGAAAATAGATTAAAGGGTAAGACGGTACATGACCAGTGGTGTACATTTAAGGAGTTATTTTACAACTTCCAAAAAAAATATATTCCACTGAGGAAAAAAGGGTGTAAAAGAAAAGATAGCCATCCGTGGCTAAGTAAAGTAATTAAGGATAGTATCCGACTAAAAACAAGGGCATATAAGGTAGCCAAATCTAGTGGGAGGATGGAAGATTGGGAAGTCTTTAAAAGACAGCAAAAAATAACAAAAAGATTGATTAAGAAAGGGAAGATAGATTATGAAAGTAAATTAGCAAAATATATAAAAACAGACAGTAAAAGTTTCTATAGTTATATAAAAAGAAAAAGGGTGGCTAAAGTAAATGTTGGTCCCTTAGAGGATGAGACCGGGAAATTAATGGTGGGAAACATGGAGATGGCAAAAACACTGAACAATTATTTTGTATCAGTCTTTACAGTAGAGGACACTAAGAATATCCCAACATTGGACAAACAGGGGGCTCTAGGGGGGGAGGAACTAAATACAATTAAAATCACTAAGGAAGTGGTACTTGGTAAAATAATGGGACTCAAGACGGATAAATCCCCTGGACCTGATGGCTTGCATCCCAGGGTCTTGAGGGAAGTAGCGGTAGGGATTGTGGATGCATTGGTAATAATTTTCCAAAACTCACTGGACTCAGCAAAGGTCCTGGCAGATTGGAAAACTGCTAATGTAACACCCTTATTTAAAAAGGGTAGTAGGCAGAAGCCTGGAAACTATAGACCTGTTAGCCTAACATCTGTGGTTGGTAAAATGTTAGAGTCCATTATTAAGGAGACAGTAACGGGACATTTGGATAAACATAATTTAATAGGGCAAACTCAGCATGGTTTCATGAAGGAGAAGTCATGTTTAACAAATTTGCTTGAGTTTTTTGAGGAAGTAACATACAGGGTGGATAAAGGGGAACCAGTGGACGTAGTGTATTTAGACTTCCAAAAGGCATTTGACAAGGTGCCACACAAAAGATTATTGCTCAAGATAAAAAATCACGGGATTGGGGGTAATATTCTGGCGTGGGTGGAGGATTGGCTCTCTAACAGAAAGCAGAGAGTTGGGAAAAATGGTTCGTTCTCAGATTGGCAACCAGTAACTAGTGGTGTTCCGCAGGGGTCAGTGCTGGGTCCCCAACTCTTTACAATCTATATTAACGATTTGGAGGAGGGGACCGAGTGTAACATATCAAAGTTTGCAGATGATACAAAGATGGGACGGAAAGTAGTGAGTGAGGAGGACATAAAAAACCTGCAAAGGGACATAGACAGGCTAAGCAAGTGGGCAGAGATTTGGCAGATGGAATACAATACTGGAAAGTGTGAGGTTATGCACTTTGGCAGGAAAAATCATAAAGCAAGTTATTATCTTAATGGCAAGAAACTGGAAAGTACTGTAGTACAAAGGGATCTGGGGGTCCTGGTGCACGAAACTCAAAAAGTTAGTATGCAGGTGCAGCAAGTGATTAAGAAGGCCAATGGAATGTTGGCTTTTATTGCTAGGGGGTTGGAATATAAAAACAAGGAGGTATTGCTGCAGTTGTACAAGGTATTGGTGAGGCCGCACCTGGAATACTGCATACAGTTTTGGTGTCCATACTTAAGAAAAGACATACTTGCTCTCGAGTCAGTACAAAGAAGGTTCACTCGGTTAATCCCGGGGATGAGGGGGTGGTCATATGAGGAGAGGTTGAGTAGATTGGGACTCTACTCATTGGAGTTCAGAAGAATGAGAGGCGATCTTATTGAAACATATAAGATTGTGAAGGGGCTTGATCGGGTGGATGCGGTGAGGATGTTCCCAATGATGGGTGAAACTAGAACTAGGGGGCATAATCTTAAAATAAGGGGCTGCTCATTCAAAACTGAGATGAGGAGAAACTTCTTCACTCAGAGGGTGGTAGGTTTGTGGAATTTGCTGCCCCAGAAAGCTGTGGAAGCTACATCATTAAATAAATTTAAAACAGAAATTGATAGTTTCCTAGAAGTAAAGGGAATTAAGGGTTACGGGGAGCGGGCAGGAGATTGGACATGAGTCTGGGTTCAGAATGGTCATGGCCCTGTGGGTAGTGGAGTGGGCCCAGGGGCCGTGTAGCCTTGTTCTGCTCCTACTGTGTTCTAATTCTGTTAGATTTCAGGAGATGGTTTTATTCCTGTTCCTGGCTGGGGTAGAGATCGCCTTTACAGAAGGTAAGTACTGTAGAAAATATAGGGACAGAGTGATCTCCTGGAAGAATTTCGATCGCCTAGATGGGTCGGAGAGGAATTTCCCAGATTTTTTTCTCCCAAATTGGCCATTGGGTCTTTATCTGGTTTTTTGCCTCTCCCGGGAGATCACATGGGTTCGGGTGGATGCAGAGTGATAGAAGATTTGAGGTTAGGATCAGATCAGCCATGATCTTATTGAATGGTGGAGCAGGCTCGAGGGGCCGATTGGCCTACTCCTGCTCCTATTTCTTATGTTCTTATGTTCTTATGGACTACAAGCGGGAACGCAGCGGGTAAAAGGCCGGGCACCTACCGAGGCCGCGAGGCGCTGTGACCGGGATCATAAGGCGCGGAGGCAATAAATAAATAAATAAACCGCGAGGGACTCGGCCGCAGCCGGGGGAGGAAAGGACCGGACTGCGGGAGGTCTGGGAGAGCTGAGCGAGCGGGAGAGACGGAGCCCGAGAGAGAGAGCGAGCGAGGCCGTGCCGGCGAGTGGGAGAGACAGAGCCCGAGCGAGGGGGGAGCGGGGCCGAGCGAGGTTCCGGCCAGCGGCTTACAGCGTCTGCCGTGAAGGACCGGGAGCTGGAGCTGTCCGACGCCAACTGGTTGTCCCCAGCGCCAGTTGCCCCTGCCGAAAAAGGGAACGCTGTTGTGTATGTAATATGTGTGCTACTTTGAACCTATGGACAGGACTGCACTACTTGTAGGGCGTAGTGATACGCAGTACCACTCCTGGCCATAGGGGTATAAATAGTACTGTGGGTACTGATCTCCCCTCAGTTCCCGCCTGTGGGCATGAAGTAAAGACCTACGTGCAGTCCCTACCTCCAACCAGTAAAGACCTGTTTGAGTTATACGTTTAATTCTTTGTGTTAATTGTTCAATACAATACACATACTTAACACTGGCGACGAGTCAGGTTCTTACCCTGCGGCAGTTGAAGAGAGGTTTCAAACCTCACCACCCCACTAGAAGCGACAGGCTTAGGACTCTGAAGCCTCCATCAGCGACTGAGCACTGGAGTGCAGCAGCCATCCTGACAGCTTCCAGCGACTGACAGAAGTCTTTCTGCAGTTTCCTTGTTCAACCTAGGTGGTGGGGTAAGCCGTGCAGCGTTGGTTGCAAAGACAGGGCTGGGGAAGTCGGAGCAGATAAGGGCCATCGATCGCGATCGGAGATAAGGCCGGGCCGCCTTCAAGTGCGAGGCGCAGCGCGGGCCAGCGATCGGGACCAAAGATAAGGGCCGCACTCGGACTGAAAGGCGCGGCAGCTGCAGAAGCTCAAGGTGCGAGAGCCGCGGTGCACAGCGCGGGCTATCGATCGCACAGAAGATAAGGGCCGAGAGCCGCTTCGGTCGGGAGCCACTTCGCGATCCAGCGATCGCATCCGCTGATAAGGGCCGCACTCGGGCGATCGCGGCGAAGATAAGGGCCGCACTCGGGGGCTGAAGGGAGACGGCGTCGGGGGACGGGTGAAGACCGCCAAGCGCGGGAAAACCGCCATTTTGTGGGCAGAGGACGACGGCAAGAGCGGGAAGCCGCCATCTTTGATAACAAGTAAAGAAAATAAAATCTGAGAAATTGCAAATCTACAATGCCTAAACACGGGAATATTAGCACCTTTGATAGTGACCTCGAAGATTGGGCTATATATGTTGAAAGTAAAAAAATTATTGTAAGGCCAATAAAATTCGTGACCAAGATAAAGCTCTAACATTATTAAATTTAATGGGTGCGAAGACATACGGGCAATTGAAACACCTGTTATCACCAGATGAACCGGCGGATAAGACGTTCGATGAGATTGTTACTGTCCTGAAAGATCACCTAAACCCCACGCCGCTGATGCTAGCGGAACGATTTAAATTTTATGACAGAAGGCAGCTACAGCATGAAAGCAATGCTGAATATTTGCTGGAATTGCGTAAATTAGCGAAATATTGCCAGTTTGGAACGGGACTGACAGATGCACTACGAGACAAATTTGTGTGTGGTTTATTTAAACAGGATACACAAAAGCGACTGCTCGAGGAGAATGAGCTGACGCTTGAGAAGGCGGTCACTATGGCAGCAGCACACGAAGCCGCAGCGAGAGGCACGGCAGTAATGCAGCTACGGTCACCGGAGCTCAGTGCACACAAATTGGGTGTGAGTTCTGGCAAATGTTATCGTTGTGGAAAGACAACGCATGATCAGAACCAGTGTTGGTTTAGAAACCAAGAATGTAGAACTTGTGGTAGGCTTGGACACATAGCTAGAGTATGCAGGTCAGGGAAGAAGACCAGCAACAAGAAGTCACCGCAAGGAAAATACGCAAAAGTACACAAGGTGGCCGAACAGGAGTCCGATTCAGGCGCTAGCAGTAATGAACTGGCTGGCTTAAGCAGTATTGAACTGGCTAGCTTAAGGGTACTCAACGTTGGTAAGGGTGCAGACCTCCAGACAATTTGGGTCACTCTTCAGATAGAAGGAGTCCAAGTAAAACTGGAATTGGACACTGGATCGGCATTGACGGTCATAAATAAGAAAGATTATGGAAGGTTATTCCAACATATTCCCCTACAGGATACGGAGCTCATATTGAAAACATACACGGGGCAAAGAGTGTACCCCATCGGGAAAATTGAGGTCACAGTGGTCCACAAGGGCGAAGAAAGTCAAATAATGGACTTATATGTGCTATCTGAAGGAGGTCCTCCACTACTAGGACGGGAGTGGATTAGGAAAATGAATATCGACTGGCATTTCCTACAAACAATAACGAGTGAGAACTCGGTGAACATAATCAACCCAGACTCTGGAACTGATGATGGTAAGACCAACCCGTGTGCAAAAGACAAAGTTTCAGCACAGAATTCCACTGAGATAGAGAATTCTGAGTCTGTCCAGTCTACTGACATGCACATTTCTGAGGGACACCGGGCTCGAACTCAACTCCATTTCAAACTGCAACAGCAATTAGAACAAATGATTCGCCGTTTTGAGCAAGAGATGAATGCGACGAAAGAGTTCTTTGATATAGAGTGGGAACATCTGGAAAGACAACAGAAGCAGCTGCTGGAGCAAATGGAGCAGGAGCACACAAAACGTCTGATGTCAGAGGAGTTAACGGTCAGCCAACTCCTGCATATGCTGAAGGACAGGACTCTGAAATGGGAAAAACTTGAACACGAACTTCAATATTCAAACGAAAGGGGTTCGGAGCTCTCAAAGGTTATTGGAAGAGCTGAGGTGGCAACACAGACTGAGATGACTGCAACAGAGCAGCCCTTGGATGCCAAAAGTACGCTGACTCACGTCAACGTAGAACAACAGACCGCTGAAACAGCTGCTCCGGTAGAGGGATTGAATAGTCCGATCAATCAATCTCCAAAAGAAGTTGAAGTAGTAAAATCTCAAATGAGGTCATTAGTAAACGACTTGCTGAAAGCCCAGAAAAAGCTGGATGAAGAGGTACGCATGAAGAAGTCTCTTCAGGAAAGATGTCTGGACTTGGAACAAAAGCTGGCTAACGCCCAGCTGGGTATGGAGGAAATAGAAGACCCTCTCGCTGGCCTAGATCAGGACGACACAGAATATTACTATGTCCTGTCCTGCCCAACTTGTAACTTCGACTCCCACCATACAGAAATCATGGAGGAGCACCGAAAGTCTACGGAACATCGGGAGAAGGTGGCTCTACTACGGAAAAAGGAGGAAGAGAAGGAGGAACTGCGCATGCAGCTGGCAGCTGACAGTGGAGCCCAGAGAGTCTCCAAGAAGCAGAAAAGGAAAAGTCGAAACAGAAGATGACCCATCTGAACCATTATTACCTCTACCAGATCACACACGTGGTCCCTCCGAACGGAGCCAATTCAGTTCGGAAGTTCAAACTGTTAAATCCATGGAAGGACTATTGAATGAGTCACTCCAGCAACGTGAACCGACTACACCACAGAGATTGAATCTGTGAACTGTTTTCCGCAGAGACTGAATCTGTGATCTGTTTTGACATGAAGTTATCTATGTATCTATGTTATTCTGTTATGTAAACCTGAAGTTATATATGTATATATGTTATTACGTTATGTTAAATGGGGAGATGACTGTAAAGCTAAGAAGGGAGGAATGTTGTGTATGTAATATGTGTGCTACTTTGAACCTATGGACAGGACTGCACTACTTGTAGGGCGTAGTGATACGCAGTACCACTCCTGGCCATAGGGGTATAAATAGTACTGTGGGTACTGATCTCCCCTCAGTTCCCGCCTGTGGGCATGAAGTAAAGACCTACGTGCAGTCCCTACCTCCAACCAGTAAAGACCTGTTTGAGTTATACGTTTAAGTCTTTGTGTTAATTGTTCAATACAATACACATACTTAACAAACTCGATCGGCTGTTCTCGCGCACGCTTCAGAATAAACTGAAGCCGGCGCGCAGGCTGCAAACCCCGTAAACCAGCGGTCGTCGCCCGGGGGCAAAGCTTACCCCTCCCACCAGAGGAAGAAACGCGTGAAGCCGCCAGTTAGGCGGGGAAGAAGACAAGCGCGAAACCGCCATCTTGAAAGTGGGCGGGGAAGAAGATCAGCGCGGGAAACCGCCATTTTAGAAAAAAAAAGTTAAAGGAAAACTTTGTTGTTGTTTCTTAGAAAGATTGTGAAGATGCCTAAGCATGGTAACATCAACGATTTCGATTCCGAGGTAGAAGATTGGGCCACGTATGTAGAACGCATCGAGATATATTGTGAGGCCAATAAAATAGAAGATGATGATAAAGCTATAACCTTACTAAACTCAATGGGGGCGAAGACATACGGGCTATTGAAGCATCTTCTATCACCGGCTAAACCGGCGGATCAGACGTTCGCTAATATTGTTGCTGTCCTGAAGGATCATTTGAACCCCACACCACTGATGTTGGCGGAACGATTCAAATTTTATGCGAGAACGCAACGGAAAGAGGAAAGCAACGCGGAATACTTGGTTGAACTACGTAAACTAGCGAAATACTGTCAGTTTGGGGAAAATCTGACAGAGGCATTGAGAGACAAGTTCGTGTGCGGGTTGTCGAAGGAAGGAACACAAAAGCGACTGCTTGAAGAGAACGATCTTACACTTGATAAGGCTGTCCTTATTGCAGCATCACACGAAGCTGCAGCGAGAGGCACGGCGGAAATGCAGCTGAAGGCAGCGGTACCCAGCGTGGATCAAATGACTTCGGGTACAACGAAATGTTATCGTTGTGGGAAGACAACACACAACCAGAACCAATGCTGGTTTAAAAACCAGGAATGTAGAAAATGTGGCAAGCTTGGTCACATAGCTAAAGTATGCCGGTCAGGAAAGAAGACCAGCAACAAAAAAAAGTCACCGCAGGAAAAGCACAGCAAGGTACACAAGGTGACTGAGAAGAGTTCAGATGAACAGAATTCGGATTCAGACTCCAACAGCCAAGAACTGGATAGTCTGAGAATTCACAATGCGAGTAAGGAAGCTGACCTACAAATTATCTGGGTCACACTCAAAATAGCCGGAGTCCAAGTGAAAATGGAATTGGACACAGGATCAGCCCTAACAGTCATAAACCGAAAGGACTACAAGAGGCTATTCTCACATATTCCCTTGAGAGATACCAAGATTGTATTGCAGACATACCCGGGGCGAAGAGTATACCCCATCGGAAAGATAAAAGTCAAGGTGAGAGACAAGGGCAAAGAACACCAAGGAATGGACTTATATGTACTACCTGAGGGGGGTCCACCACTTCTGGGATGGGAGTGGATCAGGAAAATAAATATGGACTGGCACTTCCTAAAAACCATAAAGAGTGAGAACTCGGTGAAGATAATCAGCCCAGACTCTGGAACTGATGATGGTAAGACCAACCCATGTGCAAAAGACAAGGCTAAAATGGACTTGCAGACTAATGTTGAAAGAACGAAGGAGTGCATAAATGCTTATGCTTCAGAGGAGAACAAAGTTTCAGAACAGAATTCCGCTGAGCAACAACAACATAGTTTGACAGAGAATTCTGAGTCTGTCCAGTCTACAGACATGCACAATTCTGAGGGACACCGGGCTCGAAATCAACTCCAATTCAAACTACAACAGCAATTAGAACAAATGATTCGCCGTCTTGAGCAAGAGATGAATGCAACGAAAAAGTTCTTTGATACAGAGTGGGAGAATCTGGAAAGACAACAGAAGCAGCTGATGGAGAAAATGGAGCAGGAGCACACAAACCGTCTGCGCGAGGAGGCCAAACGAATCAAAGCTGATTCGGGTTCTGAAGGTGCGTGCCCTAATCTGGTGGAGCAAGATGTTCAGCAACTGGAGGCGCTTGTTAGCAGGTTGCAGGCAGAAAAGGCTGATTTGGTTGCCATGAATTCCGAGCTCCTACTGAAGTTGGGTGCAGCACCACCGAACGATTCATTTGTTGAAATTCGAATGGTGGAGGCTGCAGCTGATGGAGAATTAGAAGCAGCAAAGGGGCCCCAGTGCAAGGTTACAAACAGCCCTGTAGCCTATCCATCAAAAACACAGGATGACGATACTGGGAAGCGTCTGATGTCAGAAGAGTTAACGGTCAGCCAACTCCTGCATATGCTGAGGGACAAGACTCTGAAATGGGAAAAACTTGAACACGAACTTCAATCTTCAAAGGAAAGGGGTTCGGAGCTCTCAAAAGTTATTGGAATAGCTGAGGTGGCAACACAGACTGAGAAGACTGCAGCAGAGCAGCCCTTGGATGCCAAAAGTACGCTGACTCACGTCAATGTAGAACAACAGAATGCTGAAACAACTGCTCCAGTAGAGGGATTGAATAGTCCGATCAATCAATCTCCGAAGGAAGTTGAAGTATTGAAATCACAAATGAGGTCATTAGTAAAAGACATGCTGAAAGCCCAGAAAAAGCTGGATGAAGCTGAACGCATGAAGAAGTCTCTTCAGGAAAGATGTCTGGACTTGGAACAAAAGCTGGCTAACGTCCAGCTGGGTATGGAGGAAATAGAAGACCCTCTCGCTGGCCTAGCTCAGGACGACACCGAATATTACCATGACCTGTTGGACGACACCGAATACTATGATGACCTGTTCTGCCCAGCTTGTGATGAAAACTCCCAAAGTGCAGAAACCATGATGAATCACAAAAAGTCTAAGAAACACCGGGAGATGGTGGCGCTACTACGGGAAAAGGAGGAAGAGAAGGAGGAACTGTGCATGCGGCTGGCAGCGGAGCACAGAGAGTCTCCAAGAAGCAGGGAAGGAAAAGATGAAACAGAAGAAGATGACCCATCTGAACCATTATCACCTCTACCAGATCACACTCGTGGTCCCTCCGAAAGGAGCCAAATCAGTTCGGCAGTAGAAAAACTTCCCAAGGTATTCCAGCTGCTTTTAGAAATCAGCAATGCTGGTTCAGAAGTGACGGAAGTTCAAGCTGTTAAGTCCATTGAAGGACTATTAGATGAGTCACCCCAGCAACGTGAACCGACTACACCACAGGGAACTGCTACACCACTGAGGCGTTGTCCGGACCGAGTCAAGAAGCACAGGAGGCGCCGCCATTGAGAATGAATCTGTGAACTGTTTTCCGCAGAGACTGAATCTGCGAACTGTTTCCCGCAGAGACTACATCTGTGAACTGTTTTTACATGAAGTTGGATATATGTTATGATGTTATGTTTAATGGGGAATAAGTATGTTATAAGCTAAAAAGGGAGGATTGTAGTGTATGTAACCGTTCTACCTTTAAGAGAACTATTGTATGTAACCGTCCACCTTTAAGAGAACTATTTTAGGTGTTGCACTACTTTATCTCGGCTGCTGTATACTGTAATACCGGTGGTGACCACACCGGTATATAAGTGCTGTGTAAGGATTTATTGGGCAGATTCGCCCTGACCTTCGAATAGTAAAGTCCTGTTAAAGTTACTCTTGTAGTCTGTGTATTAATTCACTATACAACACACAGACTTTACAGGAACCTGCAGGAGGGCTAGTTAAAGGGCTCACCCCCTCTTACAGGTTAATTGCTGGTTAATTCTCTTAGGCTGCTTGTTAACTCCAGGCCATGTTTTTGGCTCGTTTCTACAGTCCACAATGAATTCTAAGTTCTGGGAACAACTTTGTGCTGGTGCTGGATTACTTTTGTTGGCTTTGCAAAGAGTTTGCCTTGGTGGCTGGAGGAGGAGGGAGAGCAGCCAGGAGAGTGCAGAAGCATCTGGGAGTAGAAGGAGGAGGAGGGCACTGCACAGGAGGCCAAGCCTGTAAAGTCTGTAGGTATTATGGCGAATTAATACACAGACTACAAGAGTAACTTTAACAGGACTTTACTATTCGAAGGTCAGGGCGAATCTGCCCAATAAATCCTGACACAGCACTTATATACCGGTGTGGTCACCGTCGGTATTACAGTATACAGCAGCCAAGATAAAGTAGTGCCACACCTAAAATAGTTCTCTTAAAGGTGGACGGTTACATACAATAGTTCTCTTAAAGGTAGAACAGTTACATACACTACAATCCTCCCTTTTTAGCTTACAACATACTTATTCCCCATTAACATAACATCATAACATATATACAACTTATGCAAAACAGTTCACAGATTCAGTCTCTCTGGAGGCTTCCTGACTCTGTCCGGATAACGCCTCGGTGGTGTAGTAGTTTTCGGCGGGGCAGTCGGTTCTTCTGGCAAGGTCGATTCGGCTTGAAGGACAGTGTCAGGTTCATCTGATTCTAGTATTACCAGATCGGAGGTAGGTGCTCTGGGTATCTCTGCTTCAACATTAGCCGTGTAAGGTTGTGGAGTAGGTTGGTCCTTTGTGGATGACCCTATGATCTGGTCAACATGTCGCCTTATGATGCTGTCACCAATGTCCACGGTATACATCAGCGGCCCTAGCCTTTTCCCAATAGTTCCAGGCTGCCATTTCTCGGTACGGTAGTCCCGGGCCAAAACTTGTTGACCTATCTGAAAGGATCTAGTTGGCCTTTCATTCATGCCCTGAAATTGCCGGTTCTCTACGTCCCTTCTGACGTTTGGCTTAATCAAATCCAGCCGGCATCTTAGTCTTCTATTGAAAAACATCATGGCGGGAGTTTGGTTTGTGACCGCATGTGTTGCATTCCTGTACGCCAACAAGAAGTTATCTACCTTATGTTGTAGGTTGATGTCTTCATTACCCATGGCCTTTATGGCCTTCTTGAAGGTCTGGACAAACCTTTCAGCTAATCCATTGGTGGCGGGATGGTATGGGGCTGACGTGTAGTGCTTGACCCCATTCCTTTTTAAGAACTTCCTGAATTCTTCGGATACAAATTGCGGTCCATTATCAGAACAGATCTGTTCCGGCAGGCCATTCCTGGCAAATATGGTCCGTAATACTGTGATGGTTTTTTCCGTGGTGGTGGAGGACATCTTTATTACCTCCGGCCACTTGGAGTGTGCATCCACCGCGATTAGAAACATTGAGTCCATAAATGGACCAGCAAAGTCGACGTGTACCCTTTGCCAAGGAGATGAGGGCCACTCCCATGGATGCAGAGGAGCTTGTGGTGGCGCGTTTTGGACCTTCTGGCATCCTAGACAGCTCTTGGTTATTTCTTCGATGTCTCCATCAATACCTGGCCACCACACAAATGCTCTTGCTAGGTTCTTCATTTTCACTCCACCCAGATGCCCCTCGTGAAGCTCCTTTAGCACCTTATGCTGAAGTTTGGGTGGAATCACCACTCTAGATCCACACATCAAGGTTCCTCGGCACACTGACAGCTGTTCTTTTCTTTGCGAAAATGCGGGCAGCGTTGGTTCGCCATGTGCTGGCCATCCCTCCACCATTAAATCGTAGACTCGTGAGAGAGTCGGATCATTTCTTGTTTCATTTTCGATCATCGAATTTGTTACTGGTAGACATTCCACTATGGATGAGTGGAACATCTCTACCGGGTCCACTGTAGCCGCCTCTTCTACTACTGGCAACGGTAGGCGCGATAACCCATCAGCATTTCCATGCTGTTTGGACCTTTTGTATTCGATGTCATATTGGTGTGCCCCAAGTAACACGGACCACCTCTGTAGCCTTTGCGCTGTCATAGTGGAAACGGCCTTTTTAGGGTTGAATATGGACACCAATGGCTGGTGGTCTGTCAGTAATGTGAACTTCTTGCCCTTGTGTCTCACCTTGACTTTTATCTTTCCGATGGGGTATACTTTATGCCCCGTGTATGTCTGCAATACTATCTCCGTATTCCGTAGGGGAATATGTTTGAACAACTTTTTGTAATCTTGCTTATTCATGACCGTCAACGCCGATCCGGTGTCCACTTCCATTTTCACTTGGACTTTTGCAATCTGTAGTGTGACCCAGATAGTTTGTCGGTCAGCTTCTTTACTCACATTGTGAATCCTCAGACTACCCAGTTCCTTGCTGTTGGAGTCTGAATCCGAATTCTGTTCATCTGTACTCTTCCCAGTCACCTTATGTACCTTTCTGTACTTCTTCTGCGGTGACTTATTATTGCTGGTCTTCTTTCCTGACCGGCATACTTTAGCTATGTGACCAGGCTTGCCACATTTCCTACATTCCTGGTTTTTAAACCAGCATTGGTTCTGATCGTGTGTTGTCTTCCCACAACGATAACATTTTGTTGTACCCGAAGTCATTTGATCCATACTGAGTACCGCTGTCTTCCGCTGCATTTCCACCGTGCCTCTCGCTGCGGCTTCGTGCGATGCTGCAATAAGGACAGCCTTCTCAAGTGTAAGATCGTTCTCTTCGAGCAGTCGTTTTTGTATGCCTTCCTTCGACATTCCGCACACGAACTTGTCTCTCAGTGCCTCTGACAGATTTACCCCAAACTGGCAGTATTTTGCTAGTCTACGCAGTTCAACCAGGTACTCTGCGTTGCTTTCCTCTTTTAGTTGCGTTCTCACGTAAAATTTAGATCGTTCCGCTAACATCAGCGGTGCGGGGTTCAAATGATCCTTCAGGACAGCAACAATATAAGCGAAAGACTGATCCGCCGGTTTAGCTGGTGATAGAAGATGCTTCAATAACCCGTATGTCTTCGCACCCATTGAGTTTAGTAAGGTTAGAGCTTTGTCATAATTTGCTATCTTATTGACCTTACAATATATCTCGATGCGTTCTACATACATGGCCCAATCTTCCACATCGGAATCGAAACCGTTGATGTTACTACGCTTAGGCATCTTCACACTCTTCCTGAGAAACAACAACGAAATATTTCTTTAACTTCTTTTTTACCAAAATGGCGGTTTCCCGCGCTTGTCTTCTTTCCCTGCCCACTTTCAAAATGGCGGTTTCCCGCTTCTGTCTTCTTCCCCGCCTACTGGCGGCTTCCCGCGTTTCTTCCCCTGGCGGGAGGGGTAAGCTTTTCCCTCGGGCGACGACCGCTGGCTTTTGGGGTTCGCAGCCTGCGCGTCGGCTTCAGTGCGTTCCTTGTTCCCTTTTCTCGGCAGGGCAACCGGCGCTGGGTACAACCCGTTGACGGCGAACAGTTTCAGCCGCTGGGCTGGATTTCGCTCAGTCTCCCTCGCTCGGGCTCTGTCTCTCCCGCTCGCTCGGGCTCTGTCTCTCCCTCAGCGGCTTCCAATCGCGCCTCCCAGCCCTCTCGCAGTCCGGTGCTTTCCTCCCCAGCTGCGGCTGAGTTCTCCGCGATTTATTTATTTTTATATCTTCCCGCGCCTTACGATCCCGGTCGCAGCGCTTCGTGGCCTCGGTCGCTGCCCGGCCTTTTTCGCCGGTCGCGGTCTGGCTGTCTCACGACGCCGTTGCGTCTCCCAGCCCGCTTGTACCGCGGCTTCCGTGCTCCATGCTGCCCCAGTCTCAGCACCTCTGGGCCCGACTTCTGTCCAGCTCCTTTCCCCCCGACCGTGGTCGAGTTCACCGCCCTTATCCTCCGTTTATTTTTTTATTTTCCCTTTACTCACAGTCACCGTGGCCGACTTGCTTCTCGTGCTGATCGGCTCACTCACCACCGTGGCAGAAGGGACAATCAGTGCCTGTTGCTGATGGAAGGCTTCGTGTCTGAATTCTTCTTTCTTCCTTGCTCTGCAGACTCGAGTTTTCTCTCAGCAGAACGACGAGGGCGGGTGCCTCTTCTCGACGCTCGTTAACTGCTTCGGAAGTATTGTTGCCGGAGGGTAAGATCGAACTCGTCACCACTGTAAAGTCTGTAGGCATTATGGCGAATTAATACACAGACTACAAGAGTAACTTTAACAGGACTTTACTATTCGAAGGTCAGGGCGAATCTGCCCAATAAATCCTGACACAGCACTTATATACCGGTGTGGTCACCGTCGGTATTACAGTATACAGCAGCCAAGATAAAATAGTGCCACACCTAAAATAGTTCTCTTAAAGGTGGACGGTTACATACAATAGTTCTCTTAAAGGTAGAACAGTTACATACACTACAAAGCCCACAGCGGGGCTTCAGTGAGCACTTCTCTTACCTCAGCTTCACCGAGGAGCCTGTCACCGAGCTATGTCACCTGCTGCAGCCACAACCGGAGCCTCAAACCAGGGCATGGGCAGCACTCCCTGTAGCTGTCAAGATCACGGTGGCCCTTAACTTTTATGCAACAGGTTACCTCCAGCAATATATTGCAGTTTGCTGTGTTAGGGAGGTGACCAAACTCTCTACACAGCAGGAGGAACAGCTACATCGCATTCTCATGGACAAAGCGAAGCAGGACAAGAGTGCACTAGGCCTCAGCAGCACTGTCGGCTTCCTTAGGGTTCAAGGTGTCATAGACAATGCACCCACATTGCTCTGCACGCTCCCCATCACCAGCTTGGCATCTTTCTCATTACAAAAGGATTCCGCTCCCTGAATGTGCAGCTTGTTTGCGACCACAGGCAGTGCCTCATGCAGGTCTGGTAGCAGTCAGGATTCATTCACCCTGTGCCAGACCTCTGTGCTACCTTTATTCCAACCAGGGATATCCCCTCTGGACATGACTCTTGAGTCCTGTGAGGGACCCGGCCTACAACGAGAGCCATGCCTTCACCAGAAATCCCATTGTACAGACCATCAGTTTGCTCAGGAAAGGCTTTCACTCTCTTTGAGCTCTGTAGTAAACCCCTGACCATGTTTCCAGATGATTGGCAAAAGAACCGGAGGTGACATGAGGGGAAACTTTTTAGGCCACGAGTGGTTAAGATTTGGAATGCCCTGCCTCAAGGGTGGCGGGTACAGATTCAACAGTAGCCTTCAAAAGGGACTTGGATAAATACTTGAAGGAGAAAAAATTGCAGGGATATGGGGAAAAGAGCGGGAAAGTGGGATTAACTGGGTGGCTCTTCGAAAGAGCCAGCGCAGACTCGATGGGCTGAATGGCCTCTATAGTAATCTGGGATGTAATATTTAAGTTATCCACAAGATGGAGCCAAATATTAAGGGTTCATATTCACCAGTTTTTAAGGTAATGGGTCATGTATTCAATGTCCTGGTACACCAGTTTATACGGTAATGTGGCATTGCAATTTGGGTATGGCTCAGGGGTGAATCCTCCATCTTGCCATTGTGCAGTAAGAATTGTGTGCTTTGCCTGCAGCCTGTAAGAGATGTTTCTCTGCTACACCGGGTAAATAAACAGTTGGGTTTTGTTCCTAATAACTCGCTTCTCTCAGTTTCTGGCCTTACCACTCGGATATCACATATTGGCAATGAGGATAAACAGATCACATCTTGAAGAAGAAAAAAAAAGAGCACTGAATAGAGGATCATGGCTGCTACGGTAGGAAAGATCTCTGCTTTTGATGTTCAGACGCAGACCTAGGATGAATACTGTGAGGTGCTGATGCATTTCTTTGAAGCAAATGATATAAATGATGTCGGAAAAAGGAGAGCTATTTTGCTCACTTCCGTGGGAAGTCAGACGTATAGTTTAATGAGAAACTTATGCAGTCCTGCAAAGCCTGGAGGCAGATCATTTGCTAACTTAGTGGACTTGCTAAAGGACCATTTCAATCCCAGACCGAGTGAGATTGTACAGCATTTCAAATTTAATTCATGGAACAGAAAACCGGGAGAGACTGTATTGGATTATGTAGCGGTGTTGAGGAAATTGGCACACGATTGCAATTACGGCAACAACCTGAAAGACATGCTGAGAGATAGGCTAGTTTGCGGGATAATGGATGATCGAATGCAGAGGAGATTATTGTCCGAGACTGGGCTTACGTATGAAAAAGCATTGGAACTTGCTCAATTGATAGAGACAGTGAACCGAGATGTAAAAGAAATACAAGGTTCCGACTGGGCTACTACAAAGCAAGTTGCCGGTCAGGTTGTTGTGCACAAGTTAAATATGCGTCGGAAGCCACAACGTGAGCATGTAAAGGCATGTTATAGATGCAATGGCGATCACCCGGCAAGGGAATGCAGGTTTCTGGAGGAAAAGTGCCACAAGTGTGGGAAGAAAGGACACAGAAAACATGCATGCCGGGCAAAAGCAACCGTGGAGTCATATAAACCTAAAGGGGGAGGAAAGCAAAACCTAGGAAGAGAAGTGAAAAAACAGGGAGCACATCACATCAGCGGAGAAGCTGAGAAAGAAGATGACATGTTCATAATGCATAGTATGGTAAAGAACATTACAAAAGTGGATCCTATCACTTTGCAACTGACAGTAAATGACTCTAAGGTCAACTTTGAAGTGGATACAGGATGCGGCGTAACCATAATGAACAGGGAGGAGTACTCAAAATTGTGGAACCTGTTGAATCCGTGTGTTAATGGAGACACGGAATGCAGGAGTTGATTTAACAAGTGTTTACTGAACAAAGTCTGGAGGTGAACTAACGATACAAGGCACTATACAGGCTTATATACCCGAGTGGTCACTACCAGTACTACAGTACACAGGGGCTTCAAAAAAACATAGTTCCTCTTAAAGGTACATACACTACAATTCCCCCCCTTTTAGATAAATAGTACATAACATTTTAAGTAATCATTAAATAACATTTTTACAAGAACAATAATCTACACATTTGCTGAAGTTAATCAATTACAAATTCAGTCTCACTGGAGGCTTCCTGACTCGGTCCGGATAATGCCTCGGTGGTGTAGTAGGTTTCGGTGGTGTAGTAGGTTCTTTTGGCAAGGTCGATTCGGCTTGAATGCCAGTGTCGGGTTCATCTGGTTCCAGTATCACCGGATCGGAGGTAGATACTATGGGTATCTCTGCTTCATCACTAAGCGTATAGAGTTGTGGTGTAGGTTGTCCTTTTTCGGATGACTCTATGATCTGGTCAGCATGGCACCTTATTATGCTTTCTCCAATGTCCACGGTATACATCAGCGGTCCTAGTTGTGTGCAAATAGTTCCAGGCTGCCATTTCTCGGTACGGTAGTCCCAGGCCAAAACTTGTTGACCTATCTGGAAGGTTCTAGTTGGCCTTTCATTCATGCTTTGAAATTGTCGGTTCTCTACGTCCCTTCTGATGTTTGGCTTGATCAAATCTAGCCGGCATCTTAGTCTTCTATTGAAAAACATCATGGCGGGGGTTTGGTTTGTAACCACATGTGTTGCATTCCTGTACGCAGACAAGAAGTTATCTACCTTATGTTGTAGATTTATGCCTTCATTACCCATGGCCTTTATGGCCTTCTTGAAGGTCTGGACAAACCTTTCAGCTAATCCATAGGTGGCGGGATGGTATGGGGCGGACGTGTAGTGCTTAACCCCATTGTTTTTTAAGAACTTCCTGAATTCTTCGGATACAAATTGCGGTCCATTATCAGAACAGATCTGTTCAGGCAACCCATTCCTGGTGAATATGGTCCTTAATACTGTGATGGTTTTTTCCGTGGTGGTGGAGGACATCTTTATTACCTCCGGCCACTTGGAGTGTGCATCCACCGCGATTAAGAACATTGAATCCATAAATGGACGAGCAAAGTCGATATGTACCCTTTGCCATGGAGATGAGGGCCACTCCCATGGATGTAGAGGGGCTTGTGGTGGGGCGTTTTGGACCTTCTGGCATCCTAGACAGCTCTTGGTCATTTCTTCGATGTCTCCATCGATACCTGGCCACCACACAAACGCTCTGGCTAAGTTCTTCATTTTCACTCCACCCAGATGCCCCTCGTGAAGCTCCTTTAGCACTTTATCCTGGAGTTTGAGTGGAATCACCACTCTGGATCCACACATCAAGGTTTCTCGGCACACTGACAGTTGTTCTCTTCTTTGCGAGAATGCTGGCAACAGTGGTTCGCCATGTGCTGGCCATCCCTTCAACATTAAATCGTAGACTCGTGAGAGAGTCGGGTCATTTTTCGTTTCCTTTTCATAGAGTCATGGCCTAGAAATTCGGTTTTGGCGCAGCGAGGGCTTTAGCGCCGGAAGTTAGTGCCGGCGCTAAGTCCCCCTGCGCGCGCCAAACATTCAGTAGCGCCGTGCCCAAACGGCTGCCGGCGCTACTGAGGGGTCTCAGCGCCTCAAAACTGGCGCCACGCGCCGCATTGCGGCGCTATTCCGGCGCTGCGGCGCCCGCTGCGGTGCGGCAGGCTCGGGAAGTGCAGGCCTCCTCCTTCCGTTAAGGAGGAGCTGCCTGCACCCGGCCGCGGCCCGCGATAATCTTTTTAAAAATGAGCCCGGCACCTCGGACAAGTGCCGGGCTTGCTTCTGTTCCGGGGGTGGGGGGGGGAAGTCCGGGGAGGGAGCTGCGGCCAGGCGGCCGGCGGGAAAGCGGCCGGCCGCCGCGGGGCCTTTAATGCGCTGGCGCAAAGTTCTGTAAGGCACCTCTGCCAGAACGTTGCTTGTGGCTGCCACGGGCGAGGCGGCCGCAACTCAATTTCCGAGTTCAGGCGGGTTACCATGGCAACCGGGACGCTGGGCACACCGATGACGTCATCGGTGCCGGTGCAGCGCTACCAGCCTAACGCCGATTTAGGGCCCCTGTCAATTTCCAAACTGGCCATAACTTCGGCGCTAGGCCCTCTAGCGCCTCAAAAGCGGCGCTAAGGCCAGTGAATTTCTAGGCACAGAAAGAGTCCCTTCGGCCCATCGTGTCTGCGCCGTCCATCAAGCCCTGTCCAATTTAATCCCATTTTCCAGCATTTGGTCCATAGCCTTGTATGAAATGGCATTTCAAGTGCTCATCCAAATGCTTCTTGAATGTTGTGAGGGTTCCTGCCTCTACCACCCTTTCAGGCAGTGAGTTCCAAACTCCAACCACCCTCTGGGTGAAAAAGTTCCTCCTCAAATCCCCTCTAAACCTCCTGCCCCTTACCTTGAATCTATGCCCCCTTGTTATTGACCCCCCTACTAAGGGGAAAAGTTCCACTTTATCTACCCTATCTATGCCCCTCATCATTTTGTACACCTCAATCAGGTCCCCCCTCAGCCTTCTTTGCTCCAAGGAAAACAACCCCAGCCTGTTTAGTCTTTCTTCATAGCTGAGGCGCTCCATCCCAGGTAACATCCTGGTGAATCTTCTCTGCACCCTCTCCAAAGCAATCACATCCTTCCTATAGTGAGGCGACCAGAACTGCACACAGTACTCCAGCTATGGCCTTACCAGCGTTTTGTACAGCTCCATCATAACCTCCCTGCTCTTATATTCTATGCCTCGGCTAATGAAGGCAAGTATCCCATATGCCTTTTCAACCACCTTATCTACCTGATCTGCTGCCTTCAGGGATCTATGTACATGTACACCAAGGTCCCTCTGACCCTCTGTGCTTCCTAGGGCCCTACCACTCATTGTGTATTCCCTTGCCTTATTTGTCCATCCAAAATGCATCACCTCGCACTTTTCAGGGTTAAATTCCATTTGCCACTTTTCCGCCCATCTGACCAACCCATTTATATCGTCCTGTAGCCTGGGGCTTTCCTCCTCGCAATTTACCACCCCACCAATTCTCGTGTCATCTGCGAACTTACTGATCATACCTTTTACATTCTCATCCAAATCATTTATGTAGATCACAAACAGCAAGGGACCCAGCACCGATCCCTGAGGTACCCCACTGGACACAGGCTTCCAGTCACAAAAGCAACCTTCGACCATCACCCTCTGCCTCCTGCCACTCAGCCAGTTTAGGGTCCAACGTGCCAAGGCACCCTGGATCGCATGGGCTCTTACCTTCTTGACCAGTCTCCTATGCGGGACTTTGTCAAAAGCCTTACTGAAGTCCATGTATACCACATCCACAGCATTTCCCTCATCCACACACCTAGTCACCCCCTCGAAAAATTCAATCAGATTGGTCAGACATGATTTACCCTTGACAAAGCCATGCTGACTATCCCCGATTAATCCTTGCCTCTCTCTCCAAGTGGAGACTAATTTTGCCCCTCAGAATTTTTTCCAATAATTTCCCTACCACAGATGTTAGGCTCACTGGCCTGTAATTCCCTGGTTTATCCCTGCTACCCTTCTTGAATAATGGAACTACGTTAGCTGTTCTCCAGTCCTCTGGTATATCCCCTGTGGCCAGAGAGGTTCTGAAAATTTGTGTCAGAGCCCCTGCAATCTCCTCCTTTGCCTCACACAGCAGCCTGGGATACATCTCGTCCGGGCCTGGGGATTTATCCACTTTTTGGCCTGCTAAAACCGCTAGTACCTCCTCACTCTCGATGCTAATATGTTCAAGTATATCACAGTCCCCCTGCCCGATTTCTATGTCTACATCGTCTTTCTCCATAGTGAACACAGATGCAAAAAATTCATTTAAAACCCCGCCTACATCATCTGGCTCTACACACAGATTGCCACTTTGGTCCCTAATGGGCCCTACCCTTTCTCTGGTTATCCTCTTGCCCTTAATATACTTATAAAACATCTTAGGATTTTCCTTTATTTTGCTCGCCAGTGTTATTTCATGGCCCCTCCTCGCTCTCCTAATTTATTTTTTAAGTATGCCCCTGCACTTTTTATACTCCTCTTGGGCTTCCTCTGTCTTTAGTCTTTTGTAACTGCCAAAAGCCCCCCTTTTTTTCCTAATGCATTTTTGTATATCCCTTGTCATCCAAGGTTCCCTTTGCTTGTTGGTCCCACCCTTGACCTTTACGGGAACATGTTGACGTTGTACTCTCTCTATTTCCCTTCTGAAAGTCTCCCACTGCTTTGATGTGGATTTTCCTATAAGTAGCTGCTCCCAGTCCACTTTGGCCAGATCCTGCCTTTTCATGTTAAAATCGGCCTTCCCCCAATTTAGAACCCTTATTTCCGGGCCGTCTTTGTCTTTTTCCATGACCACCTTAAATCTCACCGAATTATGGTCACTGTCGCCAAAATGCTCTCCTATTGACACTTCCACCACTTGCCCGGCTACATTCCCTAGAATTAGGTCCAGTACCGCCCCCTCTCTTGTAGGACTTTCTACATGTTGGCTCAAAAAGCTTTCCTGGATGCACTTTAAGAATTCTGCACCCTCTAAGCCTTTCACACTCTGACTATCCAAATTAATATTGGGGAAGTTGAAATCCCCCACTATTATTACCCTATTATTTTTGCACTTATCTGAGATTTGCCTACATATCTGTTCCTCTATCTCCCCCTGACTGTTTGGGGGCCTATAGTACACTCCCAGCAAAGTGCTTGCCCCCTTTTTGTTTTTAAGTTCTACCCATATGGCCTCATTAGAGGAACTCGCTAATATATCATCCCTCCTTCCAGCAATAATTGACTCCTTAATTAATATTGCAACACCCCCTCCCCTTTTACACCCCCCTTTGTCTCGCCTGAAGATTCTATACCCCAGAATATTGAGCTGCCAGTCCTGACCCTCCCTCAACCATGTCTCCGTGATAGCAACAATATCGTACTCCCATGTGTTCAACAACAACTTCAGTTCATCCACCTTATTTGCAAGACTCCTTGCATTAAAATAAATGCCTTCCAGCCTTGCCATATTCCCTTTTGCCTTCACATATTTGCTCTGCCTTCCCAGCTGACTTATTTTTTCCTCCGTATTTGGCTGTAAATCACCCCCGGCTATAGCTCCACTCTGTATCCCATCCCCCTGCCAAGTTAGTTTAAACTGCCCCCCCCCAACAGTGCTAGCAAACCTCCCCGCAAGGATATTGGTCCCCCTCTGGTTCAGGTGTAAACCGTCCGACTTGTACAAGTCCCACCTTTCCCAGAAGCAGACCCAGTGATCCAGGAAACTAAAGCCCTCCCTCCTGCACCATCCCTTTAGCCACGCATTCATCTGTTCTATCTTCCTATTCCTATACTCACTAGCACGTGGCACCGGGAGTAATCCAGAGATTACAACCTTTGAGGTCCTGCTCTTTAATCTTCTACCTAACTCCCTAAATTCTTGCTGCAGGACCTCATCCCTCTTTTTACCTATGTCGTTGGTACCAATGTGGACCACGACCTCTGGCTGTTCGCCCTCCCCCTCCAGAATGCCCTGCAGCTGCTCAGTGACATCCTTGACCCTGGCACCAGGGAGGCAACAAACCATCCTGGATTCACGTCTACGGCCACAGAAATGCCTATCTGTTCCCCTTACTATAGAATCCCCTACCACTATTGCTCTCCCACTCTTCTTCCTCCCTTCCTGGGCAGCAGGAGCACCCCCAGTGCCAGGAAGTTGGCTGCTGCCGCCTTCCCCTGGTAAGTCATCCCCCCCAACAGTATCCAAAGTGGTATATCTGGTTGAAAGGGGGATGGCCACAGGGGTCCCCTGCACTACCTGCCTGCTTCTATTGTTCCGCCTGGTGGTCACCCATTTCCCTTCTGCCTGTGCAGCCCTACCCTGCAGTGTGACCAACTCACTGTACGAGTAATTCGCGACCCTCTCAGCATCGTGAATGCTCCACAACCCATCCATCCGCAGCTCCAGCGCCCCAAGACGGCCCGTTAGTAGCTGCAGCTGGATGCATTTCTGGCACACGTGTTGGTCGGGGACACTGACAGCATCCCTGAATTCCCACATAGAGCAAGAGGAGCATATCACGGGGCTGGGCTCTCCTGGCATGACCTACCCCTTTAATCAAGTTAAATTAAATTAATTCAATACCACCAGTAAAGTAAGCCTTACCTGGTCTCTGGAGCCCTTTGTAGGCCCGCTCTACCGCTGAAGCACCCGCTGAAGATCTGAGGCCTTGCCTCACCTAACTCCCTGACTCACCCAACTCTCAGCACTCCAACTCTCAGCACTCTGTGAAAACCACACTCAATGGTAGAATTTGTCACTGGTAGACATTCCATTATGGTCGAGTGGAACATCTCCACTGGGTCCACTGTAGGCGCCTCTTCTACCGTTGGCAACGGTAGGCGCGATAACCCATCAGCATTCCCATGCTGTTTTGTTCCTTTGTATTCTATGTCATATTGGTGTGCCCCTAGGAAAAGGGACCACCTCTGTAGCCTTTGCACTGTCAGAATGGGAACGCCCTTTTTAGGGTTGAATATGGAGACGAGGGGTTGATGGTCATCAACAAGGTAAATTTTTGTCCGTGTAGGTAATGGTTGAATTTCTTCACCCCCCACACCAGGCTGAGTGCCTCCCTGTCAATCTGGGCATAGTTACGCTCAGCTGAGTTCAATGAGTGTGACGCAAAAGCTATCGGCCGCTCCGATCCATCAGGGAATTTATGCGATAATACCGCTCCCACACCGTAAGGGGATGCATCGCACGCCAGTCTGATTGGGAGTGATGGGTTGTAATGAGCCAACACTTCCTTGGATGTGATCAAGCCTTTGCATTTATGGAAGGCACGTTTACAGTCTTCGCTCCATTTCCAAATTACTCCCGTTTGTAGCAGTGCGTTAAGAGGGTGCAGAACCATTAACAAGTTCGGTAAAAATTTATGATAGTAATTTATTAATCCCAGGAACGACCTTAATTGTGAGACATTTTCAGGCGCGGGGACTTTTACGACCGCTTCAATTTTTTCAGGTGACTTATGCAACCCTTCTTCGTTAATGACATGGCCACAATATGATATTTGTTTCTGGAAAAATTCGCACTTGGGGCGATTTGCTCATAGGCCCCGTTCTCTCAGCCTCGTGAGCACCTGCTCCAAATTGGCAAGGTGCTCGTTGTCGTTTTCTCCTGTTACAAGGATGTCGTCTAGGTAGCATTGAGTCCCCGGAATCCCTTGCAGGACTTGCTCCATAGCTCTTTGCCAGATAGCTGGAGCTGATGCTACTCCGAAAACCAGTCGATTGTACTGGTACAGGCCTTTGTGTGTGTTTATCGTGAGATACTTTTTAGAGGCCTCCTCAACCTCCATCTGTAGATATGCCTGTGCCAAGTCAATTTTGGTGAAACGTTTCCCTCCGGATAGTGAGGCGAAAATATCTTCTATCCTCGGAAGAGGATACTGTACCATGTGAAGAACCGGGTTTACAGTCACCTTGAAGTCCCCACAGATGCGAATTTTTCTCTGTTCTTCAGATTTATCATTATTCAATGTTTTCTTCATGACCGGGACGATGGGTGTTGCCCACTCGCTCCACTCTACCTTGGATAACAGGCCTGCTTTTTCCAAATTCTCCAGTTCTGCCTCGACTGCTGGACGAATTGCGTATGGCACCGGCTTTGCCTTAAAAAACTTGGGAATTGCCACATCTTCCACTTTTATTGAGGCGGTGGCGCCTTTCAGGGTTCCTAGTTCCTGTTGAAGCACGTCTTTGGTGTTAGCCAAGATTTCTTTTAATCGTCCAGGTATGACGTCATCATCATTTTTTTTCTTACTGGTCACCGTCAGTGCCTGAATGGAGTGCCAGTCTAAATGTATCTTTCTGATCCATTCACGTCCCAATAACGGTGGACCACCATCTTGCAGAACGTATAAATACAACTTCTGTATTTCCTTGCCGTTGTATACAACAGGCACCCTTATTTTCCCTCTGGGGTATACTTTCTGCCCCGTATATGTCTTCAAGATAATGGATGTGTCTTTCAAAGGTATATGCGGAAATTGCCGCTCGTAATCCCGTCGACTTATGATGGTCAGAGCTGATCCTGTATCTAGCTCCATTTTAACTGGGGACCCCGCTATCGTGAGGGTAACCCAAATGGTCTGGTAATCTTCTTTGGCAATTACATTATGTAATTTGAGACAGCTTAGTCTCTTGTTTCCGGAGTCGCTATCGCTCTTCTGGTCTTCGGAGCTAATGTCCGTCATCATTTGTACCTTTCTGTACTTTTCCTTATTGACCTTTTTACTGTCAGCGGATTTTTTTCCAGATCTGCATACACGTGCAATGTGTCCCATCTTCCCGCATTGCCTGCATGCTTTGTCCTTGAACCAGCAGTCCCTCTGGTCATGGGTGGATCTGCCGCAGCGATAACATCTCTCGAAACCCCATGTCAATTCATGGGTGCCAAAGTCCTGTGGCTTTTGCTGTATCTCTGCAGCTCCTCTTGCTGCTGCTTCGTATGATACAGCCACACTGAAAGCCTTGTCCAGTGTCAAATCTTTCTCAGAAAGTAGTCTTTTCTGTCTTCCTTCGCTTAGGAGACCGCAGATGAATTTGTCTCGTAGAGAATCTGCCAGTCCTGCCCTGAATTGGCAGTGCTTTGACAGCTTTTGTAATTCGGTGAGGTAATCAGCGTTACTTTCCTTCTTGTGCTGATTCCTCCTGAAGAATTTGAGTCGTTCCACTATCAGCAGCGGTGTTGGATTTAAGTGCTCCTGTAGGGTATCAACAATCTCCTTAAAATTCATGTCCATCGGTTTGGCTGGAGTGATCAAGTTTCGTAACAGCCCATATGTCCTTGCGCCCATCAGATTGAGAAGTACCGATGCCTTTTTATCATCCGCTACTTCATTCGCCTTGCAACATACCTCCACTCTTTCCACATATGTGGTCCAATCCTCTATATCTCTATCGAAAGCAGTAATATTGCCAGTCTTAGGCATCCTGAAAATCAAAAATGGCACCTCCCGTGCTTTTCCTTCTTCCCTGCCGAGTCAAGGTGGCGCCTCCCGCGCTTTCCCGCCGCTGCCGCTGCTGCCAACGCTGTTCTCCACGGTTCCCGTTGCGACCTGCAGCTTTTCGCGGTATTTCTATTTTAACATTTTTTTTTATTTACACATATATTTTAAACAGTTTCTCCGTCACTTGGAGAATTGTTCCCGTCGGACCCTCTGGGACTTTCCCCTCCCTCTGCTCGGTCCGAACGCCGGCCTGCTTTGCAGCGCCGGCCGTCTCCTGAGTGCTCCACCCTCTGTTTCTGTTTGCTTCTGCTTTCCGACTTGCTGCCCGGCCCCGCTGCAGAGCCACCCGATCGAGCCCCAGCCCGCTGCCCAGGAAGGATCAGTGCACTACCTGCCACCAGCCCGTTTAGCTGGTGAAACCACAGTTTTTTTTTTTTTTTTTCTTCTTCTACCTTCGTCTGAGGAATCAATCTCCTTGAGGTGCTGACGAATTGCAGGTAAGTTCGTTTCTAACTCGTCGCCACTGTTGAATCCGTGTGTTAATGGAGACATGGAATGCAGGAGTTGATTTAACAAGTGTTTACTGAACAACGTCTGGAGGTGAACTAACTATACAAGACGCTATACAGGCTTATATACCCGAGTGGTCACTACCGGTACTACAGTACACAGGGGCTTCAAAAAAACATAGTTCCTCTTAAAGGTACATACACTACAGAACCGTGCAAAAGTTCCAGAGTTAAAGTCTTGCTCCATGCAGCTTAAAACATATACTGGTGAACGAGTGGCGACATTGGGTACAGCTACTGTAACTGTGCAACACAGGGACATCGTGGAACAGCTACCTGTAGTTGTAGTATCGGGTTCCGGACCAAACCTGTTAGGTCGGGGCTGGATACAAGAACTTAAATTAGATTGGGGAGCAATAAATCAAATAGAGGGAGGCAAACAATTGTCTTTGCAAGAAGTATTGATTAAACATGAGAACGTGTTCAAGGAAGAACTTGGCACATTTAATGGCCCCCCAGCTAAGATTTATGTAGACAAGGAGGCACTGCCAAGGTTTTTTAAACAACGACCTGTGCCGTATGCCATGAAACAGAAGGTAGAGGCTGAGCTTGACCGTTTTTTGAGAGAGAACATTCTGGAACCCGTGAAATGTTCAGAATGGGCAGTTCCCATTGTACCTGTTTTAAAACCGGACAATTCGGTAAGACTCTGTGGAGATTATAAATTGACAGTAAATAGGGTGTCTAAACTAGAACAGTATCCTATTCCCAAAACAGAGGATCTCTTTGCAAACCTGGCTGGAGGGAAGAAATTCACGAAGCTGGATATGAGTCATGCATACTTGCAGATTACACTAGATGAGGAATCCAAGAAGTATGTAACCATAAATACACACAAGGGTTTGTTTACTTATAACCGCTTACCATTCGGTGTCTCATCTAGTCCAGCTATTTTCCAGAGGACTATTGCGGGTGTACTGCAAGGGGTCCCACATGTTTCAATCTATCTGGATGACATTCTGGTGATGGGAAGAACCGACCAGGAGCATCTGAGCACTCTGAGAGAGGTACTACAAAGATTGGATAAGGCTGGGTTACGGCTCAAGAGGAGTAAGTACACTTTCCTGGGGAATGAGGCCGTGTTCCTAGGACACAGAGTGGATGCCACCGAGCTCCATCCAATCAAGGAGAAGGTACAAGCACTGCAGGAGGCCCCAGCTCCTACCAATGTGACTGAGTTAAAAGCTTACCTGGGACTGCTAAACTATTATAACAGATTTTTACCAAACTTGGCAACAGTGTTAGCACCTCTTCACAAACTTCTGCGTAAGGAGACACAGTGGCAGTGGGAAGAGGAACAGAGGGTTTCATTTGAACAGTCCAAGAAACTGATGCTGTCCTCGGATGTGCTGGTTCACTACAATGCAGAGAAAGACATCATTCTCTCTTGTGATGCTTCACCTTACGGGGTGGGGGCGGTTCTTTCACACAGCTTGGAAGATGGAACAGAAAGACCAATAGGGTTTATGTCTCGAACTCTGACACCGGCGGAAAAAAACTATTCCCAGTTAGATAAAGAGGGGTTAGCAGTAATGTTTGGGTTACAGAGGTTTCACAAGTACATATATGGCAGGAAATTCACCATATGCACCGATCATAAACCTCTTCTATCTCTTTTTAATGAAATGAAAGCAGTACCACGGATGGTGTCACCCCGGATCCAGAGGTGGGCAGTGATGTTGAGGGCATATGAGTATGTCATCGTTTACAAGGCGGGCAAGTACCATGGGAATGCAGATGCCTTGAGCCGTCTTCCACTGCCAGGTACACCTATCCGTGCAGCTCCAGAGGACAGAGTTTTGATGTTGGAGGACACGGACACGGTAATTGTGACTTTGCGATAATGGGAGAAAAGCTGTTGCCACCACCTGGGCAGCAAGATGTGGAGGAGGAGGAGTAAGAGCAGCATTTCCTGGAGTATGTGCAGCAGTCTTCTTTGGTAGTTTGGCACCCTGCTCCTCCTGGCTCCACAATAATGTAGGTAAAAAAAAAATTAAAACTGACCTCTCAGGAGGCGGCCTCCAGCGGTCCCTTTAAGCTTTGGCTGCCAAGCACAGGAGAATACTGACCGCAGCATGCACACGACGCACACTACAGTCAGTCGCAAACAAATTTTGCTAAGGGAGCCTGAAACAGGCGTTAGGCTCCCTCTGTGTAAATGGAGAAAGGCCTAATGTCCGAGTCAGGCGTGGGCCCTGAACACCCATGCAGGGGCCTTTACCAACATGGCGGGTGGCACACTTCCTGCACAGAATGAGAGCGCGCACACCACCTGCCATTTTGGATGGTAAGGCGCCCATTTTATGGCTCTAAAACGGGTGAGATGCCATCGAATCTCTAGGCCATACTGTCAAATCTGCTCATCCAGCAATGGATGGATTGTAACAAGTGACTATCTTGCCCGTCAAGCAGCAGTTCAAGTTTAATCTTCCTATAAACGAGCGCACCCATCAGCAGGTGCTGCAGTGGGTTAGATATCGCCTCTTGCCTTCTATGACCCAGGCTCAGATTGATCCTTCGCCATTTCCGCCATCTCCAGCGTGATCCCACCACCAAACGCATCTTCTCCTCACCTCCCCTTTCAGCATTCCGTAGGGACCGCTTCCTCCAAGACACGCTAGTCCACTCCGCTATCACCCCCAACACCCCTTCGCCCGGCACCTTCCCATGTAAGTGCAGGAGATGCAACACATGCCCTTATACCTCCCCCATTCCCACTGCCCAGTGCCCCAAACACCCCTTCCAGGTGAAACAGCGATTTACTTGTACTTCTCGCAGTTTAGTATACTGTATTTGCTGCTCACGATGTGGTCTCCTCTACATTGGGGAGACCAAACACAGATTGGGTGACCACTTTGTGGAACACCTCCGTTCAGTCCTTAAGGGGGACCACGAGCTTCCGATCGCCTGTCACTTTAATTCACCACTCCACTCCCACTCAGACCTCACCGTATTTGGCCTCTTGCATTGTTCCACGGAAGCTCATTGTAAGCTCGAGGAACAGCACCTCATCTTTCTATTAGGCACTTTACAGCCTTCTGGACTCAACAGAGTTCAACAATTTCAGATCATAACCTGAGCCTCTATCATATATAATATATATATATATATATATATATTTTATCCACACTTTTTGTCTGTCTTTTTTTCTTCTCCCCCACATGGCAGCTGTCTTTCATTCTGCCAGCCAATTTACACTTCATCTAGGGCCATCCTTTGTTTCTTAACCTGTCCCATTACCGTCTCCTTTTGCCTTGAATATCTCTTAGCCTCTCCTGCCTTCTATCCTATCACAGACCTTCCCTTTTGTTCTTTCATCCCCTCCCCACTTTCCCAGCCTCTTCAGTTGCTTAAAAATCTGTTCCATTTCCTGCTTTTTTCCACTTCTGACGAAAGGTCATCGACCTGAAACGTTAACTCTGTTTCTCTCTTCACAGATGCTGCCTGACCTGCTGAGTTTCTCCAGCATTTTCTGTTTTTATTTCAGATTGAGCCCAGACTGATGGGATGAAAGTTTCCTCTGCTTGTTGGCTGTAATGGTCCTATATGAAATGAGTTTGGGCAGTCTCAACGTATTTCCTATTGATGATGGCTACCCTCAATTTAGCGCAAATTGGCACTAAATTGGCAATCTCACTTAGAGATGCTGCTGGCTGGCTGGTGTGGGAAATGGAAAAGTGTTGCATTAGTGGGGGTGGGGTGTTCTTCCAAGGTACGGGCAGAGTAGAGGAGCTTTATTCTGCCTCTGTGTGCTACACCAGTCTGCAAGTGCTTGATGCTGACACTGAGTGAGTGAAATGGCAGCATAGGAATGAGTTGGAGCAAACAATCCCTTTAACAAACATTCCCATTAATATAGAGTACAAGCAACTAATACACATCATTGGATTTGGCAGAGCTAATAAATCTTTGACCTAACTATCTATATTTGCATTCTGGATGCTAAGAGACCTTCACTAAGCCCTGCGTTCAAGAATTCAAAATCCTGCATCTGTACTTTAAAATCCACTGCCAAAAGTAAGTTGATCGCCTTTCATTATGGTTTATTCCTCTGTATGATGTAATGGGTTGAAAATGTATTGCAGCCAACGGCTTAGAATCAACCCATGATATCATCAGTGGTACAGTCCATTAAGAGCAGAGAAGCAATATAAATTAGATAAGACCGAAGGTGTACATTCAGAATTTCAAACAGTTAAACAATGTAATTTTCAATCAAAGGCTCCATTTAAATTAAAATGTTAGAAATTAAATGTTTGTCTTTTCAACTTTTGTCGTAGGTTTGGTTGAAATTTGCTCTCTTTGTTATAAGGAGTAAATAAAAAAGGTCATCAAAGATTTGACAGAGGTTAAAAGAAGAAATATTTTATTCACTGGAATTCCCCAGTAATCAATTAGAAATTAATTATCTCTAAAACGGCATTAATGCATTCCAAACTAGCTTAATTTCCATCGGTGAATGTCAGTCTCGGCTACAATTACCTCACAAACCTGGCGCAGACTGAAAGTAGCAGGAACCCAGCTACAGCAGAACAAGAATTACAAGTGTAATTACATTAAAAAAATTATCCACTGTATAAACTAACAGATGAATGGGAGTGAGTTCAAGGTTGCAATCTAAAAGAGTTGATAAAATGTCTGAACTCTGTTTTTGGTGGTTTATCATGTCATGTGAGTTCCTTTGACTAGATTACAAATTGGTAATTCATTCTCAACTACTCATTGTTTTAGATATTCTTGATGTGTGTGAGAGGCCCAGAGAGTGGTTAGAATTTGGAACTCGCTACCACAAGGAGTGATTGAGGCAAATATCATAGATGCACTTATAGGGAAGCTAGATAAACACACGAGGGAGAGAGGAATAGAAGGTTATGCAGATAGAGTTAGATGAAGTAGGGTGGGAGGAGGCTCGTGAGGAGCATAAACACCGGCATGGACCAATTGGGCCGAATGACCTATTTCTATGCTATAAATTCTATGTAATTCTATGTAACCTGCTGTTGGACATTTACTTGAATTGAACATTAGGTCACGCAAGATTTCATGTGGTGTTTCATTCCAGAGAATTGTCGTTCATGTCATAACAGTATGTAGAAGTCTGAAACCTTGACTACATCTTATTCGATTCAAGTCAATTCAATAGATTTGTAATGTTAGGTACTAGCTGGCTCCAAACTAACAGCTATCGTACTAGTGTTTGGTTCACTGCCACACCTCTTCTAGGAATGCCTACCTTGAAGAAGTTCTGCTCTTCTCTTCAACGGGATCTCCGTTTGGCTCTTCAACCTTGTTCATCTTCATTACTTTCAGTTTTCCTTCTCGTGTTTGATCAGGTATCTGCCACGACTCGGTTTCACAGCCACATCATTTTCCTCAGCAACTGTCTCCAGTTCCGACTTATTCCACGTGGATTCCAACTAAACTTCCACCCTTCGTGTTTCGGATCCACCCAGGATTACAAATATCTCCAAGATATTCATCGTTCCTCGAACTACTGCTCTCGCCGCATCTTGAGATCCACGCTCAACGCCATGCGGCGCCACATGAACACTCTCGACCTCTCTCTTCAGCAGCACCGACGCACTTTATCTCAAAGCTGTCCGGGTCCACAGTTCCATTTCATCCTTCGACTCATCTGATGCTTCAACAAATTTTTTTTTTCTTCCTTTCCGATGTCAAGGATCGCAAGCTTCATCAACTCTTGAACACCAACGCTCCTCCGGAACCTTCTTCCCCTTCACTTTCCTCTGACCCCCCTTCTCCCAATCTCATCCCCTGCCGCGTTTTCACTATCCCCTCTGACCTTCCCCTCTCTGACCCCGAATGATCAGTCCTCAGCAAAGGCCTGAGCTTCATCCCCTTACGCCCCCACCTCAATGAATTTCGAGCTCGGCACGATGTTGAGCTCTTTTTCCGCCGCCTTCGTCGCCGTGCCCACTTCTCTGGCCAGGAGTCTTCCCCCCGCACGGCTGACCCTTTCTTCCGCTTGCAGAATTCCCGTTCTACCTGGACCCCTCCCCTTGGCCTCTTACCCTCTCTAGATCTTTTCATCGCTAACTGCCGCCGTGACATCGGCCGTCTCCATTTCTCTGCTCCCCTCACTCATTCCAACCTACCTCCCTCTGAACTTGTAGCACCCCATTCTCTTAGATCCAACCCTGACATTGTCATTAAACCTGCTGACAAGGGTGGTGCTGTTGTTGTTTGGCGCACCGACCTCAACCTAGCGGAAGCTGAACGCCAACTCTCCGACACCTTCTCCTACCTCCACTTGGACCATGACCCCACTACCGAACATCAAACCATCATTTCCAAGACTGTCACTGACCTCATCTCCTCTAGAGATCTTCCCCCCTGCGGCCACCAACCTCATAGTTCCCCAACCCCGCACAGCCCGCTTCTACCTTCTTCCCAAGATCCACAAACAGGACTGCCCTGGTAGACCCATCATTTCAGCCTGTTCTTGCCCCACTGAACTTATCTCTTCCTATCTCAACTCCATCTTTTCTCCCCTTGTCCAGTCTCTTCCCACTTACATCCGCGGCTCTTCCGACGCCCTCCGCCACTTTAACAGTTTCCAGTTTCCTGGCCCCAACCACCTCCTTTTCACCATGGACGTACAATCCCTCTACACCTCCATCCCCCACCAGGATGGCCTGAGGGCACTCCGCTTCTTCCTTGAACAGAGGCCCGCCCAGTCTCCATCCACCACTACCCTCCTCCGCCTGGCTGAACTTGTTCTCACAACTTCTCCTTTGACTCCACTCATTTCCTCCAAATCAAAGGTGTTGCTATGGGTACCCGCATGGGTCCTAGCTATGCCTGCCTTTTCGTGGGATATGTGGAACACTCTTTGTTCCAGTCCTACTCAGGTCCCCTCCCTCACCTCTTTTTCCGGTACATCGATGACTGTATCGGTGCCGTTTCCTGCTCTCGCCCTGAACTAGACAATTTATTCACTTTGCCTCCAATTTCCACCCTTCCCTCACCTTCACATGGTCCACCTCCGACTCTTCCCTTCCCTTCCTCGACTTCTCCGTCTCCATCTCTGGGGATAGGTTATTGACCAACATTCACTACAAGCCCACTGACTCCCACAGCTACCTGGACTACACTTCCTCCCACCCCACCTCCTGTAAGGACTCTATTCCATTCTCCCAGTTTCTCCACCTCTGCCGCATCTGCTCCGACGATGCCACCTTCCACACCAGTGCTTCCGACATGTCTTCCTTTTTCCTCAACCGAGGATTCCCCTCTACCGTGGTTGACACGGCCCTCGACCGTGTCCGTTCTATCTCCCGCACTTCTGCCCTCACTCCTGCCCCTCCCTCCCGGAACCACGATAGGGTTCCCCTTGTCCTCACCTTTCACCCCACCAGCCTCCACATTCAACGGATCATCCTACACCATTTCCACCACCTCCAAAGTGATCCCACCACCAAACGCATCTTCCCCTCCCCTCCCCTTTCAGCATTCCGTAGGGACCGCTCCCTCCGAGACACCCTAGTCCACTCCTCTATCACTCCCACCACCCCTTCCCCTTTGCCCGGCACCTTCCTGTGCAAGCGCAGGAGATGCATCACCTGCCCTTATACCTCCCCCCTTCCCACTGTCCAGGGCCCCAAACACCCCTTCCAGGTGAAACAGCGATTTACTTGTACTTCTTGCAATCTAGCATACTGTATTCGCTGCCCACGATGTGGTCTCCTCTACACTGGGGAGACCAAACGCAGATTGGGTGACCGCTTTGCAGAACACTTCCGTTCAGTCCTTAAGGATGACCCCGAGCTTCCGGCCGCCTGTCATTTTAATTCACCGCCCCATTCCCACTCAGACCTCACTGTACTCGGGCTCTTGCATTGTTCCATGGAAGCTCAGCGTAAGCTCAAGGAACAGCACCTCATCTTCCGATTAGGCACTTTACAGCCTTCTGGACTCAATATCGAGTTCAACAATTTCAGATCATAACCTCGGCCCCCATTACATTTTTACTTATTTTTTATCCACACCTTTGTTTTGGCCCTTTCCCCCACCCCTTTTTTTCTCTCCCACATGGCAGCTGTCTCCCATTCTGCCAGCGCATTTCACACCTAATCTAGAGCCGTCTTTTGTCTCCACTAGTCCTATCACCATCTCGTCTCGTTTTGAATACCTCTTAATGTCTCTTCACTTCTCTTTTGTTCTCTCCCAGCCCGGCCTTTTAATCTATTTCATTTCCTGTGCATTTTCAGTCTTGACAAAAGGTTTGACCCGAAACATTGACTCTATTTCTCTCTCCACGGATGTTGCCTGGCCTGCTGAGTTTTTCCAGCATTTTCTGTTGTTATTTCCAAACTAACAGCAATAGCATCCATTGGGCTAGTTGGCAAGATCAGATAATAGTGTGCTATGGATTGATAGAATAACAGTTGTCATCCATGATTCCCAAAAGAGTGAGTTTAAGATTTTGGGCAGAGCCGTCAGTTGTGAAGCAAAGCCCCGAAACAATCCCATACACTGGGATAGCTCTTGACTGTGCAACAGTGTAAAATGGGTGATACCAAGTCGGCAGCCCATTCTACATCTCTCCTGATATCTATTTCCATTGACTTCAATTAGGAGAGACGTAAAACGGGATGCCGACTCGCTAATACCCATTTTACACTATCGCACATAGTCAGGATCTATCCCACCCTGTGATAACAGGCACAGGACCATTTTCTCCCGCTGTGATCCAGAAACCATGGCCGGGGCTCAGTGGGCGCAATCGGTGGCGGGTCAGGTGGGAAAGTGGTTTTTTTTTTTTTTACAGCGGGTCAGGATGCCACTGTCAACACGCCACCACACACTTTTCCTAATGTTAGGTCTGTCAACGCTGAGCAGACCCAAGCAGCAGCAGCGGGGGACCGAAGTAAAATGATTAGCATCTAGTTGCCAGATGCTTAACAGCCTTTTTTCACTTACCTTTTATCTTTAATTTCATGACCACGGGATCCCCACTGTGTGCAGACCACAGCTGTCAAGCTGAGGCATGCGTTCAGTGGCCATTGCTCCAGCTGATTACTTGACAGCTTCAAATGTACTGCAAAAGCTCCCACCTGACTGATATTCACTTTCCTCAGGCAGAAGCTTTTTCTCACTCCATTTCCAGCACACATTCTGCAGGCTTTTCACTTTCCACTCTCCACTCATTGGAAGAACTTTCTCACCATTGACAGAATGCTTCTGTCATCTTTACTTCAGCTGCCATCTATTCCATCAACATGGGTGCCCTTTATACTGTCGCACCTTGGTCCTCAGAATCTGACCACAATCAGCCCCAACACCAGCAGCACCAGGCACACCAGCAGCAACACCAACCTTCTCCACAATCACCTGATGCTGCACAGGACAAAGGGCATCAGCACCCGAGCACATTGCTGCCTGGGAGGCCAGGGATGGCCTCACCATGGCCAGGGATGGCCTCACCATGGCCAGATTTACTTCACTTGATGCTGTACACCCTGGCTGCCACATGTTGCGCCAGGTTGGCACCACCCCACACCAGCACCATAAAGCATCCCTACAATGCCCAAGCCATTCCTTACACACTCACCACCATTGCAGGGGGTACCGTTATGTCTCACCATTCCCTGCAACTCACAAAGCCACTTCCAAAGGCGCACACAAATCTGTCCAATATCGCAGTGATTGTCAGCATTTGCAGCACCTCAATGCTGAATAACACTGACAGCACAAATGTCAAAATAAAGTTGGCCGGGGTCCCTTTAAGGAAACCAGCTGATGACGCGTCATCAAATGACTTCACTAGACCCGCTTCCTCTAATTGGCCCGGGAAACGCGCTGGGCGGGCTTAACGGAATTCATTTCACAGAGCGGGCTGGAGCCAGCAGCAGGGTGGGGACTCGCCACCGACGTCGCCCGCCACGGACCAAAATCCTGGCCCACATATCTGTTGTGATTCTGTGCAGTGCGGCCAATTGCTGCTCAAATGCGAGAGAGCCTCTGCTTCAGGCACTCAATTTTCCAACACTTAGTACAGTCCCACAAATCACACTCCACACAGCTCACAAGGTTTCCCTGAACTGTCATTGCATTGTGTCGAGATTTTTTTTTTTTTTAATGTAGGCAATGTTAGCCTGAAATTCCGCCAGTCTCACAAGAATCAAACTCCTCTTACTGGGGGCGATTTTAACTGGAGAGCGCCCTCCGGTTGTTACTGTCTCACACTTTGGCTCATTAGTTGCTGGGAGCACGGAGACTTGAAGAAGTCATAGCAGGGTATGAACACGCAAGTCAAATTCACATTTGATAATGGCTGTACAAGTTGATAAGGCTGCTCAAAAAGCATACTGCACACTTGGTTTTATAAATAAAGGCATAGACCTCAATTTTTACTGGGAGGGGAGGGGGCAATAAAGGTGCACGGGTAGCACACCTGGACAGGTCGGGGACTTGGAGGCCCTGCCGATTTCAACAGCAGAGCCTCCTTTAAATAAACCTTTCCAGTGTCCCACCTGACACCCGGCCAGATTCACTACCTGGCCGGCGGGCGGGAGTGGGAATTTAGTGACAAGAGGCCGCAGCTGGGATTCGTGGGGACATTCCCCAGCCGTCAGTAGGGGAGATCATTGGTGCATGGGTGGGCATATTGGGCACAGCCCTAAGCTTGCTGATCCATGCAGAATTAAGGCAACCAGGAACACTTCAGGAATATGATTGGCTAAAGGGAGGCGGTGGCCGTGATCTGGAGGGGGAAAGCCTGGGGCTGGGGAGGCCCGAGGTTTCTTTGTGAGGCCTGGGGGCAGCAGTCTTGCTCCTCCTGTTCCACAAGGAGTCCAGAGACAGGCAGAGTTGTAAAATTTGCCTGGGCCTCTTCTGGCTGGGGTGGGGGGGTGAGAGTGGGTGGGGGGTGGGAGTGGTTAAAATCGAGGCCTATACAAAAGCAAGGAAGTTCCGGTAAACCTTTATAAATCACTGGTTAGGCCCCAGCTGGAGTATTGTGCCCAATTCTGGGCACTACATTTTAAGAAGAATGTCAAGGCCTTGCAGAAGAGATTTACTAGAATGGTACCAAGGATGAGGAACGTCATTTATTTGGAGAGACTGGAGAAGCTGGGGATGTTCTCCTTACAGCAGAGAAGATTAAGAGGAGATTTAATAAAGGTGTTCAAAAGTATGAAGGGTTTTTATAGAGCAAATAAGGAGAAACTGTTTCCACCGATAGGAGGGTTGGTAACCAGAGGACACAGGTTTAAGATAATTGGCAAAAAAAATGGAGTTGTTATGATCTGCAATGCACTACCTGAAAGGGTGGTGGATGCAGATTCAATAGTAACTTTCAAAAGGGAATTGGACATATACTGTATACTTGAAAAGGGAAACTTTTCAGGGCTCTGGGGAAAGAGCAGGGGGAGTGGGATTAATTGGATAGCTCTTTCAAAGAGCCGGCACAGGCATGATGGGCCGAATGGCCTCCTTCTGTGCTCTATGATTCTATGAGAATAGAATGCATAGTGGCGCATTCCTAGTTCAGCTGGCCCCAATCTTGACAAAGGCAGGTTGCATACGTTTGGGGAGGGGGTCGAAGTTTCGGACGGGAAACCAGGAAGTTCATGTTTTCCCACGCGCTGTGGAGTTTTGACCCCACAGCGCGTGTATTTTTAAAAAATAAGATCCCCGCCTGGAAGTCAGCCTGATTGACAGACTTGGCTTCCAGTAGGGCAGGGAGCACTCCGGAGCAGGGAGCAGCCCCAGGTAGGGTGCCTGCAGTCGCTACTGTAGTGATCAATAACATGTCATTCTATAGTGGACACTAGGTGGAGCTGTAGAGCTGCATAGAGCTGTATGTATAAGACTACATTACCCATGAGGCACTAGGCTACCCACAAGGCAACAGTCAAGATGGCAGCCTGCACACAGGAGCACACATGCTGCATCTCTACAGATACTGTACCTAGAGAACGTGTACTGAATAAATGACTAGCTAGAAGCTAGCAGTGTTCATAATAAGAATGTCTATTTATTCATGAACATAACATGGTACCAGGGTGGTGAAGATCTGCTGAAAATTGTGAAAAGCGACATGGAGAATTTGAAGCCACCAGAGCGTTTGAATCTCGAGGGAAATGTCGACTACAATTGGCGGATTTTTAAACAACAATTCGAACTCTACATTGCAGCCATCGGATTTGGTACGAAGCCAGACGCAAGGAAGATAGCATTGCTGCTTACGGTTGCAGGCCCATAGGCAATAGAGGTATTTAATACATTTGTATTTAATCCAGAGGAGAACAGAGGAAAATTAGAAGATGTGCTAAAAAAATTTGATGCACATTGCTCTCCCAAAAAGAATGAGACGTATGAAAGATACATCTTCTGTTCTCGGACACAGCAACAAAATGAGACTTTTGATAGCTTTATAACTGATCTGAAACTGAAAGCACAGACATGTAATTTCTCTGAGCTCAAAGCATCCATGATTCGTGACCAGATTGTGTTTGGTATTCATGATAAAAAAGTCAGGGAACGTCTGAGAGAAACCGAACTAAATTTGGAAAATGCGGTGAAAATATGCCAAGCCAGCGAGCTAGCTCGAAAGCACGCGAAGACTTTCAGTGAAATCAATAATGATGCGATTGTAATGAGTGATAATGCTGCTGTCGGTGCTGTGTCCTACAAGGGGAAGAAACGTGGGCAGAACAGAAATGAAAAGCAATCGGAGGATGAAATTTTTAATTGTAAACGCTATGGTTACAAACACCAGTTAAGACAATGCCCAGCATTTGGAAAAATGTGCACAAAGTGTAATGGAAAGAATCACTTTGTCAAACAATGCTTTTCAAAAGTAAAAACAACGAAAGGGCAACAAGTTAATGTGATTGAGGACACTGATTTAATTGAGACATTTTTTGTAGGAATGGTGTCATGTGACGATATCAAAAAAGATACAGAAAATGTGCAGCCCTCAGAAATGGACAATGCTGAACATAAAGTCAATGCAGTAAAAGTGGACAAATGGATGATCCCACTGCAGATAAATGGAGCATTAGTTACATTGAAACTGGACACTGGGGCAAAAGCAAACTTAATCAGTATGAGTGACATTAACAATATGAAAGAAAAGCCCAAAATACAGAAAAAGTCAGTACTACTGAAGGACTATAATGGACAGAAAATAGATAGCTTAGGTGTATGCAGACTCAAAGTGACAGTCAAAGACAAAGTGCATCATCTCATGTTTTCTGTTGTGGCTGAAAGACTTGATTCGATATTAGGTGACAAAGCTTGTGAAGACTTAAAACTGGTCAAGAGAGTCTACCGTATAAACTGTGCCATAAGCAGACCAGATGACTCAGGTGATGAAGCAGAGAGCCCATCAAGGATGAAAAGGCCAAAGGGTATCCATGTCTTCAAAAAGCCTAGTTTCTCCAAGAAGAAAGAAAAAGACTTTAAGGTCAAAGAAAAGCACAAAGAGGAAAAACACAAGGAGAAAAAGTCCAAAGATATAACCGCAGCAGATGTTGTTAAGCAGTGGAAAGAGAAAAAGAAAAAGAAGAAGCCTGCACCAGAGCAGGAAGCAGTTCCGGTGGATACTCCTTCTTCCCTCAGGCCAATCTTTGGTGTTCCATTAGCCGAGGCTGCTGAGAGGACTATGCTGTATGATGGGATCCAGCTGCCAGCAGTTTTTCGAGAGTGCATTGACTACATTGAGAGTTATGGCATGAAGAGTGAAGGAAACACTGAAACCCTCTCCAAGCAAAGATCGCAAGGAGACCTCGATCTATACAAGAGCAGATTGATGACAATGCCGCAACTGCATCTTGTCATTCACCGCCAGAATAATCTCATGAAGACACATCAGACTTACCCGTGTTGAGAAGATCCACACGTGAAGTAAAAAAGCCTGATAGACTTAATCTTTGAGCACAATGTAAAGCTTTGAAAATGTGTTGACTGTTTTGAAAATGTTTATGTTTATAGAGCACTAACAAAAGTGTTACTGATATTATCTTTATTGTTTTCTTAAATGTTGATTGATATTGGTTTTGTTAAACCTCAAAGAAAGGGGGATGTCGTGATCAATAACATGTCATTCTATAGTGGACACTAGGTGGAGCCGTAGAGCTGTATATAGCTGTATGTATAAGACTACATTACCCATGAGGCACTAGGCTACCCACAAGGCAACAGTGAAGATGGCAGCCTGCACACAGGAGCACACATGCTGCATCTCTACAGATACTGTACCTAGAGAGTGTGTACTGAATAAATGACTAGCTAGAAGCTAGCAGTGTTCATAATAAGAATGTCTATTTATTAATGAACATAACAGCTACTGGGAGCGTGGTGTGGGTATCCCATCCCTTACCCGGGTGTGTCTGATCCTGGGGGGCGGGGGTTCAATCCCTGACCCCGGGGTGGAGGGAGGGGGTGTGGTCCGATCCCCGATCCTGGGGGTCTTTGTATGGGGGAGGGGTCTGATGAGGGTGTGGGGATCCAATACAAGGCAGGAGGGTAAGCTTGGGGAGCCGGGGTAAAGCACTCCTGCTCCTCCTGGCCCACAAGCAGTGCTTCTCCCCGAAGCTGTCCTCACCTCCCTTCAGCTGCTAGGGTTCCTGAGGCCTGGGAAACCATGCGCACTGCCCCCCTCACACCCCAGCCACAAACCTGGGTTGAGCCCCCTGACCTATTGCCGGACGATATGTCCGACAGGGTCAGGGTGGCGTTTTTGCAGCTACGGTGGCGCTACTTAAAAGGGCAGGTGTCGGGTGGCCATTTTTTTTGGCCGACTCCTCTTGAGTGCCGGGCTGTTTTCACGGCACCCCGCTCCCCGGTGGTGTAGCGCGCAGTGCTAGGCCCCTCCCCTTTAATCAGGGGGGGAGGCCTGCAATGACGCGGCGCTACGTGCTGATGTGTATGGAGCTGTTGCACGTAGCACCGCGTTATTCAGTTGTAACGCCCCAAGAAGGAGGTGGAGCGCTTCCAGTAGCACCCCATCTCCTGCTTGTGGCGCTGCAACTGAATTTCAGTCGGAGGGGTGCTAATTTTTTAATTAAGAGGCACCGCTGAATTTTTCCCCCTTAAAGTTTTAACATCTCACCCAACCCCAACCCATTCATTTTTTGGGAGTTAAAATTCAGCCCTGTGCAGTCAAACATTTACATACTGAAATAAAGAGTAGATTGCCTTTCAAAAGCTAGGCTTTATTAACCTTAAAAAACCAGCAAGTACATGTTGAGCACCCAGTCTCAACCACTGTAGAAAACTGAATTTAAGATGGCCACCACAGGTCACATGGAATCAACTAACCAATAAGTTTACAGGATATATCTCAAGGCAGGAAAACAGGCAACCAATTACAATGCTTCTTATAAAACAAGAATAATCACCACATTCACCCCTCCTTTTAAAATATACTTCAACCTAGGTAGCCTTTACAGTTTACAATTAGTTATTTATGACTAGAGCAATACATGTATAATGCCTTCAACAATTTTAAAATTTTACTATTAATTTATTAATTATTTTAAAAGTCCATTTTTAATCGGTCAACCGGATATCTTGTTCGTGTCGACCTTCTTAGCCTTGATGGAGTTCCTTGCCCTCCCACACCAGGAGACACAGAAATATCTTCTGCAGGGAGGCTATCAATATCCCGATTATCAACGGTTTCCGGATTGGAAGTCCCATTAGAAGGTAGACTGGGAGGGTCATAAACATCCATCGGGGGCAGACTAAGAGAATTGTAAGTGTCTGCAATAGGATTGGAAATGTTCGTAGTATCTGTGACGACGTCAACATTATCTGAATTATGGCTATTGTTAATGTCCTCAGGAGAGGGCTGGCCACCACAAGGAGCTAAGTCTTTAACTGAAACCGTACTTTCTTTCCCATCTTGGAATCGAATGTGAGCATATTGGGAATTTGCCTCCAATAGCTCCACCTCCTCCACTAAAGGATCATACTTTGACAGTCTAACATGGCGTCGGAGCAGCACAGGTCCCTGCATAGTAAGCCATGAAGGTACCGAATATCCCGTAGTGGATCTCCGCAGATAGTTGAAGAGCCTTTCATGGGGGGTCACATTAGTAGCCGTTGAAAGCAATGATCTAATGGAATGCAGGGCATCAGGCAGTACCATTTCCCACTGTGTATTCTTAAGGTTCCGGGATGTCAAAGCCAACATAACTGCTTTCCAGATCACCCCATTGTATCGTTCGCACTGTCCATTACCCTGGGGATTATGCGGGGTAGTTCTACTAGTAGAAATTCCCCGACTCTGGAGGTATTCCTTCAACTGGGAAGACATAAAAGAACTTCCCTGATCCGAATGGATATACGCAGGCATCCCAAAGATGACAAAAAGTTGAGTCAGACATTTAATAACTGTAGCAGCTGATACATCTGCACAAGGAAAAGCAAAAGGGAACCTTGAAAACTCATCCACAACAGTAAATATATATCGATTCTGAGTCGTTGAAGGAAGAGGCCCCTTAAAATCAACGCTCAGGCGTTCACGGAACGTGAGGTGCGAGTTCGCCGTGTCGGTTGACCGGAAGTGGGGCGAACTGTTGAGCGGAAGAGAAAGAGTTGAGCCGCTGCTGTTCGGCCGACCAAGGCGTGGTAGCCTCCGGGAGGAATTCGCCTGGTACGCGCAGCGGTTGTCCGTAGACTAACTCCACTGCTGAGGACTGGAGGTCTTCCTTGACCGCGGTGCGTAGGCCTAGTAGCACCCACGGTAGGCGGTCAGTCCAGGTACTGTCCTGCAGGCTGGCGCGGAGTGAGACCGTGAGTGACCTGTGGAAGCGTTCACACAGCCCGTTGGCCTGCGGGTGGTACACCGTGGTTCGGTGGAGCGTCACCCCGAGGTTGCGTGCTGTGGCCGTCCAGAGTTCGGAGGTGAACTGGGCGCCTCTGTCGGAGGTTATGTCGGCCGGTACGTCGAACCTCGCGACCCAGGTGTTAACGAACGCCCTGGCGATGTCGGCTGTGGTGGTGGATGTCAGCGGCACTGCCTCGGGCCAGCATGTGTAGCGGTCGACCATCGTGAGGAGATAAGTTTGGCCTTGCGATGGCGGCAGAGGACCGACGATGTCGACGTGTACGTGGTCGAAGCGGCGGCTGGGTACCTCGAAGTCTCCTAGGGGTGCTTTTGTGTGCAGCTGTACCTTAGCCCGCTGGCAGGCGAGGCAGGAGGTGGCCCAAGTCCGAACATCTTTGCTGAGGCCGCGCCAGACGAAGCGCTGGGAGAGGAGTTTGACGGATGCACGGGAACCCGGATGGGAGAGCCCGTGGAGCGCGTCGAAGATGCGGCGGCGCCAGGTTGCAGGGACGACCGGCCTGGGTTGGCCGAGTGATACGTCGCAAGTGACTGCCGTGGCTTCGGGCCCGTGCGCGACCTTGGCTAGGCGTAGCCGTGGCAGGCTGGTAGCCGCCGAGAGGAGGTCTGGGTCCGTGAGCTGGGCCGCTGCTAGTTGCGCGTAGTCGACCGCTAGGTGATTCGCGCAGATGGCGGGACGGGAAAGGCAGTCGGCGACAACGTTGTCTCTACCGGAGACGTGCTGGATGTCCGTGGTAAACTCGGACACGGCCGCGAGCTGGCGTTGCTGCCTAGCGGACCAGGGTTCGGTGTTCTTGGCCATCGCGTATGTGAGCGGCTTGTGGTCCACGTACGCGGTAAAGGGGCGGCCCTCCAGGAGGAACCTGAAATGGCGGACCGACAGGTGGAGCGCGAGGAGCTCGCGGTCGAAAGTAGAGTATTTGACCTCCGGGGGGCGCAGTTGGCGGCTGTAGAAGGCAAGTGGCTGCCACGCGCCATTGACCCACTGCTCGATCACGGCTCCGACCGCATGGTCGGAGGCGTCGGTGGTGAGCGCGACCCGGGCATCGGCCCTCGGGTGCGCGAGCAGGGTGGCGTCGGCGAGCGTGTTTTTAGTGGCGTCGAAGGCGGCTGACGTGTCAGTGGTCCAGGCTACGGCCATCTTGCCGGATTTACCTCGGAGGGAGTCGTGTAGGGGTTTCATGAGGGCTGCAGCTCTGGGGATGAACCTGTTGTAGAAGTTCACCATCCCGAGGAACTCCTGGAGGCCCTTGATGGTTTTGGGGTGGGGGAATTGCTAGACGGCCTGCACCTTGTTGGGCAGGGGGATGGCCCCAGCAGGGGTGATGTGGTGGCCGAGAAAATCGATCTCGGCTAGGCCGAATTGGCACTTCGCCGGGCTGAGGATGAGCCCATGTTGGGCTAGGCGCCCGAACAGGATGCAAAGGCGTTCGAGGTGTTCCTGTTTGGAGGAGCTGGCCACGAGAATGTCGTCTAGATAGACGAATAGGAAGTTCAGGTCCCGGAGGACTGAGTCCATAAGTCGCTGGAAAGCCTGGGCTGCATTCTTGAGGCTGAAGGGCATCCTCAGGAACTCGAACAGGCCGAATGGGGTGATGACGGCCGTTTTGGGGATCTCCGCGGTGTGTACGGGGACTTGGTGGTAACCGCGCACCAGGTCGACCTTGGAGAAGACGGTTCGTCCGGCCAGTCGGGCCGAGAAGTCCTGGATGTGCGGCACCGGGTATCGGTCGGGGGTGGTGGCGTCGTTGAGGCGGCGGTAGTCCCCGCAGGGGCGCCAGCCTCCGCCGGGCTTGTGGGCGATGTGGAGGGGCGAGGCCCAAGGGCTGCTGGAGCGGCGGATGATGCCGAGTTGCTCCACGGTGGTGAACTCGACCCGCGCGATTTCCAGCTTGGCCGGGTTGAGTCTGCGGGCGTGGGCAGAGACCGGGGGGCCGGTGGTGGGGATATAGTGCTCCACACCGTGTTTGGCGGCTTTGGCCGAAAAGGTCGGGTTAGTGAGGGCGGGAAACTCGGCTAGTAGTGCCGAGTAGTCGTCCGTGGCTCTGGCGAGGCAGTAGGTCATCAGGCCGGCCGAACGGGCCGGGGTGAATGCGCCAGGGATGGGGGCCATAGTGTTGATGTCGACGAGGCGGTGCCTCGGAATGTCGACAAGGAGGCCGTGGGCGCGTAGGAAGTCGGCGCCGATGAGTGGGCAGAGGACCTTGGCTGTGAGGAACTCCCAGCGGTAGCGGCGGCCTGCGAGGTCGAGCGTGACCATGCGGGTGCCGTATGTGCGGATGTCAGAGCCATTGGCTGCGGCCAGCGTGATACCCCTTGCACCGTGTTGGATTTCGAGGGCGGAGGCGGGGGTGATGCTGTGCTGGGCTCCTGTGTCGCACAGGAATCGGCGGTTGGTGCGGTCGTCGGTGACGTACAGTAGGGGCCCCTTTTGCCCCGCAGCCATCGTGGGGGCCGGTGCGGGGGGGGGTTTGAAAGTGCACAGTGGCGTGCAGCATTGGGCCCTAGTGCCAAAACGGGTGTGGTAGTAGCAGTGACCCGGAGTGGAAGGGCGGTCGGGCCTAGTGGGCCGGGGGGACCGCGTGGTCGTTGCCGTGAGGTCGGGCGCGACGTCGTGGGCGGTCTGCGCCAAGAGCAGCCGGTCGGCCTTTTCGGCTATCTCATTCAGGTCCATGGAGCCAGACTCCACCATGAGCGGGCGGATGCTGGCGGGGAGCTGCCGAATGAAAAGCGTGTGAAAGAGGGCGCCGGGGTTTTTGTCGTCCGAGAGGGACAGCATGTGGGAAAGCAGGTCTGATGGTGAAGCATCACCAAGGCCTGGGAGGTCGAGGAGTTGGCAGTTGCGCTGGTAAGAGGACGCCTGAAATTTTTTAAGAAGCGTGGCCTTCAGATGTTCGTACTTGCCTTCCTCTGGTGGATCCTGCAGCGCTGCCCAAACCTTGGGGACAGTGGCGTAGGTGAGAGGCGACGAGGTAGTCGTACTTCGTGGCGTCGACTGTAATGCTTCTCAGCCGGAATCTGGACTTGGCTTGAACGAACCAGGCCTCGGCCAGGTTCTCCCAAAAGTCCGGTAGTTTAACCGTGACTGCGTTTGTATCCGCCATGCTAGCTTAGGATTCGTCCTGAGCGTCGGGGTCACCAGTGTTGAGATACCGCGGCAAACGTGGGAGTCGAGACCAGAGTTGATGGAACACAACTGCTTTAATTTACATCATGGCAAAAAGAGAGATTGAAAAGCCCGCGCAACCACTTAAATACTCCCCAGACAGGAAGTGCTCCTGGCAGCCTGTCCCTGCGGGAAACAAGTTGCCGGAGGAAAGGGCCCCCGGCTGGGGGCGGCTGCTGCCGGCAGTGCGCCTGCGTAAACTGTCCGTGCCGCCATGAGCGGATTATGTCCAATGGTGGCGTGTCACCACAGAGTGACCATATTTCCGAAAGTGAATCCGGGAATACACAGGGTGTGAGCACAGCAATGTAGCCACGATGGGAAATGTAGGTTGAGCAGCGTAGAGAGGCAACAAAAATGTTATTTTGTTGCAAACTGAATCTGCATAAAGCAGCGGCAGAACTTTCCGTCTGAATAATACGGCCGCTGTTCGCAGCATCTGCCGGCCGCAATCACCGGCTCCTCCCCCTTCCTCACAGCCCGACACTCACCCACACCATCCGAGGCCACTGAGCGCGCTCTGACCCAGCTCCCGGAACATCCACCCAGGATTAGTTTTGGATCAGTCTATCAAAGACATGGACATAATGGGCCGAATGACCTTCTTCTGTTTCTGTGAACTTATAGAGGGGACGGTAACATAGTGGTTATGTTACTAGACTAGTCATCTAGAGATCTGGACTAATAATCTGGAGACGTGAGTTAAAATCCCAGCCCAGCTACGGAATTTAAATTCAATTAATTAAATAAATAAATCTGTAATAAAAGCTAGTATCAGTAACGGACACCATGGTTATCATAAAAACCCATCTGGTTCACGAATGTCCTTTAGGGAAGGAAATCTGCCATCCCTACCTGGTCTGGCCTGTACGGGACTCCAGACCCACAGCAAAGTTGGTTGACTCTTAACTGCCCTCTGAAATGGCCCAGCAAGTCACTCAGTTGTAACAAACCGCTACAAGAAACAATAATAAGAATAAAACTGGACGGACCACCTGGATTTGACCACGGCACCAGATTCAGACATGACAATGGCACACCAGTCGACCCTGCAAAGTCCTCCTCATCTAACATCTGGAGACTTGTGCCAAAATTGGGAGCGCTGTCCCACAGACTAGTCACGCAACAGCCTGACATAGTCATACTCACAGAATCATACCTTTCAGCCAATGTCAAGGATTCCTCCATCACCATCACTGGGTATGTCCTGTCCCATGGGGTATTGGTAGCAGTGGAGGTGAAGTCCCATCTTCACACTGAGGACACCCTCCATCGGGTTGTGTGGCACTACCACCATGCTAAATGGGATAGATTCAGAACAGATCTAGCAGCTCAAAACTGGATATCCATGAGCTGCTGTGGGCTGTCAACAGCAGCAGAATTGTATTCCACCACAATCTGTAACCTCACGGCCAAGCATATCCCTCACTCTACCATTAACGTCAAGTCAGGTGACCAACCCTGGTTCAATGGGGAGTGTAGAAGAGCATGCCAGGAGCAGAACCAGGCACACCTAAAAATGATGTGCCAACCTGGGGAAGCTGCAACACAGGACTACATGCATGCTAAACAACAGAAGCAGCATGCTATAGACAGAGCTAAGCGATCCCACAATCAAGTGGATGATCCATCTCGGCCTACTCCCGAGGTCCCCACCATCACAGAAGCCAGTCTTCAGCCAATTTGATTCACTCCATGTGATATCAAAAAATGGCTGACCGCACTGGATACAGCAAACACTATGGGCCCAGGCCATATCCCGGCTGTCGTGCTGAAGACTTGTGCTCCAGAACTAGCCGCGCCTCTAGCCAAGCTGTTCCAGTACAGCTACAACACTGACATCTGTCCAATAATGTGGAAAACTGCCCAGGTATGTCCTGTTCACAAAAAGCAGGACAAATCCAATCCGGCCAATTACCATCCCATCATTCTACTCTCAATCATCAGCAAAGTGATGGAAGGTGTTGTCAACAGTGCTATCAAGCGGCACTTACTCACCAATAACCGATGTTCAGTTTGGGTTCCACCAGGACCACTCGGCTCCAGACCTCATTACAGCCTTGGTCCAAACATGGACAAAAGAGCTGACTTCCAGAGGTGAGGCGAGAGTGACTGTCCTTGACATCAAGCATTTAACCGAATGTGGCATCAAGGAGCCCTAGTAAAATTGAAGTCAATGGGAGTTAGGGGGGAAACTCTCCACTGGCTGGAGTCATACCTAGCACAAAGGAAGATGGTTGTGATTATTGGAGGCCAATCATCTCAGCCCCAGGACATCACTGCAAAAGTTTCTCAGGGCAGTGTCCTAGGCACAACCATCTTCAGCTGTTTCATCAATGACCTTCCCGCCAATATTAGGTCAAAAAAGGGAATGTTCGCTGAGGATTGCACAGTGTTCAGTTTCATTCGCAACTCCTCAGATAATGAAGCAGTCCATGCCCGCATGCAGCAAGTCCTGGACAACATTCAGGATTGGGCTGATAAGTGGCAAGTAACATTCGTGCCACACAAATGCCAGGCAATGATATCTAACAAGAGAGCATCTAACCACCGCCACTTAACATTCAACGGCATTACCATCGCTGAATCTCCCAACATCAACATCCTGGGGGTCACCATTGCCCAGAAACTTAACTGGACCAGCCACATAAATACTGTGGCTACAAGAGCAGGTCAGAGGTTGGGTATTCTGCTGTGAGTGTCTCACCTCCTGACTCCCCAAAGCCTTTCCCAAGGCACAAGTCAGGATTGTGATGAAATACTCTCCACTTGCCTGGATGAGTGCAGCTCCAACAACACTCAAGAAGCTCGATACCATGCAGGACAAAGCAGCCCACTTGACTGACATTACATCCACCACCTTAAACATTCACTCCTTCCACCATCATCACAACTGTATAGTAAATAGCTTTAGGACATGGAGCAGTGTACACCATCTACAACGATAGCAAAATACAGCGGATGCTGGAAATCCGAAATAACAACAGAAAACACTGGAAAAACTCAGCAGGCCAGGCAACATCCGTGGAGAGAGAAATAGAGTTAACGTTTCAGGTCGAAACCCTTCATCAGAACTGAGAAAAAAGGCAGGAAATGAAATAGATTAAAAGGCCAGTTTGGGGGCTGGGAAATGGGGGAGGGGGATGAAAGAACAAAAGGGAAGTGAAGAGACATTAAGAGGTATTCAAAATGAGACGCGATAGTAATAGGACAAGTAAAGACACAAAAGATGGCTCTAGATGAAGTGTGAAATGCGCTGGCAGAATGAGAGACAGCTGCCATGTAGGAGAGAAAAAAAGGGAAAAGGCACAAACCAAAGGTGTGGATAAAAAATATATAAAAATGTAATAGGGGCCGAGGTTATGATCTGAAATTATCTCATCTCGTCTTGAATACCTCTTAATGTCTCTTCACTTCCCTTTAGTTCTTTAATCCCCTCCCCCATTTCCCAGCCCCAAAACTGGTCTTTTAATCTGTTTCATTTCCTGCCTTTTTTCTCAGTCCTGATGAAGGGTTTCAACCTGAACCGTTAACTCTATTTCTCTCTCCACGGATGTTGCCTGGCCTGCTGAGTTTTTCCAGCGTTTTCTGTTGTTCCATCTACAAGATGCACTGCAGCAACTCGCCAAGGCTTCTTCGGCAGCAACTCCCAAACCAGCAACCTCTACCTAGAAGGACAAGGGCAGCAGGTGCATGGGAACACCACCACCTCCAAGTTCCCCTCCAAGTCACACACCATCCTGACTTGGAAGTATATCGACGTTCCTTCATAGTCGCTGGGTCAAAGTCCTGGAACTCCCTTCCTAACAGCACTGTGGGAGTACCTTCACCACATGGACTGCAACGGTTCAAGAAGGCGGCTCACCACCACCTTTTCAAGGGCAACTAGGGATGGGCAATAAGTGTTGCCCTTGCCAGCGACGCCCACATCCCAGGAACTAATAAAAAAAATTACAGTATTTTAATTATTGCTGGTATGAAAATATTGTAAAGAGTCAGAGTTAAGTGAGGGGAGAAAATGTAAGCATGGGGTCATTTTCTGCTGTTGGAACTTTACGCAAGTTAAAAAGCAGAATTTACGACAGCCTTACCGTGCAAAGAATGAAAGCCCTCCAGTCAGTGGTTCCTCTAGTCAAGGCTGCAGTGCAAAGAACGCCAAAGGATTCTTATGCAGAATAAATGTAGCATGCAGTCTAGTAGGAGGCCTGATCGTCTGTGATCATGGCATTTTAAAAACCTTGTTTCGTGTCATTTTGTAAATGTTTTGGGTTTTTTTTGTAGTGACAGATTAAAAGGGAAAAAAAATGTCAACTCAGACAAGGTAGACTGCACTGTGAAAGTCCCATCGTTAAGAGAGAAAAAAATGCACATCTCTGGACGGAATTATTCTGACTAGGGCTATATTGGCAAGTGCGTAAATAGGATCGTTTCTGAAATTTGGCACTAATGAGGTACCATTGCTTTTCTTGATTTATTGACAAGCAAGTATCGCCTTCCTGGTTGAAATAATTGAAGCAGTGATATAATTAGATTGAGAAAACCCCTGATCTGAAGAGATCTTTGCGGCGAAAAGATAATAATTAATTATGAGTGCCAACATTGCTGACACTTCTAGTGCACTTGGGGGGTGGGGGGGTGATTTTTGAAGTGAGCCAGACGTGGGCTCAGAGGCATTTTGAGCGGCTGTTAGAAAGCCATCCAACAGGCAGATTAAACATTAGCTGATTACCGACAAGTAATTAACAATGTCAACGAAACATAGAAACTGAATTAATAATAATTATATCATCAACATGATGGTCGTCTTGTAGAGAATCCCAGGGAAGAGGAGAGGTTAATTACTCGCTCGCAGAACATCGCTGAATTGACCACGGCTGTGCCTCAGGATGGTGTTAAGTGCCAGCTGTATAATTAATTAACATCATAATTGCAATGCAGGCAGCATGAAAATATTGAAATATTACACCATTTCCATTCTATTACCTATCATAAGCTCCTATAATTTAGAGCTCCGGCCCACAGGCTGTGTTCATCTTTTGTGGAGCAATATATATCAAATCTATATTGTAATTTGCCCATTTCTTTTTGCTAGGTGTGTAATTCGCAGAGAAAATAGTAATGGTGATTGAAGCAGGCTGTAGAAAGGATTCTGCAGTGATATGTAGTATGGTGTGTGGAAGTAATTATAGGATTGCTCGCAGCGCACATTAGTGATTGCTAAACAGTGGTAGTTAAAAAGCACGGTTTACACAAGAATTGGGACTAAATTAGGATCAACTCGATCCAAATTAGTTTGACTCCCCCCCCCACTTATTGTGATGAAAGCTGGAGCTAACGAGATGGAAATGGTTACTGCATCAAACCGCACAGTGACACATAAACAACATGCAGCAACTTCAAACTGTCCATTTAGCTGATCTGGAGTAAAGTGGCACTGATGTCATAATCCAACCAGGTGGAAAGAGTGAGTTTTTGACGTACGTTCAATTCATATTCTAATAACTGACTTTACAAACCGCACATAGGACGTGACAGGGGACAGTGGATTTCTTCTGATTGTGTGTGTGCAGGGTGGTAGAGGGAGTGCTATAGCACCGCAGATTCTGAACCAGCAATCAGATTGTACTAAAATTTGTTGCGGCAAAAGTTTGGCCTGTTTACACAGAGTTCAAGCGAATAAGCGTGGCATTGTGATGTGTACTTAGGAACCAACTTCATGACAATGGAAAAAGGAGCAAAACGTAACCGTCACAAATACACGTCTAACAGTTAAAATAAAAGGTTAATTTCCCTCTCGGATCAGGTCCGGACCTTGAAATTACACTGAAAGCACTTGTATTAAATTCCTTTGTCTCATACAGGCCAAGCTGCAAAACTCGAAAAGCTGACAATCAACTTCAGAAAGCTGACATTATCCCATAAAAGCTGCCAACGCAAAATATAATATACAACTGAAAAACAGCTGTGAATAAAGGCTTATGACCAAGGCCACTGCTTCAAGACAACTGATTAAGTTATATTACTTTTTATTTAATTGGATTTCATGATTTATTTCGTGTTTTGGGGACCACATTCCACAATTCCGTTTGTTTTTCCGTGAGAACTGAAACTCACTGGCTTCACGAATGATGCCAAAAATAATTAAGTTACAATGGGAGTGCAGCAGGACATGAACTTGTCATGACTTTGAGCTGCAGCTAGGGCAGATATACCCATTATTTCATCAGTTGAACTCTCTATAATATATTAAATTTGTTATGTATGTTGCACATTCCTAATTTGGACATCACCCTTCTGTGACACAGTTATTCCTGCAGATACACACTTCTACCACCAGTTGGAGTCCTATAAGCTCCAGAGGCTGCAGATAGCTCTATTCCAATAGTTCCAGTCGTACTAATGCTTTTTGGAGGGAAATTCTCTTTGATTGACAAAGCCATGAGACAGTGCGTAAAGTACAATTTTTACAGTGGTGGATTTAGATGGAAAAAGTGAGCCCTGATAAAGCACAATTATCACAATGCTCAGAGGTCTGCACAGAGTGATCCTAAACGGAGCTGTTACATCGTTATATTATTACATCGTTAAATGGAACTACTTGTTACATCATTATATGGAACTACTTTGGTTAGTGTATTTATATTGCTATGTGGCACACTGTGAAAGGCAGTGCGCAGTGCAAGGTCGGACATCTTGTATCACTCCGCACCATGCGGCAGCAACATCATAAAAGCAAGAATACAACTGAGTGAAAGTCGTAAACTAAATGAGTTAAAAGTGTCTGTATTACATAGTAATAAGAACACAAGGAGACACAACATGGTGGCAGCGGTATAAGTGAGTGCAACTTGTGCCATACAAACTACGAATAAGACGAAAAGTGAATATATGAGCTGATCGTGAGTGCCGGTGTCTGCGGTGATTGAGCGTGAATCGTACGGGCAACTAAGATGGTGGCTGCCGCTGCACTGACTGCGCAAATGCAACCCCTCATGAACTGGGAAGCCGACGATATAGTAGAGGCATTCCGCAAGTTCAAACAGAAATGTGACCTTATATTTAAAAGCTTCCTGAAGGGTACTGCCAACGAAGAAAAGGTTAGTTACATTCTGTTGTGGACAGGAGAAAAAGGTCTAGATTTGTATAATAGCTGGAGTTTGACTGAAGAGGAAAAGGAAAACCCTGCGACAATCTTTGAGAAATTCAGCAACCATCTAGGGCCTAAATCCAATCACCGTATACACAGATACAAATTCCAGAGTCTAAGACAGGAACCCGGTGAAACAGCTGACAATTTCCTGACAAGGCTGAAAAATGACGCCAGCAAGTGTGCATTTAAGGAAATGGAGGAAAGGCGTGTGGACCAGCTGATATGGGGGTCAGCGCATGCAGAGGTACAAAAAGCCCTGATAGGGAAAGAAAAGCTCAAAATAACAGAGGCTATAGATATTGCGAGAGCTCATGAAGCCATGAAGCAGCAAATGAGAACGCTGATTTCTCAAACGGCTGACATGCGGACGGCTTCTGAGACGGACAACAGAGTGGATACAGTGAGAGAAAAGTACAACACACAAGGACATGCACATGACAACAGGAGAAACATGTGCAGAAACTGTGGAAGACCGCACGATTATACAGACAGGAGGAAATGTCCAGCATATGGAACAAGCTGCAATGCATGTGGCAAACTAAACCACTGGGAAAAGAGGTGTAGAACGAAGAAAGAAGGAACATACATCAAAAACAAAGACGGACAGCAGAACCAGAGAAAGAAACACAATATCCATGCCATGGATGAACAGGATGATGATGATTATGGTCATGATAATACACTAAACGTCGAAACCATAAAGGTACAGCTTCACGAGATGTCCAGAGCGGAAAATTCTCCGAAGAGAGAATTGCACACCATCATCCAAATCGAAAAGAGGATCAAAGGTCAGCCCACAACCATCAACTTAAAGTTGAAGCTGGATACAGGGGCTCAGAGCAACATTCTCCCATTGAGACTGTACCAGCAGATCTTTCCCAAAAAGTTGAGAGAAGATGGCTATCCGAAAAAGGGTTGTTTAAAGGCAAGTAATGTCACGCTGACAGCATACGGGGGGAGTGAGATTAAACAACTCGGAACAACCTTTGTCAAAGGGACACATAAAAGAAAGAACATCAACTGCATGTTCTATGTCACCGACACTGAGGGGCCAGCGATCCTGGGATTAAACAGCTGCGAGAAGTTGAGATTGATCTCAGTGACTCACGAGCTGACGGAAATGTCACTGAAGATAGACAGCAACACCCCGCTGGAGAATCGCCCACAAATCAAGAGTAAAAAAGACTTGATAGACATGTATCCGGAATGTTTTGATGATACAGTGGGATGTTTCGGAGATTTCCAATACCACATCACCATCGATCCAGAGGTAAAGCCCGTTATCCATGCTCCACGAAAAGTACCCATTGAGCTGAAGACAAAGCTTGAAAGAGAGCTAAAGGAGATGGAAGAAAAGGGAGTGATCGTAAAGGTCACTGAACCCACAGACTGGGTAAACTCAATTGTGGTACGAGAAAAGCTAAAAGGGGGTCTCAGAATATGTTTGGACCCCAAAGATCTAAACCAGGCGATAAAGAGGGACCACTATCCCATCCCAACGCTAGAGGAGATTACGCCATCACTGGCAGGAGCCAAGGTTTTCTCAAAACTAGATGCCAGAAATGGATATTGGAACGTGAAGTTGGATGAGGAATCAACAACACTGACAACATTCAACACACCATTTGGGCGTTACAAATTCCTGCGGCTACCATTCGGGTTAAAGGTCAGTCAAGAAATCTTTCAACAGAAAGTAGACGAGACATACAGAGGCTGTGAAGGAGCTGTAGGAATAGCTGATGATATTCAGATCTATGGAGCAGATGAAAGAGACCATGATGTGCACCTACATGAGGCCATGGAGCGTACCAGGAAGGCTGGCATCAAGTTAAATGCTGATAAGTGCATAGTTAAAGTCAAGGAATGCCAATTCTTCGGTATGATTTACACACCAGAGGGAGTCAAGCCAAGTCCTGAGAAGATTGCGGCGATTGCTGAAATGAAACCACCCAAAGATAAGAGAGAGCTGAGGAGTTACCTCGGCTTGGTCCAATACATGAGTTCTTTCATCCTAAACATGTCGGAACATACAACAAATCTCAGAGAGCTAATGAAAGAAGATGCCGAATACCAGTGGTCTGAATCACATGAAAGGAATTTCAAACAACTTAAAGAATTGTGCAAAGAAACAAGTCTGTCATATTATGACAGAAGAAAACCAGCCACTCTACAAGTAGACGCTTCTACCAGAGGACTAGGGGCAGCTCTTGTGCAGGAAGGAAAGCCAATAGCTTTCGCATCAAAGGTCTTGACGTCAGCCGAGACGCGATACGCCAACATAGAAAGAGAACTATTAGCAGTAGTGTACGGATGCGAGAAATTCCATACATACCTGTATGGAAGGCAGTTTACAATAGAGAGTGACCATCGTCCACTAGAACAGATCTACAAGAAGAATCTGTGCAAAGCACCTACAAGACTGCAAAGACTACTTCTAAGGCTCTAAAGCTACGACTTCACGCTTAAATATAAGCCAGGAAAGGAAATGGTGCTAGCAGATGCGTTGTCTCGATTGTCACCATATGAGAAACACGAGGTGGAGGGTCTAACAGTAAAAATACACCACCTAGTGAGTGTTACCCCTACAAAGCTCAGTCAAATCAGAGATGAGACTAGCAAAGATGAGGAGTTGCAACTACTCACACAACAAGTGATACAGGGGTGGCCGGAGAGAATCCAGCAAGTACAGGCGACAATTCATCAATACTGGACGATTAGAGACGACATCGCAATAGAAGACGGTATTCTCCTTGCTGGATCGAGGATCGAGGATCAAGATCTTCGGATGCCCTACCTAATGCCATTGTGGGAAGATGATCAGCACAAGGACTGCAGCAGAAAATGACCACAACCTTCTGAGGGCATTGAAGGAAGCAAAATCAAAATGTGGCTTTGCCAGTGTCACCCACATCCCAAGCACAAATAAGAAAGGGTGTGCACGCTAGATACTAACGAGAAGATCTTTTGTGGCACAGCTCACAGTAGATCAGGGGCACGATGAGATTGTACACGTGCAGTAGAGATAATTGGTAAAGTGTTGTGGGGTACTTTTTAAACTTCCCAGAATAAGCAAGCCTATGGAAGACTGAACAGGTAGCATGACTGGAGGGACAAAAACATCAAACACTCACAAAATGCGAGCAGTTGGCAACTATTTGAGCCTGAACTTCATACTTGTGTAACTGGGCAAGTGGGAACTCACTACTGAATTCTAATGGGCCTGAAAACAATATGAAAAGGTAACTTAAAAACAAAAAGTCGGCAAAAGTTGTTAATGGTGTTTTAGCATATTGAAGTAAATAGCGAAGAGGGAAGCCTCAGGCTACAGGACGATATAGATGGGTTGGTTAGATGGGCAGAACAGTGGCAAATGGAACTTAACCCTGAAAAGTATGAGGTGATGCGTTTTGGGAGGACTAACTAGGCAAGGGAATACACAATGAATGGTAGGACCCTAGGAAGGACAGAGGATCAGAGGGACCTTGGTGTGCATGTACATAGATCCCTGAAGGCAGCAGGACAAGTAGATAAGGTAGTTAAAAAGGCATATGGGATACTTGCCTTCATTAGCCGAGGCATAGAATATAAGAGCAGGGAAGTTATGATGGAGCTGTACAAAACGCTAGTTAGGCCACAGCTGGAATATTGTGTGCAGTTCTGGTCGCCACACTATAGGAAGGATGTGATTGCATTGGAGAGGGTGCAGAGGAGATTCACCAGGATGTTACCTGGGCTGGAGCGCTTCAGCTATGAAGAGAGACTGGATAGGCTGGGGTTGTTTTCCTTAGAGCAGAGAAGGCTGAGGGGAGACCTGATTGAGGTGTACAAAATTATGAGGGGCATAGATAGGGTAGATAGAAAGGAACTTTTCCCCTTAGTAGAGGGGTCAATAACCAGGGGGCATAGTTTCAAGGTAAGGGGCAGGAGGTTTAGTGGGGATTTGAGGAAAGATTTTCACCCAGAGGGGTGGTTGGAATCTGGAACTCACTGCCTGAAAGGGTGGTAGAGGCAGGAACCCTCACAACATTCAAGAGCACTTGAAACACCATAGCATACAAGGCTACGGACCAAGTGCTTGAAAATGGGATTAGAATAGACAGGGCTTGATGGCCGGTGTGGACACGATGGGCCGAAGGGCCCCTTTCTGTGCTGTATAACTCTATGAAGCTCCAGTCCATGCCCGCCAACCTTGGAGTCTGCCAATTCCCAAGAGTTGGCAACAGCTGTGTGAACTCGCCAGGTCAAACATTGGACAAGGTTGGAGAAGCTGGATTTGTTTTCATTAGAGCAAAGGAGGTTGAGGGGTGATTTGATAGAGGTGTACAAGATTATGACGGGTTTGGATAGGCTAGACGGGGAAAGGCTCTTCCCACTAGTTGATGGTACAAGGACAAGGGGACACAGATTTAAGGTTTTGGGCAAGAGATACAGGGGAGGTGTGAGGAAAAACTTTTTTACGCAGCGAGTGGTGATGACCTGGAGTTTGCTGCCGACGGAAGTGGTGGAAGCGGAGACACTCAATGTTTTCAAGGGGAGATGGGATAGGCACATGAGGGAAATAAACTTGCAGGGCTACGGGGATAGAGCGGGGGAATGGGACTGACTCGATTGCTTCACAGAGAGCCAGCACGGACTCGATGGGCCGAATGGCCTCCTTCTGTGCTGTTATGACTATATGACTCTATGATTGCGATTGAGTTCTTCTGAGCATGTGTGATTTTTCAGCTCATGTACACAATAGGTCGTTCACAATGTTTTGTCTTCAAAAAAGAGGAACGTTTTCTGGTGCAATGGCAAGCAGCGCAAGCAGGGACCAGAAACTCTGGTCACTCACATGATGCAGGAGCAGCTGACAACTATGTTGTTGCTATTATAATGGAGGTGCTAATCCATTTATAATAAACGGCTTAATAACCCTATTTTAAATAACATGCACAGGGATTTCATATAAGCAGGTTAAGTATTTGTACACGAGTATTCGCAGAGCAATTTCAAGGCTTTGAAGTCTATGGGCAGAAGTAAGCTACAGGGGTACACATGGGTATACACACTTTGTTTATGCATTTTAAATTTTCAATATACACATCAGTGTAATGCATATGACCTGGAATTTGCTGCCGACGGACATGGTGGAAGCAGAGACACTCAATGTTTCCAAGGGGAGACTGGATAGGTACTTGAGGGAAATAAACTTACAGAGCTACGGGAATAGAGCAGGGGAATGGGACTGACTGGATTGCCCTGCAGAGAGCCGGCGTGGACTCGATAGGCCGAATGGCCTCCTTCTATGCCGTTATGACTCTATGGTCTGGATTTTGTCAATGGAGGCGACTTGGAGGCGGGACTGCTGCTTGTCGTGCCAATGTCCCGCCTCCATCCTCGCCTGACCATTCAGAGGGATTTTCCCCTGATTGAGCTTGTTAAGCCCGCCCTGTGGGCTCAGCAAGCCAGTTAGGGAAGAAGTCACTGACAGATCACGTCAGCATCAGATGTGCTATCTGTCAAGACTTCTTCTGTGAAGCTGTCAAACACTGGCATTCTCTTTAGTTTGATTAGTTTTTGTGGTGAGGACTGAAAAAACATTGTAAAAAAGTAAATTTCAGATGTCTGATGGATCGGAGGGTCCATCAGCCATTACCTGAAATTGACAAGGTGGATGTCCGCTCTCCCGATCCAGCACGGTTAAAGGCTATAGAAGTACAAAAAGGTAAGTGAACACCTTTTTAAACTTATCACTCACCTTGCATACTTACCACTCCACACTTGCACCCATCACTCAACTCTACACCTTACTTCCAGGTGCCTCCGACCGCCTCCACGTCTCCTCCAACCCGACGGGGTTCTCTGAGGTCGGGAAGCCTTCACCTGTGAAGGTAAAATGGCACTAATCCCTTTATTAAAAGCCTTTCCCGCCTCCAGGAGACGGGACCCGAAGCTGCACATCCTCCTGCCTCCTGGCAAAAGGGCACGGAGGCAGGATGGGGGAGGGTTTGCCACCCGCCCCCAATTTCTCCGATTTTACATGCTGTCCCGCCTCCATGCCCGCCTCCTCGGGCCTTGGAAAATCCAGCCCTATGACTCTATTCAACCTTTAGCCCATAGTTTGCAATTACACAATGGTATTGTGACTTTGCAAGTTCAAGTATGCCTCACACCTCTGACTTTCCTTTATCAACTGTGGGCATTGAGTATACATAGTTCAGATTAGATAGAGGTCAGCTTTGAACCGTGCCATAAACATGGGATTAAGTTGCATAAACTTGGCTTGTATTCCCTTGAATATAGCAGGTTGAGGGGTGATCTGATCAAGGTGTTTAAAATGTTAAAAGGATTTAATAGGGTAGATACGGAGAAATTATTTCCTCTGGTGGGGGAATCAAGAAAAAAGGGACATGATCTTAAAATTACAGCTAGGCCATTCAGGAGAGAAATCCGGAAGCACTTTTTCACACAAAGGGTAGTAGAAATTTGTAACTCTCTCCCCCAAAAGGCTACAGATGCTGGGTCAATTGGAGCTTTCAAGACCGAGGTAGATAGATTTTTGTTAGGTAAAGGTATCAACGAATATGGAGCAAAGGCCGGAAAATGGCCTAATCCTGTTCATAATATTCCTACGTTCCTATGATTAGAGATTTCAAATACAAGATACAAAACTTTCTTTCAAAAAAGGGGTTCCTTTTATCAACATAAATTCGAGGACAGTCTATAATCTGTTCAGAACATTGCTCGCTCTTGGAATTTATGAATGGGTTTGTTCACAGCCCCAGATTATACAGTTCATTGATCTATAAAGGGAAATAGGATGCCCAACACGTTAATAAAATTAGTGGCCCCCATGGAGCAGAAGAATAGAAATGAGAACAGGTTGCCTTTTGTTAGTTTAATTTCAATTTGTTCATTAATAAGCAACTTTTTTCACTTTTGTCTATTAATAACAGTGTTTACAAAAGCAAATGCAAGGCCAGGGTTTTATATTCTTTATGATGGGGTCAACTTGTGCTTGTGTCACATAAGGCACAAATGCTCTTTGGTGCCACCCCTAATTAATCACTTGTAGTCTTGGTACAGGCACCGATGTAACCATGCAAGAGCTTTGATTCGATTCGCATACATTTTTAGAGCCGGCTGAGCTATTTGTACCCACAAACTAATGGAATCTTTTCCTGACTACAGTAATGGCTTTTCCTGTGCTGGTATAAATAAAAGGTGTCTTCTGGTGGCCGAGTCACTCTGCTACATCAGCATTTAAAAACCAGAGTCCTTAAATGCAATTGATTTTCTTTTAACTAACACAGTGGGTGGCCCTACCTTCTTATTACAAACAGCATCTTGTGACCTTAGCGTGGCGCTGGCCTCACTGCAAGATGCAGATACGGAAGCAAAGCCTATTGTGTGTAATTTTTTTTCAATAGTAACCAAGAAAGTGCTTCTAAACGCATCGGCTGGGTAATTCCATACCGCTGGAAACCGGGCACGGTCACCGTGATGCGAGATTTTCCCGTGCCCGTTCAAAAAGGCGCAGGCTGCATGTCAACTACTAGCTGCTTGCTAATTACCATGATAGTAGCGCGCAGCCTAGCGCTGTACATGCTGCTGACAGGCTCTGTGCTCAGCAGGGGGGTCAAAGTTCACGTTGCTGGAGTAAAGCTCGCCTGCTCCTCTTCAAGGCAGCCTGCACCTTTTAAATGTGTGCTGCCTTCTGCGGATAAAAAAAAATGTAAAATTGCTTCAGCACTCAGCAGTCTGCACCTCTTAAAGGTGAGCAGCCTTCTGCTGATCAAAAATGCTAAAAGTGCTTCAGCACTAAACCAAATGGCTCAACAGGCCAGGGAAAGGGCACCCAGGGTCTTGAACGCAGCACTCGAGGCCTTTATGCAGGGGGTCAACACTGGAAGAGAGGTCCTCTACCCACAGGGGAACCAGGAGGCTCTCCAGAAAGAAGGATGTGGGACCAAATTACCGAGGCAGTCACTGCCAGCAGTGTCACCCCCACCACCTGACTCCAGTGCCCAAAGAAGTTTCATGACCTCAGGCCACTGGTCAAGGTCGGTGAATGCATCTTCGAAAGTCATTTCCTACCAACTGCACCACTCGCCTCACACACTGCTCAATGCATGACCCCCAATCACTCACCAACCAACAATCTGCACCAATAATGAGGCACACCTCACATTCCAAGTGTCATCTCACCCCCTTGGAGGAGACGGTGCTGGCCATTCTTGGCTGAGGCATGGCTGAGGCCTTGGCCAGCGGCGGGGCTGAAAGAATACAAGATGCCGGTATCCTCATACATTATCCTTCTTCTCACATACCACTTCCCCCTCATCCCACAATCTCTTCTGAATTACAAGCTGGTGTAAGCATGCCCCTCTTGCTTTCCCCCTTCCCCTCACCACAACGTTGTGCCTTCCTCATTTCAGACACCCAAGAAATCCAGCCTGCCCAGCCAGTGGTTCACCAAGAAGAGGGAGAGGAGACTGAAGAAGAAGAAGAAACACAGTCACTCGATTTCATACTCCTAGCCACAGGCTCCTCAAGGTCGGCCAGCAAGGCCATCTGCAGTGTCCCACTGAAAGTCAGAAGCTTTCCACCAGCCATGCTGTAGCCATTGGGGTAACACTGTGTAACAGCACTAGGATAAGCAAAGGCACACGAAAGACAGTCACTGAGAGAATGCACAAGAGTGATTAGTTGATTTTTCGATGTAATATTGAATGCATATATAGATAAAGTTAGATTGGAAAGTTTGCTTGGCAAAGAGGACGCTGTGGTGGTCAGTAACAGAGGGAAGGTAAGATCTAGGGCTAATGCTGAAAGGGGAATTGGGATTGTGTTCACTGGTACCGCAGGCGGATGATTCCATCCCAGATATCCCGGCCAGAAAGGGCTGTCTGGGTTGCCTCCTTCCTTCCACTTCCTCCTCATCTGCTTTTTCCTCTTCTGCTTCCTTCTCCTCCTCCCTCTGTGAGCAGCTTGTCCCCTTTGCTGCCTCTGCCCCATCTCCATGTGATGCTACAACCCAAGGGAGACTGCAACTAGAGTCCCCAGGACTGGGAGCAAGTGGTGGTCTCAGAGGCCTTCCTTTAAGAGGCAAAGCCTTGCAACATCCAGCAGCATTCCCTGCACACTTTAACAACTTTTTAAATGTAACTACTCCAATAAAATGTAAAGAAACCAGTCCAAAAGCAAAAGTCTAAACTTACCTGAAAGTTGTGTGTATAAGAAGCGTTGGCAGTGGCTCCTTTGTACATGCACATGTTTTGGAGAAGGTGTTAGTAAGAGCGGCAACATCCAAAATCCCAGATTGTACGTCAATTCGTGCACCGATTGACATCACAATCTGGATCATTTAAATATGCAAAGCGAGCACGGGCAATGGCAACACTGTCGACCTTCCCAAAATAGCGGCCACCGTGTTCCGTGCCAGAAGCGGGCGGCCGCCATTTTTTCTTCTAAACTATCCTTAACGGCCGGCACCGATGGCTCCAATTCTCCGGCCATCATCTTGCTGTCAGCTCATTGGCTCAAATTACAGCCTGGAAATTCCTGAGTGCGAAAATTGCGAGGAAATGGCACAATGGTGGTGCTACCGTGGACTGCACTTGCACAGCTGTTTCCTCTGAATTCTTTGGCATTCGTTTTCTTCTGTGCATGCTTCCACCCACGTAGTGGGCTAACTCAGCGAGCATTCTGTTTTCCATTTGTTCTCAGGATGTGGGTGATGCTGGCAAGGCCACACTTACTTTCCATTCCATTGAGAAGGCGGTGGGTCGCCTTCACCGTAGCGATTATTTTTGCAACTGAGTAGCTTGGTGGGCAACTTCAGAGGTCATTGGGGGCCTCAGTTTACTCGATCTTATAAATACAGAAATGACGCCGATATCTATGCCATTTCCTATGCGCAAGTTTCCTGGTGAGCTCATTTACCTACGCCGGAACATAAAAACTGGCGTCAAAAAGTGCAAATTCAGCGTAACCAATAGGAGCCTGAGGAAACTTGGATGGTGTTCTGTCAAAGCACAAAACCTAACTCAATCTACAGAGTGAGACTTGGAACTTGGAGCTAATTGGAAATTGTCTTTATTCAGCATGTTTCGAGTGTCTCATTTCCATTTATCATTTCACAGAGAGATGACCACCCCAGTGCCATCTGAGAAACTCAAGAGCAGCCAGAAGAAGGACCGCAACTTCTCGATTGAACAGCTGCAGGCTCTCCTGGAGGAAACTGAGCTGAGAGGGAACTGACTCCTGGGGAGCAAGAGGGCCAGACCAGCCATATCATCAATCGTGGCACCTGGGGCAACACTGGCACTGAGTGCCAACTAATTAACTCTCAGGACCTCAGACCAGAGTTGGAAGAACCCGACTGAAGCTGGCAATGTAAGACACTCACCATGCTCTTCCTTTCTTCCTTGCCCACCCTGGGCACCACCACACTCCAAACTCTCTCAAAGCAACACTCATACTTACTGGCTCTTCTGTCTGCTCTCGGTTTAAGGGCACCTCTAACATGCAATCCTGTAGGATACACGCCTGCACAACTCCCTAATCGTACAGCAACTGACAACCCCTATGCATGCTAGACCAATTTGGCACCCTCGCCTCTCGCTCAGCACCACTACAGTGACACCTGACACAAAGTGATCAGCTGCAAGCCTCGCCCACATTATCCTTTCTCTTTGCAGAACAAGTTGGCGCACAATGCCAGTGAGAGGAAGATCACTGGGCAGGAGGGAGTGGGGTAACGGGTGCAAGTCAATGGAGAAGAAAATCGGGCTACATGCAAAATGGACTGCGGGTTCGCTTTTACCTGTTTTGCGCTAGCTCCCAAGACTAAGTTGTGCCCCATGATGTTTAACACCCATTTGAAATAGGCCAGATGAGGACATTGCACATGCAGTGTGAGAATTCAGGAAAATCAGGATCCCCCATCAGCACCTGATTTAAACATATAATGAAGCTCTCGACCTGAAACATTGGCCGCGATTTTCCCGACCTCGGCGGGTCCAAGGTGGGCGATGTCAGTGGCTGGTCATGGCCCCGCTGCTGTCTCCATCCCGGCCTCTGACATGACTTTCCCCTGATTGGGCTTGTTAAGCCCACCCAGCGAGTTTCCCGGCCAATTGAAGGAAGCGGGTCTGATGACGTAATTTGATGACGCGTTATCAGCCGGTTTCCTTAACGGGACCATGTGCAAATTTACTTTGATCTTTTTGCTGTCAGTGTTCTACAGCATTGAGATGGTGCAAACACTGACAATCACTGCGCAGAGGTGCACAGCTGCACCCAGGCTCTCCTGTGACTCCCTCCATATGGAGGGAGTCACAGCACGCAGGGAGGCCCTCTTCCCTTCCAATGGGCAGAAGAGACCTCCCCAGGAGAGCAATGCAGTGTGGTTGCACATTACACAGGAGGGCACAAGCAGGGATGTCATCAGGAGGACCAGGCTGCAGTGGCCCAATTCTTTCAATGATCTCAGTAGACCACGAAACGTTACTGCAAAGCTACACTCAACCTCATCCTGCTGTGTGGTTCATCACATCCTCATCATTCTGCCTTCCCTACCTTACTCCTGCACATCCTTACTCACACCAACTTACCTTGCACCTCCACCCATCCCTTTCTCTCTGTCTACATTATCACTTCCCCATCTCACTCACCACCCCTCACACTCACCCTCATCCTAGTGCAATCATACCAACTAACAACACACTAGGGTAGGCACTTGGGTGTTTTAGCCAATGTTCATGTGAAGTTTCTGTTAATGTGCTGTCAAACATTGAAATCTTTATTTTCAACACTCTGCTTTCTTGAACAGATTTGTGTGCACCTTGGAAGTAGCTTAGTGAGTTGCAGTGAATGGTGAGACATAACGGTACCGCCTGTAAAGCTGATGAGTGTGAAAGGAACGGCTTGGTCATTGTAGGGATACTTTATGTTGTTGGTGTGGGGTGGTGCCAACCTGGCTCATCATGTGGCAGTCAGGGTGTGCAGCATCAAATGAAGTAAATGTGGCCATGGTGAGGCCATCTCTGGTGTCCAGGGTAGCAATGTGGCCGGGTGCTGATGCCTTCTCTCCTGTGCAGCATCAGGTGATTGCAAAGAAGGTTGGTGAGGCTGTTGTGCTGCCGGTGTGCCTGGGGATGCTGGTGTTGGGTTTGATCATGAGGACCAAGGTGAGAGAGTATAAAGTGCACACATGCTGATGGAATAGATGGCAGGTCAAGTAAAGATGACAGAAGCAATCTGTCAATGGTGGGAGAGGTAATGAGGTCAGACTGCATGGAGACTTGTGTAAAGACTTGCAGCATTCCGAATCTGTAGTGGAAATGCAGTTTAGAGATGCTAGTGCTTAAGGGAAGATATCTCAATCAGCTGGGAGCTTTGAGTTGGCATTTGAAGCTGTCAACTCATCAGCTGATTCAATGGCCACTGACCTCCTGCCTCAGCTTCACAGATGAGGTCTAGGCACAGTGAGAAACCGGTGGGAGGCCCATGATAGTTAAAAAGCTGGGGAAAAAACATTGTTAAGTGGCTGTAAACAAGCCATGAATGATTTGAATTGGGTCCCCTGCTGCTGCCTGTCGGGTCTGCTCAGCGCTGGCAGACCTGACATCGGGAAATGCAGGTGTGCGCATTTTGACAGCGGGTTCCCGACCCCTGTCAATCATTTTAATTTTCACAGCTGACCCGCCACCAATCAGATCCGCTGAGCGCTGGCAAAATCGCGGCCATTAACTCTGTATCTCTCTCCACAGTTGCTGCCTGACCTGCTGAGTATTTCCAGCATATTATCTTTTTATTTCAGATTGCCAGCATCCCGCAGTATTTTTCTTTTGCTCTTGTACAACTTGAATGAGATCACACTGGCAACAGCCAATCAGTTCAGGAAATTGTTGGAAGCACGCAGAAAGGGAGCAGGTTTCTGAACTTGCAATTTTCTAGCATTCACTCACACAATTCTCATCTTTTGCTGGCAGGAATTTTCAGGCTTATATTCCTAGACTAAATGTATCATCAACAGGCAATTTATTCTGTGCAGTTGGAAAGATCTTTTGTACAACAAATGATTTGAGAAGTGTGGAGTGATACATTTTGGTTGGAAGGATGAGGAGAGGCAATATGAACTAAATGTACAATTTTAAAGGGGGTGCAGGAACAGAGGGACCCGGGAGTGTATGTACACAAATCTTTGAAAGTGGCAGGACAAGTCGCGAAGTCTGTTAAAAAAGCATATGTGTACCTTGGCTTTATTAACAGAGGCATAAAGTACAAAATACAGGAAGTTATGCTAAAACATTTATAAAACACTGGTTAGGCCTCAGCTGGAGTATTGTGTTCAATTCTGGGCGCCACACTTTAGGAAGAATGTCACGGCCTTGGAGAGGGTGCAGAAGAGATTTACTAGAATGGTACCAGGGATAAGAGACTTCAGTTATGTGGAGGGTTGTTCTCCTTAGAGCTGAGAAGGTTAAGAGGAGATTTGATAGAGGTGTTCAAAATTATGAACAGTTTTGATAGAGTAAATAAGGAGAAACTGTTTCCAGTGGCAGAATGGTCGGTAACTAGAAGACACAGATTTAAGGTGATTGGCAAAAGAGCCAGAGGCAACATAAGGAAATGTTTTTTTACACAGCGAGTTGTTGTGATCTGGAATGCACTGCTTGAAAAGGTGGTGGAAGCAGATTCAATAGTAACATTCAAAAGAGAACTGGATATATACTTGAAGGGAAGACATTTACAGGGCTATGGGAAAGAGCAGAGGAGTGGGATTAATTGGCTAGCTCTGCCAAAGAGCTGGCACAGGCATGATGGGCTGAGCAGTCTCCTTCTGTGCTGTATCATTCTAGGATTAGAGAGGTCATCACCATCTCAGGTATTGAATGTTTGGTGCGCCATTAAAATGGCAGTGAGCAGGAATTCAGCTAAAATGAGTAAGTACTCAAAGCATATTTTAAACTGCATTCCTGTCCGATTCCTACCAGGCGAGGAGGGTTAAAACTCCACCCTGTATAACTGCAAGTTCTTTCTGTCTCATTATAATGCTAATTGACAGAGAAACCTCGTGTTTTCCCTAAATGGCACCATGAACCAAATAAGATTAGCCTATCGGACACATAAACCAACTAAACTCATAACGCTTCCTGGGAGCCATTTGTAAGGCACTTTCTCCTCTTCTTTAACATTCTGCTTTATGTACCTCTGGTACTTCATTCACAGCCTGCCAGCTTTGGAATAGGACATACATATAGAAAAAGAGTGATTGTGAAAGAGAGAAACAGATATTGCAATTATGGTCCCTGACAGTAAATAACCCTGATAAACCATCACCGGTGGCCTTCTGATGGCTTAGCGTGTTCATCCAATAAGAAACTGAGTCTTACAGATCAGAAAGGTCCCAGATTCAATCTCCCGCCTGTGCTGCGTTAAGTTCATTGCAGCTGGGATGGTCCAATTGTCCCGAGCCATTCAGAAACCCTTGCCTTAAGGACACATATGTCTCTCTCTCTCTCTCTCTTAGCCAGTCCCTCGGAACCGAGGATGACTTGCTTCCACATTAAAAATGAGTTTGAAGGTGACTGATGAGTCCAATGCGAGGGACCTACAGTCTCTGTCACAGGTGGGGCAGACGGTGGTTGAAGGGGCGGGTGGGTGGGGTGCTTGGGTTGCCGTGCGCTCCTTCCACTGTTTGCACTTGGCTTCCGCTTGCTCCCGGCAAAGAGACTCGAGGTGTTCGGCGCCTTCCCGAATGCTTCTCCTCCACTTTGTGCGGTCTTGGGCCAGGGATTCCCAGGTGTCGGTGGTGATGTTACACTTTTTCAAGGAGGCTTTGAGGGTGTCCTTGAAGCGTTTCCTCTGCCTGACTGGGGCTCTCTTGCCGTGCCGGAGCTCCGAGTAGAGCGCTTGTTTTGGGAGTCTCGTATTGGGCATGCAGACAATGTGACCCGTCCATCGGAGCTGATCGAGCGTGGTCAAAGCTTCGATGCTGGGGATGTTGGCCTGAGCAAAAACACTGATGTTGGTGTGCCTATCCTGCCAATGGATTTGCAGGATCTTGCGGAGGCAGCATGGTGGTACCTCTCCAGTGCTTTGAGGTGCCTGCTGTACATGGTCCATGTCTCTGAGGCATACAGCAAAACAGGTATCACTGCTGCTCTGTAGACCATGAGCTTAGTGTCGGGTTTGAGGTCCTGGTCTTCAAACACTCTCTTCCTCACACATATGTGGGCATTGGATGAGGACAGTCTGATGACCCCATGTTTGAACAGCCTACTGACACTGATTGTCACAGCTGACCCATGAATAGTGGTCAGTTGAATTGGGTACCAGGGGGTGGCCAGCAACTGCAGAGCTTGCTCCTGGAGAGGCAATCTCAGGAGAAGGAGCGAGAGAAAATTGGCAAGTCATTTTTAAAATGTTAAGCAAGATCAAATGGGTTTGAAACCAGCAACTAGGTTCTGTTCCCTACTAACTGATTATTTAATGTAATTACTGTGCAGACCTAGGTAGATTAATTTTCAAAACTGAGGTTTTAAATAAAGATAGAGGCTAACGTCTCTATGAGGGAATTGTAACATGTCATTTAGATTGTTGGTTAAAAAATGGAAGTTCATTTTCTCAAATATTGAAACTAACACAAGGCTATCGAAGTACGTTTTGACAGAACCATTTTGACTTCTGGAATCAACCAATTCAACCAAGTAATGAGTAAAACTGAACAGTGAGAATATGTCTGAACACCCAAAGGTTTGCGCACTGTTAATGGTTCAACCCAGATCCATTAACAATTACAGTGATTAATAATCACACTCACATCTCATTTTTCATTAAAGTCTATGGCACTGACATGTTAGGCTATATAGACTGGCTCATGTACCATTGGCCCATTCATCACAACAACCAACCATGAAACAACAAAACATTATCCAGCAAGCTCAAAAGGCTTCCTGAGCCTTTGACCGTGTGATGGAACAGGATCTACAAAAAGTTATTGATTTTCAAAAATACATAAAACACATGAGGGGCATTATTATTGAGACAAGTATTAATGACTGATGCAGCACTTTGAAAAGTGATCCCTAGTTATGGACAATTTCTTCTGAAAGATGTCATTTCTCTTATTCCAGCCCTGGCTTTTTGCACTGTACATTGACTGACGGGTATTCTACAGTCTTCGGTCTTCAGTTCCAGTAAGGTTTTACAGCTCGTGGTCATTACAATTGCAGAGTAGAGGCACCTTCTTCACGTTTCAGACCAAATGGGATTTGTCACAAAATGTCCGCAATAGGATGATGTAAATCACTTGTACCTTACAGGGTAGCAGCCTTTAGAAACAACCTGTTAGCATACGAGAGAACCAAATATAGTTATTTCATATTCAGACAATCTTATTGAACACTTTAAGAAAGGCAAAGATGAAAAATCTTCAGGCCATGATCTGTCACTGTCTCTCATCAAATTAATCAGAATCTTTGCAATTTATTTTTGGTTGGGGGGGGTGGGAAATTGATCTTTTATTCCCAGTCACAGAAAGTTCTTTTGACTAAAATAATCATCTTAAAATAGCAAAGGATGATATCCAATACTGACCATTCCTGAAAGGGTTGACATTTGTCCACAACTAGCAGATTGTTTCAATTTTCCCCCCTGTAAGGCCTCCTCTTAACTGCAAAATAAACTGAGGTTTTTCTTACTTCCAAGATTTTTTTCAGTACAGTTTCAATCATCTTGATTCATTTAGATGTAGAATTCTGTTGAATCTGTGTTGTATTTGGAGGGCTATGGGGAAGAGCAGGGGAGTGGGACTAATTGGATAGCTCTTTAAAAGAGCCAGCACAGGCACGATGGGCTGAATGGTCTCCTTCTGTGCTGTATCATTCTATGATTCTAACCGACAGTTCTGTTGTTTCCTGGTTTCTCCCTCTCTCCTTTCTTAAATAATCTAAAGAGTTTTGGAGAATTATGAATAACACATCTGCAATTCCCCCACCTGTTTCTTTTAATGCCTATGGAAACCACCAGATCCTGGAGATTTGTCTATCTTTAAGTCCCATTATTTTCTCCATTACCATTCCTTACTTATATTAAATCCAATACATTCCTGGTTTATTTTTAGGCTCCCATGTACTGCTGGTATTTCCCACTGTTTCCTTCTTGACCTGCTTGCTGTGAATACATAAAATAAATCTCAAGATATTTTATACAATATTCTCTGCTTTCCTCATCTCATTTTCTACTGAAGTTCTCCTGACCAGTTCCTTAAGCTCCTTTACCTTGTTCTTATTTTCATCTTGGTCCATAGTGCTACATGTAACTTTGTTTGTTAAGAACCCTTTTATGCCTTTGCTCCACGTTACTTCCATTTTGCCAACATAGTTTCCCCACCCGCCACTGTTAACTTCTTTCCAAATGCTATGTATCACCTCTCTATTTTGTGGATAGTAAACATGATCTACTTTTGCTCCATGCTCTTCTCCGACAGTGCTGTAGAGTCCAATCTCCTTAGCTCACCCCATCATAATCTACATTTCTAAAGTTGAATGTTTCTACCACTTTTCTATTATAAGCTTAACCTTAAACTCTTTCATATTGTGCTCACTGTCACCCTAGGTGTTCTCTGATTCTGGCCTACAGTTTCTTGGTTGTGACTTCATGCCAGGTCCAATAGCATCCCTGCTCAAGTGGGTCTCTTGATCAATTGTTCCCTGTTAACAATCCAATGTTGTTATTTTTTTCTTGGGATGTGGACAACACTAGCAAGGCACATAGGAACTTTTGTGTATCCTACCCTCCCTTCGCCCCACCATTTGCAGCCGTGCCTTCAGCTGTCTAGGTCTCATAATCTGGGATTCCTTTCATAAACCGCACTATTTTTCCACCTCCCTCTCCTCAAATAAGGCCCTCCTTAAAACCCAATGTTTTGGTCACCCTTTCTAATATCTTTTTCTTTGACTGAATGTTCATTTTTGTGTGATTAAGTCTCTGTGAGGTTGGGTGTTTTCTACGTTACAGGGTTGTTATTGTGTTGCTGTCATCACAATCATACTCCTTTCTATATCTCTTACATTTAATCTTGCATCTATGACACCTCATTGTAGACCCCTCAACTACTACAAACAGTTTGCTTATATCCACCCAGTCCCATCCTTTCAGAATTCTAAACAATTCTACCATATAAGCCCTGTAATCTGGATCGCTCTAACAACTCATCTGAAAGATGGCGCCTCCGACAGTGTAGCACTCCCTCAGTACTGCACTGCAGTGACAGCCTAGATTTTGTACTCCCTGAAGTGGGACTTGTACCCACAACCTTCTGAAGCAGAGGCAAGAGTGCTAACACTGAGCCGCGGCTAACAGCTCGGAGAGCAAAAAGTGTATCAAGAAGGCATAAAACTGTCCCACATTGATTTTAAACTGGCAAAATGCAATTTTTGAACAAATTGAGCCCATTTTAAGTTATCAAGGGAGTGAAATTCCTCTTTTAATAACATTGTGTCTTTTTTACATTGTGTCTTTTTATTTAATAACCCATTAACTGGCTAATGAAATTGCAGTCTCACAAACCATTTGTTTCAAAGCTGCATATTCCTGGGATTTAGGGAACAGGTTGTTAATTACAGAGGAAAAGATACAGTCCCCATTTTTGTTGCAAGAGGAATCAGGGCCCTTAAAGTTTGCTTTTCAAATAACTCCACTGGCAGGAGGGTTGGTAACCAGAGGACACCGATTTTAAAAAGCCAGAGGGGCAGATGGAGAGTCATTTTTTTACTCAGCGAGTTGTTATTATCTGGAATGCACTGCCTGAAAGGGCGGCGGAATCAGATTCAATAGTAAATTTCAAAAGGGAATTGGATATTTACTTAAAAAGGGCTATGCTGAAAGAGCAGGGGGTTGGGACTAATTGGAAAGCTCTTTCAAAGAGCTGGCACAGGCACGGTGGGCCGAATGGCCTCCCTCTGTGCTGTATGATTCTATGATTTTAGGAATTCACTGCCTTGTGGGAGCCTGTCTGCACTGTTTTGTTTTAACTGTTTAGCTTCACGCTTTAGTTGATAGAATCTCACATTGCCTGAGCATTAAAAATGCCGTGCATCAGTATATTGCACTTCTTCTAAAAACACCGCAGACTTTGTGACATGGCTCATTTATGTTAATGAGGTATCAGAGTACATTTGATTTGTCTGGTCGGTTTGAAATACAGAGCTCTAATAACATAATGATGATACATTTTAATTGATTTCCTCAACATTGTCACCCCAATAAGTAATTGATGTATTAACTCTGTACGATTATTAGATTTCTCATTTTAAACCCTCTTTTTCTTGCCAATTACAAATGATTTTTGACATAATATTTTAAAGAAAAGGAATATCCCCTGGGTTCATTATCTTATAATTACAATTAAATAACATCTCAACTAAGAGACAAAGCCGGTGCAAAGCAACCACTTCTGTTTAAGATTGCATTAGAAAATGTTTTAGCTGATATGTAATGGACCATAAAATTTAATTTTAAAACGATATTACCCAAAGAATGATAGAATGAAACCAGTCACAAAACATCACATCGGCCCCCATCATCATTTCCTTCTGCTCGACGTCCCTCTATTCACTCCGCAGAATTAAAAAAAAAAGAAATTACTTAATATTGCAAAGAATACCGCAAGTGCCAGCTTTTCTTCTCTCCGGCGCTCTCGCACTTAAAAGTCAGAATTGACCAGCGAAGCTTCATGTAATTACACAGATTCCCTTATCTCAACCTATTTGCTGAAGTCATCCCAAAGAAAAGGTTCTCTAATCCATTGGCTGTCTCATATCTCATTTACATTGGTGGTAATCCCTGACCTATCTCAGTATTTAGGTAATGACTTTGGGATTAAATTGCACTTCTTGCAATTCTGCTTTAAATCTCCACAACACATCACTGAGGACCATCTGAATAGCCTGTCAGCGCTCTGTTAATGCCGCACTATAGCTACGTCTTGTAGGTTTTTGCAATGAAAAGGGATGAGAAAAAAAACTTCAGGTACAAAAAAAAAGGAATTCAAAAGAAAACTATGCTATGATATGGTCTCCCCAATGCTGCCAGTACAATGGGAGATCCCTGCTAACTCAGCACTGTGCCTGGGGTCTGATTCTTCAGCACATTGTCTCATTTGACTCTATCAATTTACATATACTATGAGGGTCTGCTATCACACTGCTGCCAGCAAACAGCATCCCTTATCTGGAATGGACTCTCATTTGTTATTCCTTGCTAGATACACCCGCACCCATTATTTCTGTAATTCTTTCAAATAACAGGCCTTGCCCTAATGAAACCCATATTACGCATACAGCTTTGATGTTAGATTTGTGACCCAAAGGAGATAATCCGCGGTCTATAAATTACCTTGCAAGGTAAAAAGAATGTTGTTTCGTCTTTGTAAGATTTATTAATTGTTCAATTCTAAAAGAAATCTAAAATTAAACATTACATTTTTTTATTGGTATCAGAAACCCAGAATAGCAATATTTTCATCGCTCAGGTGAAATATATTTTTAAGTGAATTTGAACAGCGATTAAGCTTGGGATTTAGACGGAAGCTCACTGATTGGGGAGCTGCTGTGTTAGCATATTTAACACAGGCCCACTGATTGAGAGTCCAATATTCTACTGCTGGTGCTGCAAGGTGGCATGTTAGTGTATTTATAGCAAACACAGGCCCACTGATTGAGAGTCCAAGGGATGTAAATTCATCTTGGGCAGTACTACGAAACGGTTGCTTTTTCACACAAAGTGTAGTCGAAATCTGGAAATCTCTCCCTCAAAAGACTGTGGATGCTGAGTCAATTGAAATTTTCAAGACTGAGATCGACAGATTTTTTGTTTGGGTAAGGGTGTCATGGGATATGGAGCAAAGCTGGGTAAATGGAGTTGAGGTGCAGATCAGCCATGATCTAATTGAATGGTGGAGCAGGCTTAAGGGGCTGAATGGCCTCCTCCTGTTCCTAATGTTCCTATGACAGCAAATCAGCAGCCCACTTTGCACTCCACCAGATTTTCTTGTTCATTGGCTTCAATGGAGTGCAATGCGGGCTGCCGATTCACTATTGCCTGTTTAGCGCTACCGGCCAAGACTAATTTATAGCCCCAATACTCTGATGCTATAAGGTGCTGTGTTAAGTGCGTTTGTAACAATCACAGGCTGATTGGGAGTCCAATACTTGGCATGCCAGAGCTGCAAGGTGCAGTTGTGACTGTATCGATAACAAACACAAACGACGATCATTTAAACAGGCATTTTTAATATTGCAATCTCCAGCCCGAGTCGGCATTCTTAGAAATGAATAGATTCGTTTGGAAACGATATCAGAAATAAGAGAAAGCTAAGAAATATTTGCATTGATATAGCACTTTACCAGGTCATCAAAACACTTCAAACTATTTCACGTAGTGAACTGTTTTTGAAGTACAGTGATTGTTGTTGTATAGCATCCTGCATCAGCAGCACCCCACACACAGCAATTTAATGAATGATCAGTTAATCTGTTTAATTTTTTGATGGTATTGGTTGAGGAAAGAATGTTGGCTGGGTCAGTGGGAGAAATCTCTACTTTGTCAGATATTGCCATGGGATCTTTAATGTCCGCTTCAACTTGATTTCAGCTGCAGAATTTAGTGAATTTTAATCTACTTCAATTAACTTTTTTAAGAAGAGCCTTTCTCTATCACTTGCCCAAAATAAAGATTATTTTTGATTGAATCATGTTGAGGTGAATAGCTTAGATGCATTTAAGGGTGAAGCTAGATAAGTACATGAGGGAGAAAGGGATAGAAGGATATGGTGATAGGGTGAGATGAAGCAGGGCTGGGAGGAGGCTGGTGTGGAGCACAAACACCGACATAGACCCGTTTGGCCGAATGGCCTGTTTCTGTGCTGTACATTCTATATAATGTAGTGTGTAATGTGCCCCACCCCTGCCCGCTCTCTTTACTGGAATAGAAGGTATTTTAAAATCAATCCCGCAGTTCAATGTATTTATTGGAATTCAATGATCAAAACCTGTGCAAACGTCATAGAATTGTATTAGCCTTGCTTGGCATGCTGTGTTGGTGAATTGCCAGTATATGGTGTAAGTAAAAGGGCAAATGTTTACTTAACCTACTTAGTCTTCTCCAAATATTTGTGAAGACTGATTACATGATGCAGAGGTGACCTTGTATACTAATAGCATGTGCAAAGACATATTACTCGCCGCTGTGCTTAATGGTAGGCAAATATTTTCAGTCTAATTTTTGATCGTTCTGCACCAACACATTTCCCCTGCTTCGTCCTTCTCATACAATTAACCTTCTGACTAATGACACGATGTTTGACTGAAGTAGCAATCCATAGCTAAGCGACTGCTGAAAGAACCAATCATATTTGATAAAACAGCTGTGGGTACATGCAGAATTACTCATCAGCAGCCTCCAGTTTGGATACTCACTTTTATGTGGGGCTGAATGAACAAACATTCAGGCAATATGCGCTGTCAGGATTCCCACTGGCACAGAGCTGAGCTTTACACACAGAATAGCATAATGACTTGTAAATAGAGGCTCCTGTGCCTGGCTGAAAAAATGTGAACGGCAATTTCTTAGGTGCAGAGTATAAGGGCGTACACTGAATTTCTTTTGTATAAAATAGGCGTTCACACATTACTGAGCTGGGCTGGCCTTGCTGACCTGACCCTAGACTAGGCTGGGCTAGAATGGCTTTGACTGCACTGAAAATATGTATCCTATTTATTATTTCTGCAACAACGCAGGTACAAACTGGTACAGGAAACTCTCGTTTAAACGGCACCTAAATGTCTGGAATTCTCTATTAACCGGCAAAATTCTCACTCCGAAAACAACACCTCAATAACTGGCAATGTTGCCGAGTCCGAGTCCGAGTCTCCCACGGTGGCCGAGTTAGTCAGTGGGGGTAGTTCTCCAAACTGCCACTACTCGGCTTCTTGGCGCTGTCGGAAGTCCGAACACCTCAATAACAGGAGTCTGGCTCTCCCGCGCTGCCGGTAGTCTCTTCTGATCCGCCATTTTACAGGGGTACTGTGTGTCTCCCACGCTGCTGGTAGTCATTGTATTGCATTACCCTCAACTGGCAGTACTGTATTTAATCAAGCATCTTCCACCATCCATTTAACACAACATTCTGTAGGTGAGTACCCAATTACTGTATACTGCACATTTCTTGATGTTTTTATTTTCTTTGTTAAAAATAGCCTCAGTAGGTAACCCTCTCTGTCATCTGGAATTTTTGATCAACCAGCAACACGCCGATCCTGTCAGTGCCAGATACCAAAGAGTTTCCTGTACTGTACACTAGCACCTGATAGACTTCTGCTTGACACCTTTTTACAGTTCAAAAGACACACTGGCTTACTAGGTCCTCTCTAATTGTCTTGGACAGGAGTTTAAGGCGACACAAAGCACAAACCCTAATTGAGCAAAAAAATGACAACAAAAAAAATAGGGGGAAAAAACCTAATCAGAACTCTTGAGGGCTTTTGCTTTTCTTTTGGGTGGAAAATAAAAAATGGCAGCACAACGCTTTCTCTGTACCAGTTTTAAGGTGGGCTTTATTAGCACTGATGGGTGAACGCCCGTAAGCTGCTGAAAAAAATATTACCAGCGCTTGATGTTCCACATTAATGGGCTGCCATTGTGTCCTTCATAGAGGTACAAATCTAGCACCACCACTTAATGGTTGTGATTAAAATACAAGGGCCTTGAAATTATGTTGTGTGAAGATTAGTGCATGAATGCTTAACATTTTCATATTAAATTCCTCAGCCCACTGTTTTAATGGAAGCTGGAAGCTGTTTATTTAAATCAGCCTTATTTTAAGCAAGTTAACACCTTCATTAAGACAGTGAAGTAAGGAATTTAATACAACCACATTAAGCATGCCTATGCTAATCTTTATAATTTCAAAGCCAAGATTTTGTTTGCATCCCACTAAAAGCATTGGCATCATGCATCATAGTAGTTACTGTCGAATAAAATTACAATGGGTACGTACGGAATGCCAGTGCAAATGAGAACAAACTTTACTAGGAAACATTCATTCATATTGAAGTAAAAGGAAGAGTCCTATTTGTTTGCCAATTAGCTTTTCAATGTGTAGATTCCTGTTTTCACACATTTACTGCATTTACAATGGAGTATATCTGTACATGAATGGATTTTATCCTATTAAGCACACAGCTGTAGTCTGTAGCACTCTAATTGCAAAAGATTGCTGCATAATTAATCGAGTCATTATTACACATTGGCATGGCGCCAACCAACAGGGTAAGCAGAAGTAAAGTCTTTACAATGTTTTACATCTTATTTAAAATTGTTTATTTTAATTGTAAAGTTTAGTTGTACCTCTGGGTAATTATATTACGATTATTATATAATTGCTGGCTCAGGGAGCTTGGAAATTCCTGGAGATGTTGACAGTCTAAACATTAAGGGGGCGACTTTCCGATGTGGTTTTCCTGCTCATGCACCGTAATTTTGGCGGAACATCCGTGGAAACCCCAGAAAAATGCCGTCTACGCCATTCATCTACAGCGGACAAGCGGCAGAATCACCTAAAACTGTGAGGTAACTTACCTTTCACAGCATGAAAACAGTCAAACCTAATGCTTAAGGAAGACTTACGAAGTTCACTCTGGTCATTGAGAAGATTGTGAAGTTGACTCCAAGTTACTGAAGAGATTGAGAAGCTGAACCCTAATATCTCAGGAGATTGTGAAGTTGACTCCTGGTCATTCAAGAGATCGAGAATCTTTAGCTCAGTTGATGAAGAACTTGATGCATGGTCACTCAGGTGGTGAAAAGTTCACTTGCGGACAGATTTGGCCAGATTTTGATGTTATGATTTTGTTAACAGAAGGCTTTTCACCCTCTTGGAGTCCTAAGATTGTTTGTCTCTCTAAATTGTTTGCCATGTTTATATGAACCTCCTGACTTTTCAGTTGATCCAGCAAATTGAGGAAAAGAAGTAGGGTATTTCATTCTGAGTGGTGCAAAAGAAAAAGGGCAGAAGCCAATCCACCTGCTTCGAATTTAATCTTCCACTGGCCCATTGCTGAGATTGCAGTCGGAGAGAAATCAGCAGTCAGTTGGTCCTGCCCTGTTCAACTGAAGAGTAGGACATGAGTAGGGAATAAAAGACTCAGGTGGAGAACATGGTTTAAAAGTGGCAAGAATTTTAAACATAGATCTTGGACAACCAAGTTATCATCTCAGGTACTTTTTAACCTTGGAGAGACTATTAGAAGTAGTTTGGGGCTGTGATTGGCTATCACACCAATCTGATGTGGATAGTAAGGATAATGAGTGTGCATCTCCACTTAACCTCACAAATCGGTGACCATACCTTCAGCTGCTAGGTGGAATCCTCTCCTTAAACCCTTTTAAGGCTTTCCTTAAAACCTATCTCTTTGACCAAGCTTTTGGTCACCCCTCCTAAGCCTCGCCATCTTTGACTCTTGTCCAATTTTTCACATGCCTCTGAAGTGCCTTGGGACATTTTTCAACATTAAAGGCGCTATGTAATTGCAACTTGGTTTGTTGAAGGTTTCCTCTGTGCACTCGGATCAGTTGAAATGATAAACCTTTTGTTTTGAAAATACGTTTACAATTTTGCTACGCTGAGTGCACAGAGGAAACCTTATCCCATGATTACGGTAGTGCCAGCATTGCCATTTGCCATTTTATGACTATATGACGATAAATATTTTTTCTATTAAAAATACCAAAATAAATTTCAGGAATATGCTTTTCCATTTTCACTAGTTAAAAAGTCACACAAGTGTAAAGGGCTAAATAAATGATTGGTCATGTGAAATGTTTTTTCTTCACTTGTGACAAAGACAGATAAAAAAGTGTTCTGTGATTTCTCTGAAATAAAGAAAAAAACCTATGCTATGTCTGATCATTTATTATCCTCTATATATCTTTTAATAAGGTGTCCTTTAAAGTGGTGAAAAACAAGTCTTGTTGCATCCTGCAATATAGCTTCAAGGACACTATCTTTCCATTGATCAGTGCAGGTTATAATATAAAACTAATTAATAAAGAATTAAAAACCATACCATGAACATAATAGCATTTCACAGACATTTAAATAATTCCAATATTAATTTCTTAATGGCACCAATAAAATGCTGTATTTGCTTTTATTCATGTCATAGGCCCATATTTCTTTTAATGTTTAAAATTATTTTATGGAGGATATCTTGTACTTATCATAGTTGAATGTTGTGATATTTGTAAAATTTATTCCCCCAAAAAGTTCCTTTTTAGCTGTAATTTTTTACTGACAATCAAATTTTTTAATCGCCTCCAAATTATATGGACATTCACTCCAGAAAAAGTGTTCACTTTTACTAGGCCATTTATTGACAATGCTTAATTAATCTGTATTGTGTGAGATAAAATAGAGATAGTGTGCTACAATCAGCAACCTGTATCGACCTCAAGTATTCCAATTACAGGGCTAACATGAATGTGACCATAAAAGCCCTTAGGTATATTGTAGTTAACCTCTTAGTGACCCCACTCAGATGCAGGTCAGCTCCCAGTGATTTGACCTGAAACAGACCTTGACATGGCAAAAGGCCTCTGGATACACTGTCAAATGCTCCTGCTTGTACTCAATAAAGCAAACAGGATTTCTGGACTGTAATTACATATGTTGTTACATAGGCACTGGAGATATATTTTGATTAACAAAATACTTTTTTTTTTGCTCACATCAAATTGAAACCTGCCATTACTGTAGGCCTTCTTATTATATATGGGCTAAGCCTAAATGAGGGCTAGAAAATGGGGAGAATCAAATTAGACTCATTGTGACCTGAACTGACCCTATGGCCTCAAGCCCAGGTCTGAGCTCCTGAAAACACCGAGTCAAAGTCAACAATGATGACGAGCATTGGACTAAATTCTGAACCCATAATGACCCAAACTGGCTCATATTGTGTTAATTTACAAATATCTGAGCTAAGCCCAATTAAGATCATATTGGATTTGGGTTGGCTAGTCCCTTATGAAAGGACCAAATGTGTTCTGAGTACTGGTCAGGTGTGCTTTCAGAGCCGTACAATGCCATTTCATCCTTGATGTCATGGGGAACGGTAGGTGAGTGGCAACCATCTGCGCCAAGAGCCGAGTATTGTTCAATTCCCTGGTACATAATAGTGAGCATTCATCACTTTTCCCTAGTGACATTGGTAAGTTGGTTCTACTGGTGGCTTTCAGTGGAAGGCAAACAATTGAGATATTTTCCCAAAGTGTCAGTTGAGGAAGAAGAAAGTTAGTAGTGACACTGAGATACAATATTTTATTTCCACAATGCTCTCGGTCTGAAGTGTGAAACTCTACATTGGGATGACCTGTCCATGTGGTATGCTGAACAGGTACGGACTAAAGAGAGCACCAAAGTTAAGGAGCAAAGAATGAAAACAATGGGGGGAATTTTTTGGGGGGGTCAGCGGGCACGTTTTGTGGCGGGTCGGACGGGAATTTTTTTTGACAGCAGGCAGGGAACCCGCTGTCAAACTGCCTCCATGCTAGTCTCCCAGATGTCGGGTCTGTCATCGCTGAACAGACTCAACACCAAATGGCCGGGGAGGCAATTTACATCATTAGAGAGATTGTTAAGAGGCAATTAAATAGTATTTTAAGCTCACCTTTAGATTTTTAGAGGTGGTCAACGGCTTCCCTGCTACTCGTGGATCACGTCAGGTAAGGAGGTCGGGTGGTGTGTCAGCATGGGATGATTTCTTAACTTGACAGCTGCAAATGTTCTATAAAAGCTCCCATTTCATAGCTGTCCACTTTGCAAGGTCAGAAGCTGTTGCTTACTGCATTTGGAAGATAGATTGAGCTTTATGCAGCTAGCAAGTGTTTGGAGCAAACTCTCTATCCAGTGTCACCTCATTGGAGCAACCTCTCTCACCACTGACAGATTGCTTCGGTCATCTCAAGTTCACCTGCCATCTATTACATCAGCATCGGTGCCCTTGAAACTATCTCACCTTGGTCCTCAGAATCTCACCACGATCAGCCCCAACACCAGCAGCACCAAGCACACCAGCAGCACCAACATCAACACCAACCTTCTCCGCAATCAACTGATGCTGCACAGGACACAGGACATCAACACCCGAATACATTGCTGCCCGGGACGCCAGGGATGGTCTCACAATAGTCAGATTTACTTCACTTGACGCTGTACACCCTGGCACCACCCCACACCAACAGCATAAAGCATCCTTACAATGCCCAAGCCATTCCTTTCACACTCATCGCCATTGCGGGGGGCACCATTATGTCTCACCATTCACTGCAACTCACTAAGACACTTCCAAATGTGCACACAAATCTGCCCAAGAACGCAAAGTGTTGAAAACAAAGATTTAATTGTTTGACAAAACATTAACAGAAACTTCATCTGAACATTGGCTAAAACAGCCAAGTGCCTACCTTTGTGTGTTGTTAGTTGCTATGCTTGGACTAGGATGAGGGTGAGTGTGAAGGGTGGCTAGTGAGATGGGGATGTGATAATGTAGATAGAGAGGGATGGGTGGAGGTGTAAGGTAAGTTGGTGTGAGTAAGAATGTGCAGGAGTAGGGTAGGGAAGGCAGATTGATGGGGATGTGATGAGTGGCACAGCAGGATGAGGTTGAGTGTGGCTTTGCAGTAACGTTTTGTGATCTACTGAGATCACTGAAACATTTGCGCCACTGCAGCCTGGTCCACCTGACGACATCATGCTTGTGCCCTCCTGTGCAATGTGCAACCAGGCTGTGTTGATCTCCTGGGGAGGTCTCTTCCGCCCATGGGAAGGGAAGAGGACCTCCCTGCGTGTTGTGGCTCCCTCCATAAGCATATGGAGGGAGTCATGGGAGAACCTGGGTGCAGCCATGCACCTTTGTGCAGTGCTTGTCAGTGTTTGCAGCACCTCAATGCTGTAGAACTGTCAAAAACAAATTGCGCATTGTCCCTTTAAGGAAACTGGCTGATGACGCATCATCAAGTGACGTCATCAGACCCGCTTCCTTCAATTGGCCGGGAAACGCGCTGGGTGGGTTTAACAAGCCCAATCAGCATAAACATTTTTTCATAGAGCGGGATGTAGCCAGCAACGGGGTCGCACCCTGCCACCAACCCCGGCCGCACCAGACCCGCCTCGGTAGGTGAAATCATGGCCAATGAGAGAACGAAGAGAAAATCAGTGAGTAACTGCACTTGTCTGTACTGGGCCCAACTGTGTTAATTTCTGCCATTGCATGTTTTTTTTAAACAGGCTTCAGAAGCACAAAAATTAAAGTTATTCACAATCCCCTGAACTAACTGCAAAGACTAGGCCTGGTTCCTGAACCATTCCATACCTGAGCAACACAAATTCACCTGTTTCCTCTCACCTTCAACACACAACACAAATAGTCAGGAAATAGTGATGCATCTCCAAGGCCAATATAATATAATATGGTCAAATCTATTTCTATACTGACAGGTGATCATCACTACACTATGAGCATGTATAAACTCATTTTGTGCTCATTAGCACCAGGATTTAGGCGTATATGCATCATTAAACGCTTGACAACACAAATTCAACTGTTTCCCCCCCACCACAATCCACCCAAAACTCAAGTATCAAGGTACAGACAATACACTACATATTCAAACTATACCTACACACTGGTGTCTAAATTTCACATTGTTGTGCTTATTTTATGGTCTAAAGCAGGCACAATGATAGCCAATTTAGCAGGGCAGTGGTCTGTGCCCAATTGGCATGGGCGTTTGGGCCACTGCTAAATTGGTCAGGGCCTATTACTCACATGGCTCTGGTGGCCACTTGAAATGAGTAATATTGAAATAAGGCTCCTACCCACATTTCCAACCCGGATAGGTAAATTCGTTCACACTATTTGGAGCTTGCGGTGCCCAAGCTCTGACTGGTATTTCCGGGTCCTGAGCAGCCCAAAATGCAGTCCTTAAAGGGATTGTTGGAGACCGCTTGTACTAGGCCCAAACACTTTGGCCTAGAAATTCGGTATAGCCACGTTTGGGGCGCTAGTCCTGGCGATGCGCAAAGTTTAGCGCCAGGCGCAATTTAGCGCCACCTAGCGCGATATTGGGTTGCAGCGCCCCTAAAGGTGATTGCGGCGCTAAATCAGGTGCTGCACGCTACTCTTAAGGCGCTAACCCGGCGGCACAACCCAATTTCGCGGCGGCGGGGTGCAGCGAGGGTGCTGTCAATAATCACTTTCCCTGCGACACACTGGCGCCGGCCAGCTCTTAAAGGGGCAGGTCAATTGACATCACCAGACACACTCACTGCCTTGTAGGCCTTCAAAGTGGTGGGAGCCTACCTGTGGCGCACCAGCCTAGCAAGACATGGAAAGGGTGAGGCAGAGGGCGGAACGCCTCACTGATGGGGCATTGGATGCTTTGGTTGGCGCAGTGGAATCAAGGCCAAGGAAGATGGTCGGAATGTGATTTATGTTTTGGACAGTCTCCCGGGTGTGAGAGCCAGTTATGTGTCAGTGTATTAGTTTTGCTTTCTGTTGCCATAGCTTTCTCATGTTTGACGGAACCACATTTTGTATAATGAAACACTTCCTTCATTTACAAAGGCCATGCCTGCTACTTACATGCATCTTGCCCTTCACAGGCTTGGGGGTATCAGATCGGTTCCATTCCTGGTCTTGGAATGGCAGCAAGCATTCCGTGAGAGGGGCCTAGAAGCTACTTCTGATCAGCCTCTGACGCGCAGCCTGAGAAGAGCCGCTCACGTAGAAGTTCAGGCCAGCAGCCACCGACAGAGATGTCCTGCACCTTATCTGAGGCTGCAGATCTGGCTGAAGCAGCTGGCACAGCTCAGTCACCACCTCCTTTCTAAATCGCAGCCTTCTGACACACTGCTCCTCCGGCATGTTCATGTAGGAAAACTGCTGTCGGAAAACCCTGCCAGCGTAAGGTCTGCTGTGGCGACGTCTGCTGGCCCTCCTCCATCCGGCCATGCCCGCCCCCCTCTCCCAGCGTCTCAGTGCCCTTTCCAGATGATTCAGCAGCAGGACGTTCCCCTCCAATGCAGCCCCCATAATAAGTGCCCACAGGAAGGTTCCCCGTTGTCAAGGCTCACCAACAGCAAGGTGATGGTCAGAAGGCTGAAGATCGTCTGCCTGCGCTGGCTCAGTGGTCAAATGGCTCTCAGTGTGCAGCTCAGCAACTCTTTGTAGCTCTCGAGGGAGTTGTGCTCCAAAAATGGCTGCCGCTTTTAAACCACACCAGTCCCCTTTAAATAACGCTCCTCCAGCCCAAGAGCGACTTGGTAAGGTCCAGGTAAGCTGTCACTATTAGTGCCAGGCGCTACGGAGGGGAGCGCCACTGAATTTCCGGTCCGGGGTGCCCAAAAGGCGTTGCACACTCAAATGATGTCATAATCAGCCTGCGCCCATGAGCGGGCGCTAAGATTTAGCGCCGGCGCTAAATGCATGCTCAATATGGGGCGAGGCGCTAGGCGCCCTGCGCCCGCCCGGAAATTGGCTAGCGCCCCACTTCTCGGCCTCTTTAGGCATTAATCGGTGGTGCTAACAATCGAATTACTCCCCCTTTGAAAATGTTTGTATTTCGTAAAGTTGGAAGAAGCGGGAGAGCTCCACTTGGCTCCACGAACCAACTGCAGTTCACTGTCAGCCCACCTCGGCCCCCTCCACCCCCCAATTGCCTTTTACTCTTCCTGGACTTACCCGTGCGACTCAACGTGAAGCAAAATTGCTTAGGCCCCGACAGGCGAGCTGCTCACCCGATTTATTCTGATGAGCACCGAGGGTAAATCATGTCTGACAAATCTGATTGAATTTTTCGAGGGGGTGACTAGGGGGGTGGATGAGGGAAATGCTGTGGATGTGGTTTACATGGACTTCAGTAAAGCTTTTGACAAAGTCCCGCATAGGAGACTGGTCAAGAAGGTAAGAGCCCATGGGATCCAGGGTGCCTTGGCGCGTTGGATCCTAAACTGGCTGAGTGGCAGGAGGCAGAGGGTGATGGTCGAAGGTTGCTTTTGTGACTGGAAGCCTGTGTCCAGTGGGGTACCTCAGGGATCGGTGCTGGGTCCCTTGTTGTTTGTGATCTACATAAATGATTTGGATGAGAATGTGAAAGGTATGATCAGTAAGTTCGCAGATGACACGAAAATTGGTGGGGTGGTAAATTGCGAGGAGGAAAGCCTCAGGCTACAGGACGATATAAACGGGTTGGTCAGATGGGCGGAAAAGTGGCAAATGGAATTTAACCCTGAAAAGTGCGAGGTGATGCATTTTGGACGGACAAATAAGGCAAGGGAATACACAATGAGTGGTAGGACCCTAGGAAGTACAGAGGGTCAGAGGGACCTTGGTGTACATGTACATAGATCCCTGAAGGCAGCGGAACAGGTAGATAAGGTGTTTAAAAAGGCATATGGGATACTTGCCTTCATTAGCCGAGGCATAGAATATAAGAGCAGGGAGGTTATGATGGAGCTGTACATAACGCTGGTGAGGCCACAGCTGGAGTACTGTGTGTTCTGGTCGCCTCACTATAGGAAGGATGTGATTGCCTTGGAGAGGGTGCAGAGAAGATTCACCAGGATGTTACCTGGGATGGAGCGCCTCAGCTATGAAGAAAGACTAAACAGGCTGGGGTTGTTTTCCTTGGAGCAAAGAAGGCTGAGGGGGGACCTGATTGAGGTGTACAAAATGATGAGGGGCATAGATAGGGTAGACAAAGAGGAACTTTTCCCCTTAGTAGGGGGGTCAATAACAAGGGGGCATAGATTCAGGGTAAGGGGCAGGAGATTTAGAGGGGATTTGAGGAGGAACTTTTTCACCCAGAGGGTGGTTGGAATGTGGAACTCAATGCCTGAAAGGGTGGTAGAGGCAGGAACCCTCACAACATTCAAGAAGCATTTGGATGAGCACTTGAAATGCCATTGCATACAAGGCTATGGACCAAATGCTGGAAAATGGGATTAGACTGGACAGGGATGGATGGGCGGCGCAGACACGATGGGCCGAAGGGCCTCTTTCTGTGCTGTAAAACTCTATGACTCTATGACTCTATGAGGGTTCTTGGGCCTCTCCTGATTTGGGGCACTAAGGAATTTAGTGCCCCAGACTCTGAATTCTGTTGCACTGTAATTCAGATCTCTTACTAAACCTAACTATTACATTGCCACCATCTCGAGCGCTATTGCATGTCCACCTAGGTGGATTAAGGCTATGTTCAGGGAGGAATGTGTTTCCATTCCTTGACAATTTAGTCAATTTGTTTCCTGATCAAGTACCATCGAGCTTCACTCTTTTCTGCCAAATTTTTCCACTATTCCAGGAACAATCTGAAAAGCAAAGGTAACCTTGAACTTCTTTTCTCCACTGCCAATGATCTCCTTAAGCTCCTCTCCCCTGTCCCCTCCACCCTCACCTCCGATGAGTGGAGGAGCTCATGAACTCATTCATCACTAAGATTGAGACCACCTGTTCAGCTGCCTCTGTTGTTTTCCCCTTCCCTTTACCTACCAAGCCAAATCTACACCCCACCTGCCCCCCAAGCTCCCCCTCCTCTGCCCTAGCCCTGATACCACATATTTCTCTAGCTTCTCTTTCTCTCTTCATGCCCTCTCTGAGCTCATCTTGTCCATGAGACCCATAACCTGCTCCATTGAACCCAAACCCACTAAATTGCTGCCACCCAATTTCCCTTCCTGGCTCCCATGGTAGCTGGCATTTTATTTGGTTCCCTTTTCTCAGTTACAGTCCTCCTCCCTTTTAAAGGTGCCATCATTACCCTTTTTCAAAAACCCCACCTTTGACCCCTCTATCTTTGGAAGCTACCATCCTATCTCCAACCTCCCTTTCTTCTGCAAAATCCTTCAACATGTTGTCACCTCCCAATTTCATGCTCATCTTTCCCGTAGCTCATTGTTTGAATCTCTACAATTAGGTTTCCACCACTGTCGCAACACTGAAATGACTCAATCAAAGTCACAAGTAACATCCTGGACTGTGACCATAGTGCATTTTCCCTCCTCGTCCTCTCTACAACCTTTGACACAATCAACTACACCATTCTCCTCCAACGCCTCTCCTCAGAAACTCTCGTTATCAGGGGGACTGCCTTCGCTTGGTTCCACTCTTACTTATTCAATCATAATGAGAGCATCTCCAGCAATGGCTTCTCTTCCCACCCATTACCTCTGAAGTGGAGTGGGCCTTTGGCGTAGCGGTAGCATCCCCGCCGCTGGGCCAGAAGGCATAGGGTTTCGAACCCCGCTCCAGACAGTCCCAGCAAGTGGAGTCGGAGTTCCGGCTCTAAATTCTGGGTTGACATCCAGTGGGATACTTGCGTCCGTGGGTGTGGGTGGCCCCCCCCCCTCGTATGGGTTGTGGGAGCCCGTAAAACCCTCCCGCCATAGGACTAACCACCCTAATGGCTGGTACGAAGATGATTACGGTCGCGGAAGGAGCGTTAATCGCGGCCAGAAATCCTTCCACCACTTCATACAGTTCCCCAAAGGGAACACTATGAAGACACGTACGACGACAACCTCTGAAGTTCCCCAAGGATTAATCCTTGGCCACCTCCTCTTCCTCATCTACATACTGGCCCTTGGCGATATCATCCAAAGACATGAGGTCAGCTTTCACATGTACGCTGATGACACCCCCAGAGTTCTACTTTGCCATTACTTCTCTCGACCCCTGCACTGCCTCTGCCATCAGAGTGCTTGTCTGACATTCAGTCTTAGATGAGCTGCAATTTGCTCCAGTTAAATTGGGAATGCCGAAGCCATCATCTTTGGCCCTCGCCACAAACTCTGTACCTTTGCTAGCGATTCCACCTCCCCTCCCCGGCCAGTGAACTAGACTGTTCGCAACCCCGGCAACCTTGAGCTGAGTTTTCAATCCCATATACTCTCCATACAAAGGCCGCCTACATCCACCTCTGTAACATCACTCAATTCTGTCCCTGCCTCAACCACTCTGCTGCAGAAACTCTCGTCCATTCCTTTGTCAACTCCAGACTCAACTATTTAAATGCTTGTACGATGCCTGTCTTGAACAAGGGTTTGACCCAAAATGTTGACTCTATTTTCTTTCCACGGATGTTGCCTGGCCTGCTGAGTTTTTCCAGCATTTTCTGTTATTTAAATGCTTTCCTGGGCAGCCTCCCTCCACGCTCTGTAAACTTCAGCTCATTCAAAACTCTGCTGCCCATAGCCTATCCACCATGTCCCACTCATTCATCACTCCTGTCCTTGCTGACCTACATTGGGTCTCATAGAAACATAGATACATAGAAGATAGGAGCAGGAGTAGGCCATTCGGCCCCTCGAGCCTGCTCCGCTATTCAATGGGATCATGGCTGATCATCCAAATTCAGTACCCTGTCCCTGCTTTCTTCCCATATCCCTTGATCCCTTTAGCCTTAAGAAACATATCCAACTCCTTCTTGAAGATATTTAATGAATTGGCCTCTACTGCCTTCTGTGGTAGAGAATTCCACAGATTCACCACTGTCTGGGTGAAGAAAATCCTCCTCATTTCTGTCCTAGAACATAAGAACATAAGAAGTAGGAGCAGGAGTAGGCCATACGGCCCCTCGGGCCTGCTCCGCCATTCAATAGGATCATGGCTGATCCGAACCTAGACTCACGTCCACTTCCCTGCCCGCTCCCCGTAACCCTAATTCCCTTATCAGCTAGGAAACTGTCTATCTCCGTTTTAAATGTATTTAATGTCGCAGCTTCCACAGCTCTCTGAGGTAGCAAATTCCACAGATGCACCACCCTCTGAGTGAAGAAGTTTCTCCTCATCTCAGTTTTGAAACAGCAGCCCCTTATTCTAAGATTATGGCCCCTAGTTCTAGTCTAACCCATCAGTGGAAACGTCCTCCCCGCATCCACCCGATCAAGCCCCCTCACAATCTTATATGTTTCGATGAGATCGCCTCTCATTCTTCTGAATTCCAATGAGTAGAGGCCCAACCTACTCAACCTTTCCTCATAAGTCAACCCCCTCATCTCCGGAATCAACTGAGTGAACCTTCTCTGAACTGCCTCGAGAGCAAGTATATCTTTTCTTAAATATGGAAACCAAAACTGTACGCAATATTCCAGGTGTGGCCTCACCAGTACCCGGTATAACTGAAGCAAGACTTCCCTGCTTTTATACAGTCCAAAGATGTGCGGGTTAGGTTGATTGGCCATGATAAAAATTGGCCCTTAGTGTTAGGGGGGATTAAATACGTGGGGTTACGGGGTTACGGGGATAGGACTTGGGTGGGATGGCTGTCGGTGTAGGGACCGGGTGCTAGGGTTTGGATGATCAGCCATGATCTCGTTGAATGGCGGAGCAGGCTCGAAGGGCCGAATGGCCTACTCCTGCTCCTATCTTCTATGTTTCTATGTTTCTATACTCCATCCCCCTTGCAATAAAAGCCAAGATTCCATTGGTATTCCTGATCACCTGCTGTACCTGCATTCTAACCTTCTGTGTTTCATGCACCAGGACCCCCAGATCCCTTTGTACTGTAGCACTTTGCAGTTTCTTTCCATTTAGATAATAACTTGCTCTTTGATTTTTTCTGCCAAAGTGCATAACCTCACACTTTCCAACATTATATTCCATCTGCCAAATTTCTGCCCACTCACTTAGCCTGTCTATGTCTTTTTGCAGGTTTTTTATGTCCTCCTCACTCACTACTTTCCCTCCCATCTTTGTACGTTGCACTTGGTCCCCTCCTCCAAATCGTTAATATAGATTGTAAAGAGTTGGGGTCCCAGCACTGACCCCTGCGGAACACCACTAGTTACTGATTGCCAACCCGAGAATGAAACATTTATCCCCACTCTCTGTTTTCTGTTAGATAGCCAATCTTCCACCCATGCCAGTATATTACCCCCAATCCCATGGTTTTTTATCTTGTGCAGTAATCTTTTGTGTGGCACCTTGTCAAATGCCTTTTGGAAGTCCAAATATACCACATCCACTGGTTTCCCTTTATCCACCCTGTTTGTTACATCCTCAAAGAATTCGAGCAAATTTGTCAAACATGACTTCCCCTTCATAACACCATGTTGACTCTGTCCGATTAAATTATTCTTATCCAAATGTCCTGTTACTGCTTCCTTAAATAATGGACTCCAACATTTTACCAACCACAGATGTTAGGCTAACTGGTCTATAGTTTCCAGCCTTTTGTCTACCTCCCTTTTTAAATAAGGGCGTTACATTAGCAGTTTTCCAATCTGCTGGGACCTTTCCTGAATCCAGGAGTTTTGGAAAATTACCACCAATGCATCCGCAATCCCTACTGTTACTTCTCTCAAGACCCTAGGATGTAAGCCATCAGGTCCAGGGGATTTATCTGCCTTAAGTCCCATTATCTTACCGAGTACCATCTCCTTAGTGATTTTAATCGTGTTTAGCTCCTCCCCCTATAGCCCCCTGCTTGTCCAGCGTTGGGATATTTTTAGTGTCCTCTACTGTAAAGACTGATACAAAATATTTGTTCAGTGTATTTGCCATCTCCATGTTCCCCACTACTAATTTCCCGGTCTCGTCCTCTAAGGGACCAACATTCACTTTAGCCACCCTTTTTCTTTTTATATAACTGTAGAAACTCTTGCTATCTGTTTTTATATTTTTTGCCAGTTTACTTTCATAATCTACCTTCCCTTTCTTAATTAATCTTAAGTCCTAAATGGCTTACCCCTTATCCTTAGACTGTGACCCCTGGTTCTGGACTCCCTGATCATCGGGAACATCCTTCCTGCATCTAGTCTGTCCAGTCCTGTCAGAATTTTATAAGTTTCAATGAGATCCCCTCTCATTCTTCTAAACTCCAGCAAGTATAAGCCCAATCGACCCAATCTCTCCTCATGCGTCATTCCTGCCATCCCAGGTATCAGCCTGGTGAATCTTCGCTGCACTACCTCCATGGCAAGAACATCCTTCCTCAGATAAGGCGACCAAAACTGCACACAATACTCAAGATGTGGGCTCACCAAGGCCCTGTACAACTGCAGCAAGACATCCTTGTTCCTATACTCAAACCCTCTCGCTACAAAGGCCAACATACCATTTGCCTTCTTAACCGTCTGCTGCACCTGCATGCTTACCTTCAGCGACTGGTGCACAAGGACACCCAGGTCTCGTTGCACTTCCTCTTCTCCCAAACTATTGCCATTCAGATAATAATCTGCCTTCCTGTTTTTGACACTGATATACCTATCAATTCATCCAATGAAAAGCGACGAGTTAAGACAGTAACTATAGGTTTTTATTGGCTAAATAACAGAGCCCACCCTCGTGGGTGATCGGATCCAACAAGGAGGAATACCAGCCAGTCGACCACCTTTATACCTGGGCAAGTAGGTGGAGCCATGGGCGGAGTCAGCAGTGGTCAGCCCAGGTATAACAGCGTGACAAGAGGCGACCTCGTGTAGTGATACAACAGTGTAAACAGTGATAACCATAGTGTAACGATATAACAGTGATAACCATAGTGTAACGATAGTGAACGATAAAAGTGGTTTACCACATTCACCCCTTGTTTAGATTTGAGTCCGGCGGGGTGAAGTGTACTACCAGTTCGGGTATGTCAGTCTGTCCGGAGGCCTCGTAAGCCTTTCCGATCGTCGCAGCAGCGGCGGCGGTGATGCAGTATCCGACGTTAATGCTGGTGTCTGCGTGGTCGGCGAAGGCTCATGGGGTTCCGGCATGCCGTCTACCTGGGCTGGATTTGGGGGGGTGGTGGGGGGTAACGGTGGTGCCTCAGGGGTGCCCGAGGGTGCAAGGTCTCGTAAGGAGACTGTGTCCTCCCGCCCGTCTGGGTATGCCACAAAGGCGTACTGGGGGTTGGCGTGCAGGAGGTCCACCCTCTCGACCAGGGGGTCCGTTTTATTGGCCCTCGCGTGCTTTCGCAGCAAGACGGGCCCCGGAGAGGTCAGCCAAGTTGGTAGCGTGGTTCCCGTAGTCGACTTCCTGGGGAAAACAAACATTCGTTCATGGGGGGTGGCGTTAATGGCAGTGCAAAGCAGTGACCGGATGGAATGCAGCGCTGCCGGGAGGACTTCCTGCCAGCGAGAGGTTGGGAGGCCCTTGGACTTTAAGGCTAAGAGAACGGCCTTCCAGACAGTCGCGTTCTCTCTTTCCACCTGGCCGTTCCCTCGGGGGTTGTAGCTGGTGGTCCTGCTTGCAGCAACACCTCTCGCTAGTAGGAACTGGCGAAGTTCCTCGCTCATGAAGGAGGAGCCCCGGTCGCTATGTATATAGTTCGGGAACCCGAACACGGCGAAGAGGTCGTTCAGGCATTTGATGACCGTGGTACTGGTCATGTCTGGGCAGGGGAAGGCAAAGGGGAAACGGGAGTACTCGTCAATGATGTTGAGGAAGTACACATTACGGTCAGAGGACGGGAGGGGCCCCTTAAAATCGATGCTCAAGCGCTTGAAGGGGCGGGTGGCCTTGATCAGGCTTGCTCTGTCCGGCCTAAAGAAATGCGGTTTGCATTCGGCACAGGTTTGGCAGTTCCTGGTCATGGTCCTGACCTCCTCGATGGAGTAGGGCAGGTTGCGGGCCTTAATGAAGTGGTAAAGTCTGGTGACTCCGGGGTGGCAGAGGTCGTTGTGGAGGGTCTGCAGTCTATCAATTTGCGCGTTGGCGCATGTACTTCGTGATAGAGCATCTGGGGGTTCGTTCAGTTTACCAGGCCGGTACAAGATCTCATAATCATAGGTGGAGAGCTCGATTCTCCACCTCAAGATCTTGTCGTTCTTGATTTTGCCCCTCAGCTTGTTATTAAACATAAAAGCGACCGAACGCTGGTCGGTGAGGAGGGTAAATCGTTTGCCTGCCAGGTATTGCCTCCAGCGTCGTACAGCCTCCACGATCGCCTGGGCCTCCTTCTTGACCGAGGAGTGTCGGATCTCAGGGCCCTGGAGGGTCCTTGAGAAGAAGGCCACCGGTCTCCCCTCCTGGTTAAGGGTTGCGGCTAGGGCGAAGTCGGATGCATCGCTCTCCACTTGGAAAGGGATAGACTCATCCACCGCGTGCATTGTGGCCTTAGCAATGTCTCCCTTAATGAGGGAGAAGGCTGCGCACGCTTCTGCCGTCAGGGGGAAGGAGGCGGACTTCATGAGGGGTCTGGCTTTGTCCGCATAATTCGGCACCCATTGGGCATAGTAGGCGAAGAGCCCCAGGGTCCTCTTCAGCGCCTTTGGACAGTGGGGGAGGGGAAGCTCCATGAGGGGGCGCATTCTTTCGGGGTCGGGGCCGATGACTCCGTTCTCTACTACGCAGCCGAGGATGGCAAGGCGCGAGGTGTTAAACACACATTTCTCCTTATTGTAGGTGAGGTTCAGCCATTGGGCCGTACGGAGGAATCTCTCCAGATTAACATCATGGTCCTGCCGGTCGCGGCCGCAGATGGTGACATTATCTAGATAGGGGAACGTGGCTTGCAGCCCGTTCTGGTCAACCATCCGGTCCATCTCCCTTTGGAAGACCGAAACCCCGTTGGTGACGCCGAAGGGAACCCTAAGGAAGTGGTAGAGGCGGCCATTCGCCTCGTTTGGCTGCTCCGTTAAAGACATTTCAAAATTTAGCCAATAAAATTGATATACCTATCAATTCATCCAATGAAAAGCGACGAGTTAAGACAGTAACTATAGGTTTTTATTGGCTAAATAACAGAGCCCACCCTCGTGGGTGATCGGATCCAACAAGGAGGAATACCAGCCAGTCGACCACCTTTATACCTGGGCAAGTAGGTGGAGCCATGGGCGGAGTCAGCAGTGGTCAGCCCAGGTATAACAGCGTGACAGGAGGCGACCTCGTGTAGTGATACAACAGTGTAAACAGTGATAACCATAGTGTAACGATATAACAGTGATAACCATAGTGTAACGATAGTGAACGATAAAAGTGGTTTACCACAGACACCAAAGTGGATAACCTCGCATTTATCCACGTTATATTGCATCTTCCATGCTTCTGCCCAATCATCCAACCTGTCCAAATCATACTGGAGTTTCTCGGCATCCTCCTCACAGCACACATGCCCACCCAGCTTTGTGCCATCTGCAAACTTGGAGATATTACATCTAGTTCCCTCGTCTAGATCATTAATATATATTGTGAATAGCTGGGGTTCAAGGACCGATCCCTGCGGTACCCCACTAGTCACTGCCTGCCACTCAGAAAAAGACCCGTTTATTCCAACTCTTTGCTTTCTGTCTGCCAACCAGTTCTCTATCCAAGTCAATACCTTGCCCCCAATCCCATGTGCCTTAACTTTACACGCTAATCTCTTAAGCAGGGCCTTATCGAAAGCCTTTTGAAAGTCCAAATAAACCACATCCACTTGTTCTCCCTTATCTATTTTACCAGTTACATCCTCAAAAAATTCCAGTAGATTAGTCAAGCACGATTTCCCTTTCATAAATCCATGTTGACTTTGTCCGATCCTGTCACTGTTTTCCAACTGCTCTGCTATTACATCTTTTATAATGGACTCTAGCATTTTCCCCACTACCGATGTCAGGCTTACCAGTCTGTAATTCCCCGTTTTCTCTCTACCACCTTTTTTGAATAGTGGGGTAACATTAGCTACCCTCCAATCCATGGGTACTGTTCCAGATTCCATCAAATGTTGGAAGATGATCAGCAATGCATCTACTATTTCTAGGGCCACTTCCTTAAGGCCCTGGGGATTTATCGACCTTCAATCCCGTCAATTTCCCTAACACCATTTCCCTACAAATACTGATTTCTTTCAGTTCCTTCCTTTCATCAGACCCTATGTTACCCGTCATCTCTGGGAGGTTATTTGTGTCCTCCTTTGTGAAGACAAAACCAAAATATGTATTTAATTGGTCTGCCATTTCTTTGTTCCCCATTATAAATTCCCCTGATTCTGACTGCAAGGGACCTATGCTTGACTTCACCAATCTTTTTCTCTTCACATATCTATAAAAGCTTTTACAGTCAGTTTTTATGTTCCCTGAAAGCTTACTCTCATACTCTATTTTCCCCTTCTTAATTAATCCCTTTGTCCTCCTTTGTTGAACCCTAAACTGCTCCCAATCCTCAGGTTTACTGCTTTTTCTGGCCAATTTATATGTCCTCTCCTTGGATCTTATGCTATCCCTAATTTCCCTTGTTAGCCACGGTTGAGTCACCTTTTTTGTTTTATTTTTATGCCAAACTAGGATGAACAAATTCTGTAGTTCATCCATGCGGTCTTTGAATTTTTGCCATTGCCTATCCACCGTCAACCCTTTGAGTGACATTCCCCAATCAATCCTACCCAACTCGCGCCTCATACCATCGTAGTTTCCTTTATTTAAATTCAGGACCCCTCTCTGAGTCAACTACTTCACTCTGCATCTTAATGAAGCATTCTATCATATTATGATCGCTCCGATCCAAGGGGCCTCGTACAACAAGATTGCTAATTAATCCTTTCTCATTACATAATACCCAGCCTAAGATGGCCTGATCTCTAGTTGGTTCCTCGACATATTGGTCCAGGAAACCAACCCGTAAACACTCCAGGAATTCCTCCTCCACAGTATTGTTACTAATTTGGTTAGCCCAATCTATATGTAGATTAAAGTCACCCATGATAACTGCTGTGCCCTTATTGCACGCTTCTCTAATTTTGTGGTCGCCATTCACTGCTAATTTAAAATTCTCATGTTTAAATACTTCATGGCTTTGGCCTCACTTTCTCTGTAACTACAACCAGCCCTGCAACCCATCCCAGAACTCTCCATTCCTCCAATTCTGTCTTCTACTGCATCCTCCTTGCCTCTGATCCACCATTGGCTGCTGTGCCTTCAGCCATCTAGGCACTATGGAATTCCTTCCCTTAAACCCCTCCTCTTTGCCACCCTCTTTGCCACCTTCCTCTCTCTTCTAACACCCTCCTTAAAACCCACTTCTTTGACCAAGCTTTTAGTTACCCCACCTAATATCTCCTTCTCTGGCTCAGCATCGATATTTGTTTGATTATGCCTCTGGAGAGCACCTTGGAACTTTTTACTATATTAACGGCTCAATATGAATGAAAGTTATTGTTGGTAATGGTGTTGCACTGGCAGAGGAGGCAAGAGTCTATGTTCCCTAGATGTTTAGTGGTGAGTATGTATATGGTCCATGGTAAACTATTACGGGTGGAGGGCTGAGTATTAAGGGAGACTATCTGCTAAAAGTAAAAGTGGACACACTAATTAACTTTTCCACCACTGAGGTTGCAGATACCCTCTTTCACAATGGCCGCGATTTCACCGACCGAGACGAGTCCGTGGCGGCCAGGGTTGGTAGCTCGGTCCCAGCCCACTGCCTGCTCCTTCCCACTCTATTGAAGTGATTTTATGATGATTGGGCTTGTTAAGCCTGCCCAGCGAGGTTCCCGGCCAATTAAAAGGAAGTGGGTCTGATGACGTCATTTGATGACACATCATCAGCCGGTTTCCTTAAAGGGACCCTGTCCAACTTTATTTTGACAGTTGTGCTGTGAGTGTTCTACAGCATTGAGGTGCTGCAAACACTGACAAGCACTGCACAAAGGTACACGGCTGCACCCAGGCTCTGCCATGACTCCCTCCATATGCTTATGGAGGGAGTCACAGCACACAGGGAGGTCCTCTTCCCTTCCAATGGGTGGAAGAGACCTTACCAGGAGATCAACACAGCCTGGTTGCACATTGCACAGGAGGGCACAAGCAGGGATGTGGTCAGGGGGACCAGGCTGCAGTGGCGCAAACCTTTCAATGATCTCAGTAGATCACGAAATGTCACTGCCAAGCCAAACTCAACCTCATCCTGCTGTGCCACTCATCACATCCCCATTACTCTGCCTGCCCTACCCTACTCCTAAACATTCTTACTCATACCAACTTACCTTGCACCTCCACCCATCCATCTCTATCTACATTATCACTTCCCCATCTCACTCACCACCCCTCACACTCACCCTCATCCTACTGAAAGCATACCAACTAACAACACACAAGGGTAGGCACTTGGGTGTTTTAGTCAATGTTCATGTAAAGTTTCTGTTAATGTGCTGTCAAACATTGAAATCTTTATTTTCAACACTTTGGACTCGATTTTCCAAGCCCCGTGGAGGCGGCTTTGGAGGCGGAAGTGGTGGGAAAATTGCAGAATTGGGGGGGCAGGAACCCATCCCGCCCCCAACCCGCCTCCGTGCCAATGTCCCAGGAGGCGGGTATCCGACCTGTGTTGGGAGCCGCCTCCCCGAGGCAGGAAGGGGATTAGTGCCAATTAACTGCCTGTTAACAGGTAGTTAACAGGCAGTTTTTTTGCCTAATCCCTATTTTTAGCCCTGAAGTGTGGGCTTCTCGACAGCTCCGAATCACGCCAAGTTAGCGAGGTGGACTGTCGGCCTGAAGGGGTTGGAGGGGTCGAGATGTCCGTTGTACAGGTGAGTGATGGGTGCATGTGTGCAGAGGTAAGTGTGTGAGGTAAGTGTAAAGTGTTTTAATAAGTTTTACTTACCTTTACTTTCTCCTGCAGGCTTCCTTCCTTCAGTTCTCGGGAGTCCCTCAGTTCACCGGCACAGAAAGCAGAATGGCCGCTGAACTGTCAAAAGCTGCAGCCTCTGCTTTCTGGTCTGGAGAGATCTCTAACTGAGTCTGAGTAGAAGGACTCAAGTTAGAAGACAGATTGTCAGTGTTTGACAGCTTCACAGAGCTGTCAAAAGCTAATTTTTCATCTGTCAAAAGCTCTTGACAGATGAAATATCAATCACTGATGTCACCAGTAACCGGGTGTCCCTTAATTGGCCTGCTGAGCCCACTGGGCGGGCTTAACAAGGTCAATCAAGGGAAAATAGCGTGGGTTGGCCACAAGTCGATGGAGGCGGGACTACAACCCAAAAAGTGGGAGCCCCGCCTCCATCACGTCCCCATTGATAAAATCCAGCCCTTTGTGTTCTTGGACAGATTTGTGTGCACCTTTGGAAGTGTCTTAGTGAGTTGCAGTGAATGGTGAGACATAACGGTACCCCCCACAATAGTGATGAGTATGAAAGGAATGGCTTGGGCATTGTAGGGATGCTTTATGGCGTTAGTGTGGGGAGGTGCCAACCTGGCACATCATGTGGCAGCCAGGGTGTACAGCATCAAGTGCAGTAGATCTGGCCATGGTGAAGCCATCCCTGATGTCCCGGGTAGCAATGCGGTCGGGTGCTGATGCCCTCTGTCCTATGCAGCATCTGTTGATTGCGGAGAAGGTTGGTGTTGATGTTGGTTCTGCTGGTGTGCCTGGTGCTGCTGGTGTGCCTGGTGATGCTAGTGTTGGGGCTAATCGTGGTGGGATTCTGGGGACCAAACTGAGATTTTTTCAAGGGCACCGATGCTAATGGAATAGATGGCAGGTGAGGTTGAGATGACAGAAGCAATCTGTCAATGGTGAGAGAGGTTGTTCCAATGAGATGACACTGGATACAAAGTTTGCTCCAAACACTTGCTAGCTGCATAAAGCTCAATCTGTCTTCCAAATGCAGTAAGAAACAACTGCTAACCTGGGAAAGTGAAGGCCTATGAAATGGAAGCTTTTATAGACCATTTGCAGCTGTCAAGTTAAGAAATCATCCCATGCTGACACAACACCGACCTCCTTACCTGACGTGATCCCCGAGCAGCGGAGAAGCCATTGGCGACCACTAAAAGTCTAAAGGTAAGCTTAAAATAATACTTAATTGCCTCTTAACAATCCAGCTAATGATCTAAATTGCCTCTCCCGCAGCTTGGTGTCGGGTCTGTTCAGCACTGATAGACTCGACACCTGGGAGACTAGTGTGGAGGCGGGTTGACAGCAGGGTCCCGACCCGCTGTCAATCATTTCAAATTTGACAGCTGACCCGTCTCCGATCCCGTTCTCTCAGTGCCGGCCAAATTCCAGCCAATGTGTCAGTATGCAACATGTTCATGCTGGAGAGGCGGTCTAGTTCCAAGTCTAATAGGATAAAATATTAAATACCCTACTTGTTGAAGGTGGAAAAGCAGATTGAGTACTTTGGTGTTGTCATTTCTATCTGTGTATAAGGGAAGAGAGTGAACAATCTTACAAAGCACCACCAAACGTATCTTCCCCTCCCCTCCCCTTTCAGCATTCCGCAGGGACCGCTCCCTCCGAGACACCCTAGTCCACTCCTCTATCACCCCAAACAGCCCTTCCCCTTCGCCTGGCACCTTCCCGTGCAAGCGGAGGAGATGTAACACCTGCCCCTATACCTCCCCCCTTCCCACTGTCCAGGGCCCCAAACACCCCTTCCAGGTGAAACAGCGATTTACTTGTACTTCTCGCAATCTAGTATACTGTATTCGCTGCTCAAGATGCGGTCTCCTCTACATTGGGGAGACCAAACGCAGATTGGGTGACCGCTTTGCGGAACACCTCCGTTCAGTCCGTAAGGGTGACCCCGAGCTTCCGGTTGCCTGTCATTATAATTCAACGCTCCATTCCCACTCAGACCTCACCGTCCTTGGCCTCTTGTATTGTTCCACGGAAGCTCAACGTAAACTCGAGGAACAGCACCTCATCTTCCGATTAGGCACTCTGCAGCCTTCCGGACTCAATATCGAGTTCAAAAATTTCAGATCATAACCTCGGCCCCTATTTCATTTTTTCTTGTAATTTTTCCACTCCTTTCCCCCCCCCCCTTTCCTTTTGTTTCGCTCTCACGCCTGGCAGCTATCCCTTGCCCTGCCAGTACACTTTACACCCAATCTCAGCCTATTACCATCTCGTCTAGCTTCTAACACCTTTTATTGTCTCTTTTTTACTTCTTTTGTTTCTTTTATTCTTTTGTCCGATCGCAGCCCTGCCTCCGATCTATCTTTTCTTTCCAGTTTTGAAGAAGGGTTCGACCCGAAACGTCAACTCAAATTGCTGTCCACGGATGTTGCCTGACCTGCTGAGTTTTTCCAGCATTTTCTGTTGTTATTACAAAGCTGGTCTGTTTTTCCCCCAGTGTGTTCTTACTGTTCAGAAGTAGCCTTATTATTTTACATACATATACGTCCAGATAGCCTTTGAAATTTTTTGCATCAAAAGCTGCTTAAGGCAGGCGTTGTCCTACGTAAACTTGGAGTTGGATAAGGAAATGACTGACAAGAAGTGATGTAAGGCCGGGGGTGATGCATTGAGTGGAGTATCCTGGGGATCAGTGCTTGATTCCCTATTGTTTCTCATCTACATAAACAACCTAGATTGAAAATTGCAAATACAAATTAGTCAGGTGGTGCTAATCTATTTTTAATTTGTTTATGGGATGTGGGCGTCGCTGGCAAGGCCAGCATTTAGTGCCCATCCTTAATTGCCCTTGAGAAGGTGGTGGTGAGCCACCTTCTTGAACCGCTGCAGTCCGTGTGGTGAAGGTACTCCCACAGTGCTGTTAGATAGGGAGTTCCAGGATTTTGACCCAGTGACGATGAAGGATCGGCGATATACTTCTAAGTCAGGATGGTGTGTGACTTGGAGGGGAACTTGGAGGTGGTGTTGTTCCCATGCACCTGCTGCCCTTGTCCTTCTAGGTGGAAGAGTTCACGGGCTTGGGAGGTGCTGCCGAAGAAGCCTTGGCGAGTTGCTGCAGTGCATCTTGTAGATGGTACACACTGCAGCCAAGGTACGCCGGTGGTGGAGGGAGTGAATGTTTAAGGTGGTAGATGGGTTGCCAATCAAGTGGGCAGCTTTGTTCTGTATGGTGTCGAGCTTCTTGAGTGTTGTTGGAGCTGCACTCATCCAGGCAAGTGGAGAGTATTCCATCACACTCCTTACTTGTGCCTTGTAAATGGTAGAAGGGCGTTGGGGAGTCAGGAGGTGAGACACTCGCTGCAGAATACCTAGCCCCTGACCTGCTCTTGTTGCCATAGTATTTATATGGCTGGTCCAGCTAAGTTTCTGGTCAATGGTGACCCCCAGGATGTTGATGGTGGGGGATTCGGCGATGGTAATGCCATGGAATGTCAAGGGGCGGTGGTTAGACTTTCACTTGGAGATAGACATTGCCTGGCACTTCTGTGGCATGAATATTACCTGGTACTTATCAGCCCAAGCCTGAACGTTGTCCAGGTCTTGTTGCATGCGGGCATGGACCACTTCATTATCTGAGGAGTTGTGAATGGTGCTGAACGCTGTGCAGTCATCAGCGAACATCCCCATTTCTGACCTTATGTTGGAAGGAAGGTCATTGATGAAGCAGCTGAAGATGGTTGGGCCTAGGACACTGCCCTGAGGAACTACTGCAATGATGTCCTGGGGCTGTGATGATTGACCTTCAATCACCACAACCATCTTGGGATGATTGGAGTTTGATGAAGTATTCAAGGAAATATCAAAGAATCGAGATAAAGATTTTAAATGGGCAGAGCTGTGGCAGATGCAATCCAATATAGATAAGTGCAAGTTGTTATATGCTGAAAAAAATGCAGGACATAAAGTATGTCCTGCAGTTTTTCAGTGTGTAACATTTTTAATGATAGTATTGAACTAGCTAGGGGAGAGGCTGGAAGAGATCTGGGCGTGATAGCAGTCTCAACTCTATCATGTTCAGTCAGGCAAAGCAGCAGTCAGCAAAACAGAACGCTAAGCTATATGGCTAATAAGTATTGAGGCCACAATACCAAAGCTGTACAGTCAGAACAGGCCTCACCTTGAGCGTTACATTCAGCACAAGGGAGATATCCATACCCAGAAAGCACCAAGTTACAAGGAATGGTTCCAAAAACCATGACTCTTCAAGTTTGAATGAAGGCAAAGATAGGGGACCTTAAAAAAAAATGAAAGGCAAGTTACTGATGTCAGGAATCACTTCTTCACACTGAGTAATACTGGGGGATGGTCTTCTGGGTAGGATAGTGGACACAAAAGCTCAAGAATCATCCATGAGGTAGCTAGATTCTGTAATGGAGGACCATAGGCTTCTATGGAACAATAAGCTAAATGGGCCACAAGTCCTCCCTCATCTGTACTTATTGTAACATTTGCATATTGAATTATCATTGGCCCGCAGGCATCTGTAAGGAATACCTATTATATTCACGTGATCACATGCTGAGTTGTCATTGGCCTGAAGGCATCTGTAAGGACTACTATTGTTTTGAAGACCCAGGCTAGGGGTCCTAATGCCATCCTTTCCCCTCTGGTGCTGCTATGAGTAAGATCACAGACCTAATGCTTAATAAAAGAGTTAAACTGTAATACTCCGTTGTCCTGCAATTTATTATTTTTATACAAAGTGTGTAAAACAAGACATGGTGTCAAAATAGGGATTGTAAATGGACATCGTTGGAGCTCCCTTGCCTCGAATGGATTGGGAATCTTTGAACTTACCTGGAGAATGGCACAAGTTCAAGCAACACGTGGAGTTAATGTTCTCGGGGAGGAAGAAAGATGCAGCTACCTACTCCTGTGGATCGGAGAAAAGGGGAGAGACATTTTTAATACATGGTCTCTCACTGCGGATGAAGCAAAGGTACTGAAAAGTTATTTTGACCATTTTGAATCATATGTGATGCCCAAGACAAATACGATATTCGCTAGGTACAAGTTTCAGGAGAAAGTACAAGGAGCTAGTGAGTCGTTTGAACAGTTCGTGACTGAGTTAAAACTGCTGGTAAAAGACTGTGAATATGCAGATAAAGATGAGATGGTCAGAGACTGCATCGTGTTTGGAATACATTTAACTAAAGTGAGAGAGAAACTTTTGAATGTTGGGTCCGGGCTAACACTGGACAAAGCTATGGACATAGCTAGATCGCACGAGATAACCCAAGCACAGTTGAAAACCATAACCGGCGCCATGAGCAGCCCACGTGAACAGACAGTGCACGCAGTTAATAGACACACACCAAAGAACACCGCCCAGAGAGCGTGTTTCAGAACAGAAAGAACAGAGAGAGTTCTAAAAATGAGCGACACAGACAAAAAACGCTTCAAAAACTGTGGATATTGTGGAAACAAGGTGCATGGGGAAAAGGAGCACTGCCCTGCCAAAGGAAGGCAATGTGCTAAATGTAGTAAACGGAACCACTTTGCAAAAGTTTGCAGGACTGTTTTATGATTAGCAGTACACACAGCGAGTGACAGCCAAATGCCAGATATAGAGCCAAATGCAGAGGAACTGTTTATTGATTGTGTGTCACAGAAAAAACAGCTTTCAGAGACTGAGCAAGCCTTTGCAGATATTGAGATAGGAAAACAGGGCACAGAGCTTAAGTTTAAACTAGACACTGGAGCTCAGGTTAATGTAATTCCTCTGAGTGAGGATCACAGCTTGAAGGATGAGTGTGAGCTACAGCCCACCTCATGCAGACAGACCAGCTAGGGGGGTGAGCAGCTCATTGTAAAAGGCACATGCATGATGAAATGCAAGTACAAAGAAAGCGACATGATGTTGGACTTTTACATTGTTGACACTCGAGCACCTCCAGTGCTAGGTCTAAAGGCATGTTTAGACATGGACCTCATCAAGCTAGTGCTATCATTGACAGCACCAATTGAGAACATAAGAACATAAGAAATAGGAGCAGGAGTATGCCAATCGGTCCCTCGAGCCTGCTCCACCATTCAATAAGATCATGGCTGATCTGATCCTAACCTCAAATATTCTATCACTCTCCATCCACCCGAGCCCATGTGATCTCCCGGGAGAGACGAAAAAACAGAAAAAAGACCCAATGGCCAATTTGGGAGAAAAAAATCTGGGAAATTCCTCTCCGACCCATCTAGGCGATCGAAACTCGTCCAGGGGATCACTCTGTCCCTATATTTTCTACACTACTTACCTTCTGTAAAGGCGATCTCCACCCCAGCCAGGAACAGGAAGAAAACCATCTCCTGAAATCTAGCACAGAATTAGAACACAGTAGGAGCAGAACCAGGCTACACGGCCCCTGGGCCCACTCCACTACCCACAGGGCCATGACCATTCCGAACCTAGACTCATGTCCAATTTCCTACCCGCTCCCCGTAACCCTTAATTCCCTTTACTTCTAGGAAACTATCTATTTCTGTTTTAAATTTATTTAATGATGTAGCTTCCACAGCTTTCTGGGGCAGCAAATTCCACAAACCTACCACCCTCTGAGTGAAGAAGTGTCTCCTCATCTCAGTTTTGAAAGAGCAGCCCCTTATTCTAAGATTATGCCACCTAGTTCTAGTTTCACCCATCATTGGGAACATCCTCACCGCATCCACCCGATCAAGCCCCTTCACAATCTTATATGTTTCAATAAGATCGGCTCTCATTCTTCTGAACTCCAATGAGTAGAGTCCCAATCTACTCAACCTCTCCTCATATGACCACACCCTCATCCCCGGGATTAACCGAGTGAACCTTCTTTATACTGACTCGAGAGCAAGTATGTCTTTTCTTAAATATGGACGCCAAAACTGTATGCAGTATTCCAGGTGCGGTCTCACCAATACCTTGTACAACTGCAGCAATACCTCCCTGTTTTTATATTCTATCCCCCTAGCAATAAAAGCCAACATTCCATTGGCCTTCTTGATCACTTGCTGCACCTGCATACTAACTTTTTGAGTTTTGTGCACCAGGACCCCCAGATCCCTTTGTACTACAGTACTTTCCAGTTTCTTGCCATTAAGATAATAACTTGCTCTATGATTTTTCCTGCCAAAGTGCATAACCTCACACTTTCCAGTATTGTATTCCATCTGCCAAATCTCTGCCCACTTACTTAGCCTGTCTATGTCCCTTTGCAGGTTTTTTATGTCCTCCTCACTCACTACTTTCCGTCCCATCTTTGTATCATCTGCAAACTTTGATATGTTACACTCGGTCCCCTCCTCCAAATCGTTAATATAGATTGTAAAGAGTTGGGGACCCAGCACTGACCCCTGCGGAACACCACTAGTTACTGGTTGCCAGTCTGAGAATGAACCATTTATCCCAACTCTCTGCTTTCTGTTAGAGAGCCAATCCTCCACCCACGCCAGAATATTACCCCCAACCCCGTGATTTTTTATCTTGAGCAATAATCTTTTGTGTGGCACCTTGTCAAATGCCTTTTGGAAGTCTAAATACACTACGTCCACTGGTTCCCCTTTATCCACCCTGTATGTTACTTCCTCAAAAAACTCAAGCAAATTTGTCAAACATGACTTCCCCTTCATGAAAGCATGCTGAGTTTGTCCTATTAAATTATGTTTATCCAAATGTCCCGTTACTGTCTCCTTAATAATGGACTCTAACATTTTACCAACCACAGATGTTAGGCTAACAGGTCTATAGTTTCCAGCCTTCTGCCTACTTCCCTTTTTAAATAAGGGTGTTACATTAGCAGTTTTCCAATCTGCCGGGACCTTTGCTGAGTCCAGGGAGTTTTGGAAAATTATTACCAATGCATCCACAATCCCTACCGCCACTTCCCTCAAGACCCTAGGATGCAAGCCATCAGGTCCAGGGGATTTATCCGCCTTGAGTCCCATTATTTTACCAAGTACCACTTCCTTAGTGATTTTAATCGTATTTAGCTCCTCCCCCCCTAGAGCCCCCTGTTTGTCCAGTGTTGGGATATTCTTAGTGTCCTCTACCGTAAAGACTGATACAAAATAATTGTTCAGCGTTTTTGCCATCTCCATGTTTCCCACCATTAATTTCCCGGTCTCATCCTCTAAGGGACCAACATTTACTTTAGCCACCCTTTTTCTTTTTATATAACTATAGAAACTTTTGCAGTCTGTTTTTATATTTTTTGCTAATTTACTTTCATAATCTATCTTCCCTTTCTTAATCAATCTTTTAGTTATTTTTTGCTGTCTTTTAAAGACTTCCCAATCTTCTATTCTCCCACTAGATTTGGCTACCTTATATGCCCTTGTTTTTAGTCGGATACTATCCTTAATTATTTTACTTAGCCATGGATGGCTATCTTTTCTTATACACCCTTTTTTCCTCAGTGGAATATATATTTTTTGGAAGTTGTAAAATAACTCCTTAAATGTACACCACTGACCATGTACCGTCTTACCCTTTAATCTATTTTCCCAGTCCACTCTTATCAATTCCGCTCTCATACCTTCATAGTCTCCTTCATTCAAGCTCAGCATGCTTGTTTGAGATCCAACCTTCTCACCCTCTAATTGAATATGGAATTCAACCATGTTATGGTCACTCATTCCAAGGGGATCCTTTATTAGGACATTTTTAATTAATCCTGTCTCATTACACAGGACCAAATCTAAGGTTGCTTGCCCCCTGGTCGGTTCAGTTACATACTGCTCAAGAAACCCATCCCTAATACACTCAATGAACTCATCCTTAAGGCTGCTCTGCCCAATTTGATTTGTCCAGTTAATATGATAATTAAAATCCCCCATAATTATAGCTGTTCCCTTATTACAAGCCTCAACTATTTCCTGATTAATACTCCATCCAACAGAGTTGCAAATGTTCGGACGCCTATAGACTACACCCAGTAGTGGTTTTTTCCCCTTATTATTCCTTATCTCCACCCAAACTGTTTCACTATCCTGCTCCTTTGACCCAATATCATTTCTCTGTATTATAGTGATTCCTTCCTTTATTAACATAGCCACCCCACCTCCCCTCCCTTCCTGCCTGTCCTTCCTGATTGTTAAATAACCTGGTATGTTTAATTCCCAGTCATGGTCACCCTGCAGCCATGTTTCTGTAATGGCCACAAGATCATACCCATATGTCGTTATTTGTGCCGTTAACTCATTCATTTTGTTACGAATGCTACGTGCATTCAGATAAAGAACTTTCAAATATGTTTTGTAACACTTAGTTCCTGTTTTTTCCCCTTTTAGTACTTTACTTTTTACTCCATACCTTCCGTCCCTTCCTGACACGTTCTGATTTTTAATTCCCCCACTGCTACCTAAGCCTATGACCTTCTCCATTGTCATTTCTATTATTTGCTCTCTAGAAACCTCCCCCCCACTAATTAGTTTAAAGCCCTCTCTACAGCCCTAGTTATATGATTCGCCAGGACTCTAGTCCCAGCACTGGCCAAGTGGAGTCCATCCCAATGGAACAGCTCCCTCCTGTCCCAGTACTGGTGCCAGTGTCCCCAGAAGCAAAACCCATTTCTCCCACACCAGTCTTTGAGCCACGCATTTAACACTTTAATTTTATTTATCCTAGCCAAATTCGCTCGTGGCTCAGGTAATTAGCCAGAGATTATTACCCTTGAGGTTCTGTTTTTTAATTTGACCCCTAGCTGCTCATACTCCTTTAACAGAACCGTCTTCCTTGTCCTATCTATGTCGTTTGTACCAACATGGACCACGACAACTGGATCCTCCCCCTCCCACTCCAAGTTTCTTTCCAGCCCAGAAGAGATGTCCTTAACCCTGGCACCGGGCAGGCAACACAGCCTTCGGGACTCCCGCTCTTGACTGCAGAGAACCCTATCTATCCCCCTAATTATACTATCCCCTACCACTACAACATTTCTTTTTACTCCCTCCACTTGAATGGCCCCCTGTACCACGGTGCTGTGGCCAGGTTGCTCATCCTCCCTGCAGTCCCCGCTCCTGCCCTCACAGGGAGTAAGAACCTCGATCCTGCTTGACAAGAGCAAGGGCTGCGTCTCCTTCAACACTACATCCTGGATCCCTGTACCTTCCTCACTCGTAGTCACACCATCCTGTCCCTGACCACGGACTACATCTGCAGTAATTAATTTGATAGGTGTGACCACCTCCTGAAACATAGAGTCCAGGATCTTCTCCCCCTCCCTGATGTGTCGCAGTGTCTGAAGCTCGGTCTCAAGCTCTTTAACATGGAGGTTGAGTTCCTCTAGCAGCAAACACTTATCGCAAATGTAATCACTGTGAGCCTCAATGGGGTCCACCAGCTCCCACATTTCACAACAGTGACACATCACCTGTTCACTCATATCTATGTAATTAATTAAATTTATTATTATTAGTTATGAAGACCATCTGCCCCGATGTAGATGATACTATTGCACCACTATTCAATAGGACTTACCAACTTAAAGGAATAAAAGAGAAGGAAGAAAACCAACCAACCAGCTGATCACCAACCTCCTCCTTGAATACTGTCTGTGGGGCCTGTTTGGTTGACTCGTCTCGCTGCTCCGCTTCCACAGTGCTGTCTAAGCCTGGGAGTGGGGAACAAAACAGAACAAAAAACACACCCTCACCTCCCACTTGCCCGAACTCTCCCTCTTACCAAACTCTAGCAGCACTCAATGCACAGCACTCCGTGCACAAGCACTAGTCCCGCCCCTTTTATACCCAGATTCTACTTCCGGTTTAAACTCCCCAACAGTTTAATATACACTTAAAAATTAAACACACTTCAAATAATTAACATTTTAACACACTAAAATTCACAAAATACACTTAAATGACTTTTCTCCCTCTTACCAAACTCTAGCAGCACTCAATGCACAGCACTCCAGCAGACAGTCATGGAGGAGTTTGCTGACGTTTACAAAGGAATCAGACTATTCCCAGGTGAATGCAGTGTTCACCTTGACCCAGCAGCAACCCCTGTGGTTTGCCCACCGAGAAGGATACCCCTTGCTCTACGTAGTCACCTGAAGGAGGAGCTGCAGAGCTTGGAGAATACAGAAATCATCATCCAGGAAACAGAACCGACAGAGTGGGTCAACGCATTAGTAGTGGTTGAGAAACCACGTACATGCAAGCTCAGAGTCTGTCTCGACCCCAGAGATTTGAACAAGGCTACCAAACGCCCTCACTACCCTCTACCAACGCTAGATGACATCACACCTAAGCTAGTGGGAGCACGTTACTTCAGTGTAATGGACGCACGATCAGGATACTGGACTATCAAGCTCACGGAAGAGTCATCTAAGCTAACAACGTTCAACACACCATTTGGACACTACCGATTTCTGCGTTTACCATTTGGTCTTATCTCAGCTCAGGATGAATTCCAACGGAAGATCGACGAAACCTATGAAGGCCTCGACGGAGTAGTTGCAATCGTAGACGACATCCTCATCTATGGCAGGAATAGAGAGGAACATGACAGGAACCTCCGTGCAATGCTACAAAGATCACGGGAGAAAGGTATCTGGCTCAACCCCGAGAAAAGCATAATCGGATCCACCGAGATCAGTTATTTCGGGCATCGCCTCTCAACTGATGGCATTAAGCCGGATCCAGAGAAAATCTCTGCCATCAAGAAGATGGAGCCGCCAAAGAACCGCGCAGAGCTAGAGACAGTACTAGGCATGGTCAACTACTTAGCCAAGTTTGCCCCGAGACTCTCCAAAATCAACACACCCATGCGTCAGTTGCTCAAACAATCCAATGAGTTCCTGTGGGACAAACAACATGACACAGCATTTCAGAAAATGAAAGACCTAATCACCAGAGAACCAGGACCAGTTCTTGCCTATTTTGACCCCAACAAAGAGCTCAGACTACAAGTGGATGCGTCAAAGTACGGACTAGGCGCAGTATTACTGCAAGAAGGAAAGCCCATTGGCTACGCTTCCAGATCTCTCACAGAGAGTGAAATCAACTATGCTGAAATCGAGAAAGAGCTATATGAAATTCTGTTTGGATGTAAGCGTTTCCACCAGTATGTCTATGGCTGACAAGTCATTGTGGAATCCGACCACAAGCCCCTCGAGTCAATCATGAGGAAACCACTAGCCACAGCCCCACCAAGGCTACAGAGAATGATCCTTCAGTTACAGAAGTACGACTTCACAATCATTCACTCTCCAGGCAAAGACATTCCTGTCGCAGACACGCTCTCCAGAAAGTCTCTTAGCTACCAGGACAGCAGCCTCAGTGAAGGCATGTGTGTGCAGGTGCACATGGTGTACAACAGCTTACATGTGAGTGACTCAAAACTGAAGGAGATCCGAGCAGGAACAGAGAAAGATGCACAGCTCACACTGCTGAGCAAAGTCGTACATGAAGGATGGCCCTCAGAGCATATCTGAATTCTGGAACCACAGAGACGAACAGTCACAAATCAACAGAATCGTCTTCAAAGGGGAGAAAATCATCATTCCTACCAGTCCCAGAGAAGAGATGTTGTCAAAATTTCATGCTGGACATATGGGCATGGAAAAATGCAAACAAAGAGCATGTGACATTATGTTTTGGCCCGGAATGTGCAAACACATTGAGGACATTGTCGGAAAATGTTCCATTTGTCTAGAACGCCGCCCATCAAATGTCAAAGAGCCTATGATACCTCACCGTATCCCAGACAGGCCCTGGCAGGTCACGGCAACGGATCTGTTCACATGGAACAACGAGGACTACATAGTGACTGTTGATTACTACAGCAGATTTTTTGAACTGGGCAAGTTTCACAGTGTTAAGTCTGTGTGTTATATTGAGAATTAATACACAGACCACAAGAGTAAAATTTAACAGGTCTTTACTAGTCGAAGGTCAGGGCGGAACTGCCCAATAAATCATTACACAGCACTTATATACCGGTGTGGTCACCGCCGGTATTACAGTATACAGCAGCCAAGATAAAGTAGTGCAACTCTTAAAGGTGGAACGGTTACATACACTACAATCCTCCCTTTTTAGCTTACAATATATATACTCCCCATTAAACATAACATCATAACATATATACACAACTTCATGTAAAAACAGTTCACAGATTCAGTCTCTGTGGAAAACAGTTCACAGATTCAGTCTCTGCGGAAAACAGTTCACAGATTCAGTCTCTGCGGAGGCGCCTCCTGCGCTTCCTGACTCGATGTGGATAACGCCTCGGTGGTGTAGTAGTTCTCGGTGGTGTAGTAGGTTCACGTTGCTGGGGTGACTCATCTAATAGTCCTTCACTGGACTTAACAGCTTGAACTTTCGTAACTTCAGAACCAGCCTTGCTGACTTCTAAAGGCTCGAGTACCTTGAGAAGTTTTCCTACTTCCAGACTGATTTGGCTCAGTTCAGAGGGACCACGTGCGTGACCTGGTAGGGGTGATAATGGTTCAGATGAGTCATCATCTTCATCATCATGGGACAACTCACATGAATATACTAGATTGCTGTCCTCCTCAGTATCTACGTCCTCCAAATGGTTTATTATTTCTATTTTTGGAGCTTCAACTGTGAGTGTGGCTGTGGTCTGTGCATTACTTGATTTGCAGCTATATTCACCAGAGTCTTTGGGTGTGAGATTTGTAATGGTAAGTTCTATCACATTCTTATTTTGTTTAAATTTGTAACGGTCAGAAGATTCGATTAAGCTCTGGTCTTTGTACCATCTGACCATCTTGGGAGTAAGTGTAAACTCACAGCTCAAAGTAGCAGAATGCTTCTCCTCCCCTGTAATGTTCTGTAGTTCTTTGACTACCTTTGACGGAGGCTCTTTAATAGTCAGCCTTGCCTCAGATTTTGATTTCCCTGCAATAAACTGCAGCAAGCCGGTCATCTTACAAGTTGTTTTTTTTAGAGTGAGACGATGAATAGTGCCACAATGCTCAATGTTCACATCTTCAGAAGCATGAAGAGTTTCACCATTTAGTATCCATTTTGGAGACTTCACGTCAGCAACTGAAAGCTCACACTCAAGAATGGCGTCACTTGGCTCTGACACTTGCACATCACATATGTGTTTAATGATGGCAATTGATTGCTCTTCTACATATAACTTTGCTGTGCTTTGGTCATCTATGGCGTCGCACATGTAGTTGCCTTCATCTTCAAAAGCGACATTATTAATAACGAGCTTCCTGTACACATCTTCACTCACCATCTCATATTTATTACTGGGACGAATCTCTTTGTCTTTGTAATATCACTTGACAGCAGCATTTGACCTGGAAACCTTGCATTCGAAAATGACACGATGTTTCTCCATGTCAATCTTCTCTCTCAAGGGTTTCACAATTTTAACTGGCAATTCTTTAACTCGAAGCAAAGCTCTGGAAGTAGCGCTTTCAGCAACAAACTTGATCTCTGCAGCATCTTCAGTTTTTGCCTCTGCCACCAATTCCCTGAGTGGCTTATTACTGCTGACACTGCTCACAAAAGGGTGCTCTTTCTTCTTAGCTTCCAACTGATCGATGAATTCGACATATTCCCTTTCTTGCTCAGCTTTGATTCGTTTGGCCTCCTCGCGCAGACGGTTTGTGTGTTCCTGCTCCATTTTCTCAATCAGCTGCTTCAGCTGTCTTTCCAGATTCTCCCACTCTGTGTCAAAGAACCTTTTCTTTGCATTCATCTCTTGCTCAAAACGGCGAATCATTTGTTCTAATTGCTGTTGTAGTTTGAAATTGAGTTGAGTTCGAGCCCGGTGTTCCTCAGAAATGTGCATGTCTGTAGACTGGACAGACTCAGACTTCTCTGTCAAACTATGTTGTTGTTGTTCAGTGGAAATCTGTTCTGATACTTTGTTCTCTTCTGAAGCATTTATGCACTCCTTCGTTTTTCCATCATTAGTCTGCAAGTCCATTTTAGACTTGTCTTTTGCACATGGGCTGGTCTTACCATCATCAGTTCCAGAGTCTGAGCTGATTGTCTTCACCGAGTTCTCACTCTCTGCTTTGTCACTGTCACTGTTGCATATGCCCTCATCCAATATTCTGGACAATCGTGCAGGTTTGACATTTTTCTTTCCGGAATCTACCGTTATTGCTTTTAGGGAGTGCCAGTCCATATTTATTTTCCTGATCCACTCCCATCCCAGAAGTGGTGGACCTCCCTCAGGTAGTACATATAAGTCCATTCCTTGGTGTTCTTTGCCCTTGTGTCTCACCTCGACTTTTATTTTTCCGATGGGGTATACTCTTTGCCCCGTGTATGTCTGCAATACTATCTTCGTATCCCGTAGGGGAATATGTGTGAATAACTTTTTGTAATCTTGTTTGTTCATGACCGTCAACGCCGATCCGGTGTCCAAGTCCATCTTCACGTGGACTCCTGCTATCTGCAGTGTGATCCAGATAGTTTGTCGGTCAGCTTCCTTACTCACATTGTGAATTCTCAGACTACCCAGTTCCTTGCTGTTGGAGTCTGAATCCGAATTCTGTTCATCCAAACTCTTCTCAGCCACCTTGTGTACCTTGCTGCACTTTTCCTGCGGTGACTTTTTGTTGCTGGTCTTCTTTCCTGACCGGCATACTTTAGCTATGTGACCAAGCTTGCCACATTTTCTACATTCCTGGTTCTTAAACCAGCATTGGTTCTGATCGTGTGTTGTCTTCCCACAACGATAACATTTCGTTGTACCCGAAGCCATTTGATCCACGCTGAGTACCGCTGCCTTCAGCTGCATTTCTGCAGTGCCTCTCGCTGCAGCTTCGTGCGATGCTGCAATAGTGACAGCCTTATCAAGTGTAAGATCATTCTCTTCGAGCAGTCGCTTTTGTGTTCCTTCCTTCGACAACCCACACACGAACTTGTCTCTCAGTGGCTCTGTCAGATTTTCCCCAAACTGACAGTATTTCGCTAGCCTACGCAGTTCAACCAAGTACTCCGCGTTGCTTTCCTCTTTCAGTTGCGTTCTCGCATAAAATTTAAATCGTTCCGCTAACATCAGCGGTGTGGGGTTCAAATGATCCTTCAGGACAGCAACAATATTAGCGAAAGGCTGATCCGCCAGTTTAGCTGGTGATAGAAGATGCTTCAATAGCCCGTATGTCTTCGCACCCATTGAGTTTAGTAAGGTTAGTGCTTTATCATCATTTGATATTTTATTTGCCTTACAATATATCTCTATGCGTTCTACATACGTGGCCCAATCTTCCACATCGGGATCGAAATCGTTGATGTTACCATGCTTAGGCATCTTCGCAATCTTTTTGAGAAACAACAACGAAATTTTTCTTTAACTTTTTTTTTCAAAAATGGCGGTTTCCCACGCTTGTCTTCTTCCCCGCCTCCGAAAATGGCGGTTTCCCGCGCTTGTCTTCTTCCCCGCCTCCGAAAATGGCGGTTTCCCGCGCTTGCCTTTCTCCCCCGTGGGCTGTCTCTTGTCACTCCCGCTCGCTCGGTCTCGGTCTCCCTCGCTCGGTCTCCCTCGCTCGGTCTCGTTCTCCCTCGCTCGCTCGGTCTCATTCTCCCTCGCTCGCTCGGTCTCCCTCGCTCGGTCTCGGTCTCCCTCACTCGGTCTCCCTCGCTCGCTCGGTCTCTTCTCTCTCCCGCTCGCTCAGTCTCGCTCGCTCGCTCGGGCTCTGTCTCTCCCGCTCGCTCGGGCTCTGTCTCTCCCGCTGGCTGTAACGGCGATTGCCGTATTGCTGCGTTTGCCCTCCCCAGTGGTTTTCAATCATGCCTCCCAGCCCCTCTTGCAGTCCGGTCCTTTCCCCCCCCCGGCTGCGGCTGAGTTCTCCGCGTTTTTTTTTTTTTTTTAATATTTTCTCCCGCGCCTTGCTGTCCCGGTCGCTGCGCCTCGCGGCCTCGGTAGCTGCCCGGCCTTTTTCCCCGGTCGCAGTCGAGCTTGCTCTCGACGCTGCTGCGTCTCCCAGCCCGCTTGCAGCCCGGTCTCTCACACCGGCTGCGTTTGCATTCGCTGCGGTCTCTCACACCGGCTGCGTTTGCATTCACCGCGGCTTCCGTGCCTACGCTGCCCCAGTCTCAGCGCCTCTGGCCCCGACTTCTGTCCGGCTCTTTTCCCCGGCCGTGGTCGAGTTCTCCGCCCTTATATCCTCCGATCTTCCCTCCCCTATTTCACAGCCAACGTGGCCGCCTCGCTGTTCGTCGCTGATCGGCTTACCCACCACCGTGATAGAAGGGATGATCCTGCCTGTTGCTGATGGAAGGTTTCGTGTTAGAATTCTTCCATTGCTCTGCAGACCCGAGTCTTCTCTCAGCAGAATGATGAGGGCGGATGCCTCTTCTCGACGCCCGTTAAACTGCCTTGGATAATCTCTGCCGCAGGGTAAGATCGTACTCGTCGCCACTGTTAAGTCTGTGTGTTATATTGAGAATTAATACACAGACCACAAGAGTAAAATTTAACAGGTCTTTACTAGTCGAAGGCCAGGGCGGAACTGCCCAATAAATCATTACACAGCACTTATATACCGGTGTGGTCACCGCCGGTATTACAGTATACAGCAGCCAAGATAAAGTAGTGCAACTCTTAAAGGTGGAACGGTTACATACACTACACACAGCACCACATCTGCAGCTGTGATCCACAAGCTAAAGGCAGCCTTTGCCAGGCATGGCATGGTAGAGACTTTAGTCTCAGACAATGGCCCCCAATACAAATCAAAAGAGTTCGAGTCGTTTGCCAAGGCATGGGATTTCAAATATGTCACATCAAGCCCACATTACCCTCAAAGTAATGGCCTTGCTGAAAAAACTGTCCAGATTGCAAAAACACTCATGGACAAAGCCAAAGCGGACAAAAGAGACCCCTACATCAGTCTCCTTGAGTACCGCAACACTCCGGTTGATAACTTCAAGTCACCAGCACAGCTGTTGATGAGCCGCAGACTTCGCTCAATCCTTCCAAGCACCAACCAGCAGCTGCAGCCAGAGGTCGTCAGCTGCAAGCAAGTGCATGCAAAACGTGTACAGAGACAGCAACACCAAAAGAGATACTCTGACAGGTCAGCTAGACTACTGCCGCCGCTGCACAATGGAGAATCCATCAGAATCCAGGAGCATGACTACTGGAAGCCAGCAGTCATCATCCAGCCAGCTGACACTGAGCGATCATATCACGTCCGCACCTCAGAAGGACAGGTGTACCGCCGCCATTGCAGGCACCTCCTGAACACCAAGGAACAACACCATCATTCCGACGAGAGGATCAGTTCAACAGAGTGTGATGAACAGAGCAATACACAAAACACATCATATTTACCTGAACCTAAACCTGAACCTGAATTGTTGGCCGATTCAGGAGCATGCTTAGTTTCATACCACACAAGGTCGGGATGAGAGGTCAAGCCTAGAGTTATCCTTGACTTGTGAACTGTCAAAGGGTGTAGGCGGATCGCTGCCCTAAAAAAAAAACTGTACATCGTTATTGAAACGTTGAGATGTTTTCAGTGCTAGTTTAATGCTGAGTTTACTTATATGTTTATGCTACCGAGAACATTATGTAGAAGAAAGGTTTAAAAGTAATGCATAAGATTTTTCTTTTAAAAGAAAGGGGATGTAACATTTGCATATTGAATTATCATTGGCCCGCAGGCATCTGTAAGGAATACCTATTATATTCACATGTGATCACATGCTGAGTTGTCATTGGCCTGCAGGCATCTGTAAGGACTACTATTGTTTTGAAGACCCAGGCTATGGGTCCTAATGCCATGCTTTCCCCTCTGGTGCTGCTATGAGTAAGATCACAGACCTAATGCTTATTAAAAGAGTTAAACTGTAATACTCCGTTGTCCTGCAATTTATTATTTTTATACAAAGTGTGTAAAACAAGACACTTATATTTGTGTATTTTTCTTTTGTGCCCTACTGACAGCAGGAGACTGGCCAAATTTAGGTTAATGCTAGTCTTGTGATACCTGCAATCTCTGGATAGGCATTTGTAACAGATGTAATACAATTAACACTCATACCCATATATGCAAAGTAATTGGAAGTCATACCCAGATACAACGATGTGAGATTATTGACACTAAACCTCACTGCGTACCTTGATATTTTTCCTCAAACCCATATGCTTCTGCACATCATGCCAAGCATGGCAGTCATGGGAACAGCATTGACCTCCCACATGATTGCCTTTCACAAGATCATTACAAATGAGGAAGGCCATTCAGGCGCCGTAGTTCATCCATCCAGAATGGCCCTAGATTTCTCCCGTTGCAGAATCCACTTGTGTTTTTTAAATGATTCCAGGGTTTTTGTTCCCACTACTCTATCTAAAAGTCCCTTCCATGTGTTGATCACTCTTGTGTGAAGAGATTCCTGATATCAGCCATAAATATTTATTTTACTAGGTTAAGCCTGCATCGCCTTTTCTTACCCTCACAATTTAATTTAAAGTAATATTCCAAATGTACCTTTTCCTTGCCCCTAATTATCTTGTCTATCTCAATTAGATTACCTCTCCTTTCCAGGCTGAAAAACCTAGGTTTCTCCAGCCTTTTCTCATAACTGCGATGTCGGAACATTGGAATGTTATCCCAAGTTCACTCACATGCCTACAGAGGAACACAGAAGTGCACTGGGTAGCTGGGAGGGAGAATGGAGGGGACAAAACCAGGTGGAGGGAAATGGGGTAGAGGGTGCAATTAAATAAGTCCACAGGGCAGATGTTTGAAGGACATCAAGCACAAAAAGTTTCAGAAGCAGTAAAGGGTGTGGGATATATGGGGAGAAATGAGGGCCACTTAAAACCTTTAAAAATATATATTTTACATTGTACTGCTGTGTTGAGTTGAGTTCCAGGTACTTAGTGTAATTATCCTGCATCGACCCATGATGTGTCTGTTAAACTATTAATTTATTTCTGTTAATGAAGCATTCCTTTACCTGATGTATCTATATTGTCTCCACAACAAATATTTTTCCACAGGTCACAACAGTAATAAGAGGCACAAATTTGAGGAAAAGACAAAACCATTCAACTTTTTAAAATGACTTCACCACACAGGGTAGACCATTAAGTCGGCAATTTATTAAAGAACTGTTCTTTAAATGACACCAGCTTTGTTACTTCATTGGAACCACTGTATATTTTAAGTCATGGAAAGAGATTGTAAATGAATCTAGAGATTTGGGGTATCGGCTATACCTGTTTAGTAATTTGTTAAAATAAAGATCTGCTCTTATTCTGGGTGATATTAAGTTAGCTTCCCCTGACCTCAGTTTGTAATGTTCTTCATATTATAAAGATTAGGGACTTCTCCCACCTCCCTTCAGCGTAACATTGCTGTTTATATATCTTTTGCTGTTTTGAGAATTTTCAATGTTGATTTTTCTTTTGCTTTTGAATATTTTGAGTGCGGTGCTACGGCAACAATTTTCTACCAGAGTCAAAGATACTGGCCGGAAATTTCCCCTAAAAGAAAACGGTTGGGTTTGGAGCGTGGGGGCATTTAAATTGTTAAAAATGGGATTCCCGACCTGATCCCACCTTGTGATGAAATAACTCAGTGTTCTGGCATTTGTATTGTTGTTGTTGTTGTTGTACTTGTTAATGTCTGGAATGTTCCACCGGTGTAACCACTAATGCTCCTCCCTAGCCCTGCCCCTCTTCTGGAATGTTCTACCAAGGGCTGGGTCGGTGATGACTGTGTTAACTTGATGCAACGTTCTTACTTAATAAAAGCCTTTAGTCTTAAGCTTTAACCTCATGGATTCAGGCAGTTATTTGGCACATCAATTTTATTAAGTAACAACTTTTGGAAGATGGATCGATTTTTGAAACCAGAGCGTCTGGATATCGATCCCCATTCGGCAGATGCGTCGAAGAAATTTACGCATTGGCTTCGATGTTTTGAACACTTCATCGCATCGGTCGATTCGACGGTTAACAAGTTGGGTCTTCTAACCAACTTGGTAAGTCATCAAACTTACTCGATAATTGAAGATATTACTACATATGAAGAGGCCCTCGCAGCCCTTAAGGCCCAGTACCTTAAGTCGGTTAACGAAGTATACGCCAGGTATCTTTTGTCTACTCGCAGGCAATTACCCGAGGAATCTCTGGACGATTTCCTGCAGGACCTTAAGGCTTTGGCTAAGGATTGCAGCTACAAGGCTGTCTCTGCCATAGTGTATCAGGAAGAAGCCATCTGCGATTCTTTCATATCTGGCCTCCGATCTAATTATATTAGACAGAGACTCCTCGAGAACGACTCGTTAGTTTAAAAACGGTCGTCACTACTGCTCGATTGTTAGATGTAGCCCAGAAGAATTTAGAAGTGTATGCATCAGCCCATGCGTCTCTCTCAGCCTCGTGTGTTCCGAGTATGGAGGCATCCATAATGCCAATGGAGCCTCCACTTAATCCTATTGTTGCGGCTGTACCCCATGGGTCTAAGTGTTATATTTGTGGCCAATCTAAACACCCCAGGCAAAGATGCCTAGCCAGAGAGGCTACCTGTTTTAAATGTAAGAAATGGGGACATTTTAGTAAAGCGTGTAAGGGTAATCCTGTACCCGATGTCTTCTCTGCTGCCGCCCATCATTTTACTCTAGCCTCGGCTACGGTTGACCAGACCATACCGTGTTCCTTGTCGAAATCTATGATGGACATCAAGATTAATGGTCGTCCTACTGGGTGTTTGATAGGCTGTGGCTGTACTGAAAGTTTTATACACCCCAACCTTGTTAACTCCTGTTCATTGAAGGTGTATCCTACTCGAAGTGAAATTGTGATGGCGTCCAAGTCCCTTACTTCGAAGGTAACTGGATATTGTAAAGTCACATTGACCGTTAAGGATACAGAGTATAAGGACTTTAAACTCCTCATATTACCTCAGTTGTGTGTGAACTTAATTTTAGGCTTGGACTTCTAGTGTCAGCATGAGAGCGTTACCCTTAAGTATGGTGGATCTCAGCCTCCACTCACAGTCTGCGGCCTTTCTACTTTAAAAGTAAGTCCGCCTTCTTTGTTCATGAACCTTGCTCCTAATTGTAGACCTATAGCGACTAAGAGTTGACGGTATAGTTCAGAAGATAAAACATTTATAAAAGAGGAAGTGGACAGGCTTCAACGGGAGGGAATCATCGAACACAGTAACAGCCCGTGGCGTGCCCAGATGGTGGTGGTTAAAACGAATGAGAAGAAGACTTGTGGTCGATTATAGCCAGACTATAAACTTGTATACCCAATTAGACGCCTATCCTTTGCCTCGTATTTCTGAGATGGTGAACCAGATAGCTCAGTACCGCGTGTTCTCCACCATTGATTTAAAGTCTGCCTACCATCAACTCCCCATTAAAATAGAAGACCGACATTATACGGCCTTCGAAGCTAATGGGCGCCTGTACCAATTCCTTAGGGTGCCCTTTGGAGTGACGAATGGGGTATCCGTCTTCCAACGGGAGATGGATCGTATGGTGAATGAATACATGTTGGAAGCAACATTCCCGTACCTGGACAATGTTACTATCTGTGGGCGTGACCAACAGGAGCATGATCAAAATCTCGCGAAGTTCCTAGAGACTGCAAAGAGGTTAAACCTGACCTACAACGAAAACAAGTGTACCTTCAATACTACACGTTTGTGTATTCTTAGTTGCGTTGTGGAGAATGGAGTAATTGGGCCAGATCCTGAAAGATTACGCCCACTTAAGGAATTACCTTTACCTCACACTGTAAAAGCTTTAAGAAGGTGTCTGGGATTCTTCTCGTACTATGCCCAGTGGGTGGCTAACTACTCAGATAAAGTCCGACCTCTTATTAAGTCGACGTCTTTTCCACTATCGGCGGAAGCTCAGGAGGCTTTCCTTAATATCAAACGGGACATTGAGAAGGCAGTGGTATGTGCCGTGGATGAGAAGATCCCTTTTCAAGTGGAAAGTGATGCATCTGATTTTGCGTTGGCAGCAACTCTTAACCAAGCTGGTAGACCAGTAGCTTTCTTCTCTCGTACATTGCAAGGACCAGAAGTTCGACATTCTTCAGTGGAAAAGGAAGCACAGGCGATTATCGAAGCAGTCAGGTATTGGAGACATTATCTCGCTGGCCAACGTTTTATGCTCATTACTGACCAGCAGTCCATGGCCTTTATGTTCAACACTAAGCAGAGAGGCAAGATCAAAAATGATAAGATTTTAAGATGGCGAATAGAACTGTCAACATATGACTATGATATTCAGTACAGGCCTGGAGTATTTAATGAGCCATCGGATGCTTTGTCACGAGGAGTATGTGCTAGTCTAGGTATAGATAAGCTTCAAAGTCTCCACGATGCACTCTGCCACCCTGGGGTTACCAGAATGAACCATTTCATTAAGTCCCACAATCTACCCTACTCTATTGAGGAGGTCCGGACAATGACCAGAACCTGTCGTGTTTGTGCTGAATGCAAACCCGCTTCTATAAGCCATCCGAGCCAGCTCATCTTATTAAAGCAACTCAACCATTTGAGCGTTTGAGTCTCGATTTTAAAAGTCCCCTTCCATCAAGCGACCGTAATGTCCATTTTCTTAATATTATAGACGAGTACTCTCGGTTCCCTTTTGTTATCCCCTGTCCGGATGTGACTAGTACTGTTGTAATTAAATGCCTCTGCCAACTGTTTTCCTTGTTTGGCATGCCTAACTACATACATAGTGATAGGGGTTCTTCCTTTATGAGCAAAGAATTGCGACAGTTTTTGCTATCGAAAGGGATTGCAACGAGTAGAACTACCAGCTATAACCCTCGTGGTAATGGGAAGGTCGAGAAAGAAAATGCGACAGTATGGAAGGCTATCGTACTGTCTCTGAAGTCGCGAGGCCTGCCGACCTCTCACTGGCAGGATGTCCTGCCAGACGTGCTGCATTCCATAAGGTCTCTTTTGTGTACAGCGACGAATGCCACCCCTCATGAAAGGATGTTTAGTTTTCCAAGAAAAGCTACTAACGGAGTAATGTTACCCACATGGTTGACGACCACGGGCCCTGTGTTGTTGCGCAGACATGTGAGAGGCCACAAGACTGATCCACTGGTGGAGGAAGTACAACTCCTCCATGCTAATCCCCAGTATGCGTATATTCAATATACGGATGGGCGAGAGGATACGGTCTCTATTAAAGATCTTGCACCTGCTGGAGCTCGAAAAGAGTTCGACTCTGAGAGTAGAGTTTTCAATCGTGGTATTGGACCTTCAGAGACACAAACCCTCAGTGTGGAAAATACTGATGATTCTGGGAATTCGAATGAACCAGAGTTAGTACTCCGGGAAGAGCCTCAGCAAGAGTTACGTCGTTCCCAGAGGATTATCAGACCTCCTGACAGACTGAATCTATAGCAGGGGGTGAATGTGATGAAATAACTCTGTGTTCTGGCATTTGTATTGTTGTTGTTGTTGTTGTACTTGTTAATGTCTAGAATGTTCCACCGGTGTAACCACTAATGCTCCTCCCTAGCCCCACCCCTCTTCTGGAATGTTCTACCAAGGGCTGGGTCGGTGATGACTGTGTTAACTTGATGCCATGTTCTTACTTAATAAAAGCCTTTAGTCTTAAGCTTTAACCTCATGGATTCAGGCAGTTATTTGGCACATCACGCCTCCAAACCGCACACTTCCAGTTTTAACGGAGGCAGGACGGGGGCAGGGCAGGGGCAGGCGACCAACCCGCTCCCAGGGGGCTAGATGTCAATTTAAATATTATAATGAGTCTGGAAGCCTGTTTTATCACCTACATTTTGAATTTAACTGCATGCGGACGGTTTTCACACAATTCATGAAACCTGGTAGTTAAACCAAGGTGGGGACTGGTGTATCCAGGAGGTAAGTGGCTTTATATCTACCTCCTGGATCCAGGGTCCCTGCCTAACACCCCCCTGCGATTGGAGACCCCACCACGAGGCCTCCAATCACCTTCCCAGGCCTCCGATCCCCACCATGAGGCCTCCCCCCCCCCCCCCCACCGCACCCCACCGATGATGTTGAGGCTGGCCACAATCCTTCGGTGGCCGGTCCCGGTGCTGATCCCTGGCCGACCCCCCAACTGCCGATCCCACGATCCTCTGGCTGGCCGCCATCCCCCCCCCGCTGAGCCCCGATCCCTGGCCGCCCCCTCCCCCCCCCGCGATCCCCAGCACTCCCCCCCCGCCCCCCACGATCTCTGAACCCCCCCCGACACCGCGATCCCCAACTGAGCTTCCCGCGATCCCTCCCCTGGACCGACCCCTCGCTCCCACTCTGCAGCTGCAGGCCTACCCGTCCACAACCAGCCAGCCTCTCAATCTGGCTGGCTGTGGGTAGGAAATCAAGGCCTCACATGCAAATCAGACCCTGCCATTAAATCAGGCAGAACCTGTAGGAAACTTGGCCTCCCGGGTTTCCCGTTCGCCTTGGAGTCCCCCGCCCCCAACCTGCCTACCTGCTGAAAATTCCGGCCACTGTGAACAATGGCTCCAATGGCCACTTCGAGGACTGGGTTTGGCCTAGGGGTACAATTTTGATTATGAATAGAGAAATGTTCTACCTGTGAACTCTTAATGATGCAAATAAAGAGTTTTACGTAGAATTACATAAAATGTACAGCACAGAAACAGGCCATTCAGCCCAACTGGTCTATGCCAGTGTCTTTGCTGCACATGAGTCTCCTCCCACTCTCTTCATCTCACCCTATCAACATAACGTTCTATTCCTTTCTCCCTCATGTACTTATCTAGCTTCCCCTTAACTGCATCTATGCTATTTGCCTCAAACCATTCCATATGATGGCAAGTTCCACATTCTAACCACTCGCTGGGTAAAGAAGTTTCTCCTGAATTGCTTATTGGAGTTATTAGTGACTATCATATATTGATGATCCCTGTCTTATATTTATCTATCCTTATCTTATATTTTATAATCTAAGGTTTAGCTTTTTATTAGTTTATTTAATTTAGTCATGGCCCATAAGGTTTAAAAACCAGTTGCACTCACTGAAATCATACCCTAGTTTAACTTGTTACAGTTGTGCAACAATTAATCCATTTGTCTGAGATTGGTGTCTGAGGGACTTGTTGAAATACATATTTGATTGATAGTTCTTTCTTGAATTTAACAAACAGTTGTTCCTACTTACTTGCTCCTAATGGCTTCTTTTGACAGTTTTTATCAACCTCTTTTACAAATTTGTGAGTCTGGCTCAACAACAACAACTTATATATTTATATAGCGCCTTTAACGTAGTAAAACATCCCAAGGCGCTTCACAGGAGTGTTATAAGACAAAAATTTGACACCGAGCTACATAGGGAGATATTAGGGCAGAAGAGTTAGGTTTTAAGGAGCGTCTTAAAGGAGGAGAGAGAGGTAGCGAGGTGGAGAGGTTTAGGCAGGGAATTCCAGAGCATAGGGCCGAGGCAACAGAAGGCACGGCCACCAATGGTTGAGTGATTATAATCAGGGATACGCAAGAGGGCAGAATTAGAGGAGCGCAGATCTCTCGGGGGGTTGTGGGGCTGGAGCAGATTACAGAGATAGGGAGGGGCGAGGCCATAGAGGAATTTGAAAACAAGGATGAGAATTTTGAAATCAAGGCGTTGCTTAACTGGGAGCCAATATAGGTCAGTGAGCACAGGGGTGATGGGTGAACGGGATTGGTGTGAGTCAGGACACGGGCAGCCGAGTTTTGGATGACCTCAAGTTTATGTAGGGTAGAATGTGGGAGGCCAACCAGGAATGCGTTGGAATAGTCAAGTCTAGAGGTAACAAAGGCATGGATGAGGGTTTCAGCAGCGTTTGATAAGAGCTTTTGATAAGGGGCCAGACAGATTCTGCAGGTAGTGAGGAACAAAACATCAGTCATAGAGTCATAGAGTCATAGAGTTTTACAGCACAGAAAGAGGCCCTTCGGCCCATCGTGTCTGCGCCGCCCATCCATCCCTGTCCAGTCTAATCCCATTTTCCAGCATTTGGTCCATAGCCTTGTATGCAATGGCATTTCAAGTGCTCATCCAAATGCTTCTTGAATGTTGTGAGGGTTCCTGCCTCTACCACCCTTTCAGGCATTGAGTTCCACATTCCAACCACCCTCTGGGTGAAGAAGTTCCTCCTCAAATCCCCTCTAAATCTCCTGCCCCTTACCCTGAATCTATGCCCCCTTGTTATTGACCCCCCTACTAAGGGGAAAAGTTCCTCTTTATCTACCCTATCTATGCCCCTCATCATTTTGTACACCTCAATCAGGTCCCCCCTCAGCCTTCTTTGCTCCAAGGAAAACAACCCCAGCCTGTCCAGCCTCTCTTCATAGCTGAGGCGCTCCATCCCAGGTAACATCCTGGTGAATCTTCTCTGCACCCTCTCCAAAGCAATCACATCCTTCCTATAGTGAGGCAACCAGAACTGCACACAGTTGTGCCTCACCAGCGTTTTGTACAGCTCCATCATAACCTCCCTGCTCTTATATTCTATGCCTTGGCTAATGAAGGCAAGTATCCCATATGCCTTTTTAACCACCTTATCTACCTGTTCGGCTGCCTTCAGGGATCTATGTACATGTACACCAAGGTCCCTCTGACCCTCTGTACTTCCTAGGGTCCTACCACTCATTGTGTATTCCCTTGCCTTATTTGTCCGTCCAAAATGCATCACCTCGCACTTTTCAGGGTTAAATTCCATTTGCCACTTTTCCGCCCATCTGACCAACCCGTTTATATCGTCCTGTAACCTGAGGCTTTCCTCCTCGCAATTTACCACCCCACCAATTTTCGTGTCATCTGCGAACTTACTGATCATACCTTTTACATTCTCATCCAAATCATTTATGTAGATCACAAACAACAAGGGACCCAGCACCGATCCCTGAGGTACCCCACTGGACACAGGCTTCCAGTCACTGCTATGTAAAGGTATTACTTAAATCATAGTTAAGTACAATAGTTACAAACTATTTTCTACTACACTAGGTGCTAGCTAAGCTCAACAATTGCTGCAAAATATATTTTGAGTTATTGTTACTGTTCACTTCATTTTTTTTACAGCTTTCTTTTGCCTGTTAAAGCTGAAGTCAAAGTCTGGTATAGTATTATCCTGCTAGCTTCTGAAGACAAAGAGGATCACATGATGACCTGATAAAATCAGTAGCTGAATTAAACTAAATGAAACTGTTCGTTCCCTTGGGAAGACTACAAATTTACCTAGTTATCTGGACAAGTGAAAACTGAATCGGTGGGATACAGGGAGCTAGGCCTAAACTACGAGAGTAGTCTGAAGCACGGAAACCAAAAATATCTAGAATTTGAAAAATAGTAAGGAAGCCCCAAAAATGTAACAGCAGTGTTGGGCTGTGACCATTTTGTTGTGCTCATCAAGGTGAGGAGCGTCAGTTCTTGACAGTAAAACATTTGACACCCAGGCTCAGATTTTAATTCCCGGGCCTCAATTCCATGCCCCCACATTGAATCCTGCCTGAAGCCAGCGGGAATGTCATCGCCTCCGGCCAAGGGATTCAAAATTCGTGGGGGTTGGGGGGCCTAGGCCATCGCTGGGTACCCATGGCAAATGGTCTCTGAGGAGGTAAGTGAGGATTTGGGGGAATTGAAAGGTGTGTGATTGGGGGAGGGGGTGGGGAAGCCCGGAGCACGAGAGGCCCAAATTATCTGTGTGAGGCCAGGAGGAGTTCGCCTGCTTCCCCTGACCAAAGAGACCTTTAATAATTAAAAGAAACTTCAAGTACCTGGGCCCTCTGTGGCCAGGATCCTTGCTGCCATCAGCTTTCAATCGATGGCTCGAGACCGTGCGAGCCTTGGTAGGCCCGCATTTAAAATGGCATGAGCATCCTGATTATGTCATTGAGACTTGACTTTGCCTTGAAAATAGGCCCTCGCTCGTCTGGAGCAGGCATCCTTCCCGTGCCTGAATTCAGGCAAGTTGAAATGGTGGATGGGCAGGAGTGCATCGGGAATGCAGTGCGAAATCCCTGTCATCTTAACCCCCCCGCCACTCCACCACCCCCCCCCCCCCGCCATAAGATTCTCAAAATTCACAGATCCCCCAAAACTCAGAGAAAAACCCTAAAGAAAAGGACTTTGGACTCTTTTCTAACCACTTCAGGGTGATAAAATGTATTGGGCCTAACAGAGGGAGATTCACGGTCAAAAACCAAGGTTTGGTATTCTAAAAAGGCATGTTTGGGCTTGTAAAGGAAAAGGCTGCAACAGGAGATGGGATCAACCTCTGTAATAGACAGTTTGAGTATTGGAGTTAATCAAACTGTCTGGGGAACTGTCTAATGTCACTCAGCCCCTATCAGACAATTTACATTCTAACAATAGACCCACGGAAGAGCAGTCCCCACCCAAATTACAGGACCCATCCAAAACATGCATAAATCAAATCACCTCGCCCAACTCCATAGAAATCTCAGGCCCAGTCAGGAAACTCGAAGCCATGGTGTGGAGATGCCGGAGTTGGACTGGGGTGGACAAATGTAAGAAGTCACACAACACCAGGTTATAGTCCAACAGCTTTATTTGAAATCACAAGCTTTCGGAGTGCTGCTCCTTCGTCAGGTGAAGTGAAGAAATGCATAAAGACACAGCTTATATTGTCAGAGAATCATGTCAGATGTTTACAGGTAGTGTTTCCAACTCGAAACCTGAGAACAATGACGACAATCAAGTAAGAGCTCAACAGCTCATGGAACCATCCCAAAACCACTTCACACATTCATAAACAAGTTACTATTAACGAGCCCGCCAAAATCTTACAATAAACCGGGACTGATTTGGCGCGCAGATTAGGAGGCCCCAATTAGTATAATTGAAGGCCTGTTTACTCAAGAAGACAGTTCAGCAGTTACACAGTTACAACAAGTTCTCTACAAGCTCTACAGTTCTCGGCAGTTCTCAGGAGTTCATCGAGTTCGAAGAAGTTCACAGTTCTGGAAGCAGATCAACACACAAGAAGAAACCAGAGCAACAGTTCCAGTGACCATCAGACACCTCGCGACAACAAGGGCCTTACGAAACAACCAACCGAATATTACCACCAACCAACCGGGTAATATTGGGCCACCGCGACCAAAGAAAACCAACTTGGGAGAAAACCGAAGATTCGCAAGTTTTCCACTCTGTAATCTATTCCTGACTTACCCCTGGGTAAGATTTTTACTTAAAAAGACTCTAAACCCTATCTCTAACAGAAGAAAAGTGGGTACTCACCCGATAAATCCAATACGCACCCTACCGCATCAGCGGACTCGCGAAGACTGACCAGACATGCAGTCGAAGTCCTCTACCACGTCCGGGGTACGGCAGGCACCAACCAACACATCCAGCGAAACCCGAAACCGCGAACCAGCTCAACTGTCAAGGATTTGTTTGGTGAGCATTATCCCTGGTCCTCTAGAGCCCAACTTAACTAGTAAAGTGGGATTGGGAGGGGTAAGGTATTTTTCTACTGTAATTTCCCTTGTGTGTATCAAAGTGTTCCCCATTTTATTAGAATGTTAAGATTATTGTGTTATATTTTCTCTCTTGAATAAAGATCAAAGATTCTTGCATCAAAACCAGTTGTCTGCTGCACTTTTGTCACAACCCCCAAATAAGTCCAAGGTCTAGAACCAAGGGAGTGGGAGTGATTCGAACCGCTCATAAGTCAGGGGTGAAGCTGACACACACCACCACCCCCTACACCACCGCCGCCACCACCACCACCACCACCACCCACAACTTCACCATTCCAGCCAGGCAGGGTGGGTTAAAATGGACCCTTTGGAATTTGAATCCATTGCAACTGAAGTACAACTGAGCAAAACCATACAAATCAGTACAAAATCTGTGACACTCCGGGACACTTCCTGTGTCCCTGACAATTACATGTGCAGGAAGTGCATCCAGCTGCAGCTAATGGCAGACCGCATTGCAGCGCTGGAGCTGTGATTGGGCACATACTGGAGCGTTCATGATGCTCGGGACAACGTGAATAGCACGTTTAGGGAGTTGGACACACCACAGGTATAAGTTGGACAGGAAGAAAGGGAATGGGTGATCAACAGGCAGAGTACTGGGCGCAGGCAGGTAGTGCAGGGGTCCCCTGTGGCCATCCCCCTTTCCAACAGATATACCACTTTGAGTACTGTTGGGGGGGGTGGCTTATCAGAGGAAGGCAGCAGCAGCCAACTTCCTGGCACCAGGGGTGGCTCTGCTGCACAGAATGGGAGGAAAAAGAGTGGCAGAGCTATCGTAATAGGGGATTCAATTGTAAGGGGAATAGATAGGTGTTTCTGCGGCCGCAAAGGAGACTCCAGGATGGTGTGTTGCCTCCCTGGTGCAAGGGTCAAGGATGTCTCCGAGCGGCTGCAGAACATCTTGGAAGGGGAGGGTGAACAGCCAGTTGTCGTGGTGCATATAGGCACCAACGATATAGGTAAAAAGCGGGATGAGGTCCTAAAAGCGGAATATAGGGAATTAGGAGGTAAATTAAAAAACAGGACCTCAAAGGTAGTAATCTCAGGATTGCTACCAGTGCCACGTGCTAGTCAGAGTAGAAATAGAAGGATACTTCAGATGAATACTGTTGTGTATGTACCTTTAAGGGAATAACTGGTCTTAGACTGCAGTACCGGCAGTGACCACCTCTGTATAAAAGGCCCTAGCAGGCTTCTGTAGTTTCAGTTTCAAGCTGCCTCTTGTTCAGTAAAGTACCTGTTAAACTGTTCTCCCGAAGTCCGTGTATTATTGAGGCGCGGACTTTACAGTGGCGACGAGTAAGTTCGAACTCACCTGCAGTGTGGCATCATCTCACGGGGATCTCGCCTGAAAGGAAGGTCCTGGAAGGTCGTAGTCTGAGCAACGGGCGTCGACCGAGGGCAACCGCCCAAAGAATCCATCGGTGTTTGGAGAATTGTGGGAGAGACTGTGGTTCCAGCGAATCGTGCTGGTAGCAGGTAGCACGCTGACCCTTCCGGACTGCGGCGGGCTCAAGCTCGATCGAGCGGCTCTACAAATCGGGCCGCACAGCGTCGCCGGGAAAAGAAAACAAGAGAGAGAGGGTGGAGCACACAGGGCGCAGTCGGTGCTCGAGAACAGGACAGCAGAGAGAAACTAAACGGGGGGGAAGGAAAGCGAGATGCGCCGAAGCTGCGGGTCGCCGCCATTACCCCGTAGAACGCTAGGAGCAGCATGGCAGTAAGGGGAAGAAGCAAAAGCGCGGGAGGCACCATTTTATCCCGTTGGGGAAGAAGCAAAAGCATGGGAGGCGCAATTTTATTCCATTGGGGAAGAAGCAAAAGCGCGGGAGGCGCCATTTTAAATCGCCCAAGATGCCAAAAAGTGGCAGTATCACTGCTTTCGACAACGAGGTATGTGGAAAGAATTGAAGTGTACTGCAAGGCAAATGAGATGGCTGATGGAAAGAGGGCGTCGGTATTATTAAATCTGATGGGTGCGAGTACGTACGGCCTATTGTGGAATTTAATTACCCCAGCTAAACCAATGGAGAAAAGTTTTGAGGAGATTGTTCATATCTTACAGGAACATCTAAGCCCTACACCACTGCTGATAGCAGAAAGATTCAAGTTCCATAAAAGAAACCAGCACAAAGATGAGAGAAATGCTGACTATCTTACGGAACTACGCAAGTTATCGAAGCACTGCCAGTTCGGAGCAGGACTGGCAGGTGTTAAGTCTGCGCGTTGTTTAATTAATTAACACACAGACTAATGAGTAACAACAAAACAGGTCTTTACTGGTTGGAGGTAGGGACTATACGTAGGTCTTTACTTCATGCCCACAGGCGGGAACTGAGGGGAGATCAGTACCCACAGTACTATTTATACCCCTATGGCCAGGAGTGGTACTGCGTATCACTACGCCCTACAAGTAGTGCAGTCCTGTCCATAGGTTTAAAGTAGCACACATATTACATACACAACATTCCTCCCTTCTTAGCTTTACAGTCATCTCCCCATTTAACATAACGTAATAACATATATACATATATAACTTCAGGTTTACATAACAGAATAACATAGATACATAGATAACTTCATGTCAAAACAGATCACAGATTCAGTCTCTGCGGAAAACAGTTCACAGATTCAATCTCTGCGGAAAATAGTTCACAGATTCAGTCTCTGTGGTGTAGTCGGTTCACGTTGCTGGAGTGACTCATTCAATACTCCTTCCATGGATTTAACAGCTTGAACTTCCGAACTGATTTGGCTCCGTTCGGAGGGACCACGTGTGTGATCTGGTAGGGGTGATAATGGTTCAGATGGTTATCATCTTCTGCTTCGTCTTTTCCTTTTCTGCTTCTTAGAGACTCTCTGGGCTCCCCTGTCAGCTGCCAGCTGTAGCGCCACCATCTCCCTATGTTCCTTAGACTTTAAGTGATTCATCCTGATTTCTGCACTTTGGGAGTTTTCATCACAAGCTGGGCAGACCAGGTCACTATAATATTCAGTGTCACTCAATAGGTCATGGTAATATTCGGTGTCGTCCTGATCTAGGCCAGCGAGAGGGTCTTCTATTTCCTCCATACCCAGCTGGGCGTTAGCCAGCTTTTGTTCCAAGTCCAGACATCTTTCCTGAAGAGACTTCTTCATGCGTACCTCTTCATCCAGCTTTTTCTGGGCTTTCAGCAAGTCGTTTACTAATGACCTCATTTGAGATTTTACTACTTCAACTTCTTTTGGAGATTGATTGATCGGACTATTCAATCCCTCTACCGGAGCAGCTGTTTCAGCGGTCTGTTGTTCTACGTTGACGTGAGTCAGCGTACTTTTGGCATCCAAGGGCTGCTCTGTTGCAGTCATCTCAGTCTGTGTTGCCACCTCAGCTCTTCCAATAACCTTTGAGAGCTCCGAACCCCTTTCGTTTGAATATTGAAGTTCGTGTTCAAGTTTTTCCCATTTCAGAGTCCTGTCCTTCAGCATATGCAGGAGTTGGCTGACCGTTAACTCCTCTGACATCAGACGTTTTGTGTGCTCCTGCTCCATTTGCTCCAGCAGCTGCTTCTGTTGTCTTTCCAGATGTTCCCACTCTATATCAAAGAACTCTTTCGTCGCATTCATCTCTTGCTCAAAACGGCGAATCATTTGTTCTAATTGCTGTTGCAGTTTGAAATGGAGTTGAGTTCGAGCCCGGTGTCCCTCAGAAATGTGCATGTCAGTAGACTGGACAGACTCAGAATTCTCTATCTCAGTGGAATTCTGTGCTGAAACTTTGTCTTTTGCACACGGGTTGGTCTTACCATCATCAGTTCCAGAGTCTGGGTTGATTATGTTCACCGAGTTCTCACTCATTATTGTTTGTAGGAAATGCCAGTCGATATTCATTTTCCTAATCCACTCCCGTCCTAGTAGTGGAGGGCCTCCTTCAGATAGCACATATAAGTCCATTATTTGACTTTCTTCGCCCTTGTGGACCACTGTGACCTCAATTTTCCCGATGGGGTACACTCTTTGCCCCGTGTATGTTTTCAATATGAGCTCCGTAGCCTGTAGGGGAATATGTTGGAATAACCTTCCATAATCTTTCTTGTTTATGACCGTCAATGCCGATCCAGTGTCCAATTCCAGTTTTACTTGGACTCCTTCTATCTGAAGAGTGACCCAAATTGTCTGGAGGTCTGCACCCTTACCAACGTTGAGTACCCTTAAGCTAGCCAGTTCAATACTGCTTAAGCCAGCCAGTTCATTACTGCTAGCGTCTGAATCGGACTCCTGTTCGGCCACCTTGTGTACCTTTGCGTATTTCCCTTGTGGTGACTTCTTGTTGCTGGCCTTCTTCCCTGACCTGCATACTCTAGCTATATGTCCAAGCCTACCACATGTTCTGCATTCTTGGTTTTTAAACCAACACTGGTTCTGATCATGCGTTGTCTTTCCACAACGATAACATTTGACAGAACTCAACCCCAATTTGTTTGCACTGAGCTCCGGTGACCGTAGCTGCATTACTGCTGTGCCTCTCGCTGCGGCTTCGTGTGCTGCTGCCATAGTGACCGCCTTCTCAAGCGTCAGCTCATTCTCCTCGAGCAGTCGCTTTTGTGTATCCTGTTTAAATAAACCACACACAAATTTATCTCGTAGTGCTTCTGTCAGTCCCGTTCCAAACTGACAATATTTCGCTAACTTACGTAATTCCATCAAATATTCAGCATTGCTTTCATTCTGTAGCTGCCTTCTGTCGTAAAATTTAAATCGTTCCGCTAGCATCAGCGGCGTGGGGTTTAGATGATCTTTCAGGACAGTAACAATCTCATCGAACGTCTTATCCGCCGGTTCATCTGGTGATAACAGGTGTTTCAATTGCCCGTACGTCTTCGCACCCATTAAATTTAATAATGTTAGTGCTTTATCTGCTTCAGGAATTTTATTGGCCTTACAATAATTTTTAACTCATTCAACATATATGGCCCAATCTTCGATGTCACTATCAAAGTTGCTAATATTCCCGTGTTTAGGCATTGTAGTACTTTATCAGATTTGCAATTTCTCAGATTTTTTTTTTTTTTTTACTGCTATCCAAGATGGCGGCTTCCCGCTCTTGCCGTCGTCCTCCGCCAACAAAATGGCGGTTTTCCCGCGCTTGGCGGTCTTCACCTGTCCCCCGACGCCGTCTCCCTTCAGCTCCGAGTGCGGCCCTTATCTCTGCCGCGATCGATGGCCCGCGCTTTTCACCGCGGCTCTCGCGCCTTCAATTTCTGCCGACGCTGCGCCTTGCAGTCCGAGTGCGGCCCTTATCTATGATTGCGATCGATGGCCCTTATCTCCCGATCGCAATCGCCCTTGTTCCTCCGACTTCCCCAGCCCTGTCTTTGCAGCCAACGCTGCCCAGCTTACCCCACCACCGAGGTTGAAAAGGAAACTGCAGGATGTCTTCTGTCCTCCAGTTCACAGTCGCTGGAAGCTGTCAGGATGTCTTCTGCACTCCAGTTCACAGTCGCTGGTGGAGGCTTCAGGGTCCCGATGCCTGTCGCTTCCAGTGGGTTGGTGAGGGTTGAAACCTCTCTTCGACGTCCTGTCTGTGGACGAAGCCGCCGTGGAATAACTGCCGCAGGGTAAGAATCTGACTCGTCGCCAGTGTTAAGTCTGCGCGTTGTTTAGTTAATTAACACACAGACTAATGAGTAACAACAAAACAGGTCTTTACTGGTTGGAGGTAGGGACTATACGTAGGTCTTTACTTCATGCCCACAGGCGGGAACTGAGGGGAGATCAGTACCCACAGTACTATTTATACCCCTATGGCCAGGAGTGGTACTGCGTATCACTACGCCCTACAAGTAGTGCAGTCCTGTCCATAGGTTTAAAGTAGCACACATATTACATACACAACAGCAGACACCTTACGGGATAAGTTTGTCTGCGGGCTCCAGAGTGAAGGAACCCAGAAACGACTACTTTCAAAAAAGGACCTGACGCTAGAACAGGCTTTCAGCGTGGCAGTATCCTACGAAGCAGCAGCACGGGGAGCAGCGGAAATACAACAGAAACCACAAGAATACAGCACTAACGAAATTGCGTATGGAGCCGAAAAGTGCTATTGCTGCGGCAGAACAACCCATGAGCAGAAGGACTGCTGGTTTAAAGACAAAATATGCAGGCAATGCGGGAAAATGGGACATATAGCAAGAGTCTGCAGGTCGGGAAAGAAGACCAACACGACAAGAACTACTAAGGAACAGTACAGGAAAGTAAAGAAACTGACAGATAGTAGTTCAGAAGATCAGGAGAGTGATAAGGACTCCGGGAGCAGGCGACTAAGTTGTTTAAAGTTACACAACGTGATCGCAAAAGAAGATCACCGAACCATTTGGGTCACCCTCATGATAGCAGGGTCCCCAGTGAAGATGGAATTGGACACAGGATCAGCCCTAACTGTCATGAATCGACGAGACTATGAGCGGCTATTCTCACACATACCCTTAAAGGACACGTCCATTGTATTGAAGACATACACGGGGCAAAAGGTCTACCCCAGAGGAAAAATAAGGGTGCCAGTTGAATATAACGGAAAGGAAACACAGAAACTATACATGTATATACCACGAGATGGAGGACCACCATTATTGGGACGTGAATGGATCCAAAGACTACAATTGGATTGGCATTCCATTCTGGCACTAACTGTGACTGACAAAAAAGATGATGACGTCGCACCTGGACGTCTGTCACAAATTCTATCTGACGCGGAAGAGGTGTTCCAACAAGGACTTGGGACTCTAAAAGGAGTAAAGGTAACCATAAAGATTGAGGATAACGCAACCCCAAAATTTTTCAAGGCCAGACCAGTGCCATACGCGATACGCCCAGCTGTGGAAGCTGAACTGGAGAGTCTGGAGCATTCGGGGGTGCTGTCTAAGGCGGACTGGAGCGAGTGGGCCACACCCATCGTTCCTGTAATGAAGAAAGCATTGAGCAGCACGCCTGGGGAGCCAAGGAAGGTTCGCATCTGTGGGGACTTCAAGGTGACTGTGAACCCAGTCCTGCACACAGTACAGTATCCGCTTCCAAGGATAGAAGATATTTTTGCCTCACTATCTGGAGGGAAACATTTTACAAAGATTGACCTGGCTCAAGCGTATCTACAAATGGAGGTGGAAGAAGCATCTAGGAAATACCTCACGATAAACACTCACAAAGTCCTTTACCAGTACAATCGAATGGTATTTGGGGTAGCATCAGCCCCGGCTATGTGGCAGAGGGCAATGGAACAAGTCCTGCAAGGGATCCCGGGGACCCAGTGTTATTTGGACGACATCCTGGTTATGGGCGAAAATGACAATGAACACCTTGCCAACCTGGAACAGGTGCTCACGAGATTGCAGGAATATGGGCTACGAGCCAACCGTCCCAAATGCGAGTTCTTCAGGAGACAAATCTCGTATTGTGGCCACATGATTGATGAGGAAGGGTTGCATAAGTCGCTGGACAAGATTGAGGCTGTAGTCAAGGCTCCAGCACCAGAAAATGTGTCGCAACTGAGGTCGTTCCTCGGGTTGGTGAACTACTACCATAAGTTCTTGCCGAATTTATCTACAATTCTGCACCCACTGAACGCCCTCTTTCAAACTGGTGTAACATGGAAATGGAGTGATGAGTGTAAGCGTGCCTTTCAGGAATGTAAATGCCAAATCACTTCAAAAGAAGTATTGGCCCACTACAACCCAACACTACCGATTCGGTTGGCATGTGATGCGTCACCTTACGGCATTGGAGCGGTGCTGTCACACAAATTCCGTGATGGTTCAGAGAGGCCAATAGCCTTTGCATCGCGCTCGCTAACCTCAGCCGAGCGTAACTACGTCCAGATTGACAGGAAGGCCCTCAGCCTGGTGTGGGGGGTGAAGAAGTTCAATCACTATCTGCACGGACAGAAATTCACCCTACTGACTGATCATCAACCCCTGGTCTCAATTTTTAACCCAAAGAAGGGCATTCCGGTGATGACGGCACAACGGCTGCAAAGATGGTCACTTTTTCTAGGGGCGCATCAGTATGACATAGAGTACAAAGGTACAAAACAACATGGAAACTCTGATGGGCTGTCGCGCCTACCATTGCCTATGGCGGAAGAAGCACCTGCAGTGGACCTGGTGGAGATATTCCATGCGACCATAGTCGAATGTTTGCCTGTTACAAACGCAAGTATTGAGAAGGAAACCCGAAATGACCCGACACTCTTTCGGGTCTATGATTTGATGGTGAAGGGATGGCCAGCATATGGCGACTCACTGTTGCCAGCATTCTCGCCAAGGAGGGAACAGCTGTCAGTGTGCCGGGGAACCTTGATGTGTGGATCCCGAGTGGTAATTCCACCCAAGTTGAGAGATAGAGTACTCAATGAGCTTCACGAGGGTCATTTGGGAGGGGTAAAAATGAAGAGCCTAGCCAGGGCGTTTGTGTGGTGGCCGGGAATCGATAAAGAAATCGAGGATATGACCAAGAGATGCACAGGATGCCAGAAGGTCCAAAACGCTCCACCACAGGCCCCGCTACATCCATGGGAGTGGCCCTCATCTCCATGGCAACGGGTACACATTGAATTCGCTGGTCCATTTATGGACTCAATGTTTCTAATTGCTGTGGACGCCCATTCGAAATGGCCAGAGGTCATTAAAATGTCCTCCACCACCAAGGAGAAAACTATTGCAGTCCTAAGGACCATCTTCACCAGGAATGGGTTGCCAGAACAGATCTGTTCCGACAATGGCCCACAATTTGTGTCTGAGGATTTCCGGAGGTTCCTGAAGAATAATGGGGTGAAACATTACACATCTGCCCCATATCATCCAGCCACAAATTGATTGGCTGAGAGGTTTGTTCAGACATTTAAAAAGGCCATAAAGGCAATGTATAATGACGACATACCACTGCAACACAAGGTGGATAACTTCCTGTTTGCTGACCGGAATGCAACACATGCAGTAACCAACCAAACTCCAGCCGTACAGTTTTTTAACCGGAGACTAAGATGTCGCTTGGATTTGCTCAAACCAAACATAAGACAAGATGTTGAGGATAAGCAGTTGAGAAGTCAACCAGGAGCTTCAAGATAGGGCAACCAGACTTGGCCCGCGACTACCGAACAGAAAAATGGCAGCCAGGCACGATATGCACACAGCAGGGACCACTAATGTACACAGTGGACATTGGAGAGAGCATCGTGAGACGCCATGCTGACCAGATTCTAGAGTCACAGGAACAAGCCAAACCTGTACCACAATCATGTGCACCTGGTAATGAGCCCGAAGTACAGATTGCGTCTACCTCAGAAGCAGGGGTATTGGAAGCCGATGAACCAACCAATGACAATGAGCCAGAATTGACTCCACCGCCAGAACAGGATACTCGAGAAAGGCGCTATCCAGTCTGGATCAGGAAGCCTCCTCAAAGACTGAACTTATAAATGACTATTTCAGTTGATGTATATATTACTGAGAAAATTGTAATTGTAATTAGTTATTATTTAGTTGTTAAATGAATGTTATGTACTGTTTATCTAAAAGGGGAGGAATTGTTGTGTATGTACCTTTAAGGGAATAACTAGTCTTAGACAGCAGTACTGGCAGTGACCACCCCTGTATAAAAGGCCCTAGCAGGCTTCTGTAGTTTCAGTTTCAAGCTGCCTCTTGTTTAGTAAAGTACCTGTTAAACTGTTCTCCCGAAGTCCGTGTATTATTGAGGCGCGGACTTTGCAAATACGTGGCTAGAGGAATGGTGCCAGGGGGAGGGATTCAAGTTCCTGGGACATTGGAACCGGTTCTGGGGGAGGTGGGACCAGTTCAAACCGGACAGTCTGCACCTCGGCAGGGCTGGAACTGATGTCCTAGGGGGAGTGTTTGCTAGTGCTGTGGGGGAGGGTTTAAACTAAAATGGAAGGGGGTTGGGAACCTGAGCAGGGAGACAGAGGAAAGGGAAACAAGGATAAAAGCAAAAGATAGGAAGGAGAAAAACAAAAGTGGCAGTCAGAGAAATCAACGGTTTAAATCAAATGTGCCCACAGTAAATAATAATTCTAATAGGTCTAAGAGCGTTAAAAAAACAAGCCTGAAGGCTTTGGCCTAGAAATTGGGTTCTGGTCTTGCCAGGGCTGTAGCGCCAGAAAGTTTGCGCCAGCGGTAATGTGGCAGCGCCCGACGAAAATTCGGGTGCGCCGGGCCCAGACGGCGGCGGGCGCTAAAACCCTCCTTTAGCGCCTCAAAACGGGCGTGAACTTGGGTTTCCCGGCGCTAATCCCCCGCTGCGGCACCCGATGCGGTGCGGCAGGCTGGGGAACTGCAGGCCTCCTCCTCCTGTTAAGGAGGAGCTGCCTGCAGCCGACAACTGTCCGGCGGATTGACCCGACATCTGAGCCCGGCACCTCGGGGAAGTGCCGGGCTCGCATGAGACACTGATCAGGGCCGCGGGGGGGGAATGCAGGAGTCCGGGAAGGGAGGTGCGGGCAGGCGGCCGCCGGGAACGCGGCCGGCCGCCGCTCCACCTTTATGCGCCGGCGCACACTGGGGGAAGACTCTGTTGCCAGAGTCTTAGTTGCGCCTGCCACGGGCGAGGCGGGCGCAACTGAATTTCGGCTTGGGGCCGGGTTACCACGGCAACCGGGACGCTGCGCACACCGATGACGTCATCGGTGCCGGCGCAGCGCTACCGGTCTACCGCCGCGGAAGGGCCCCAGGCAATTTAGGAACCGCCGCCAATTGCAGCGCTAGGCCCTCTAGCGCCGCAAAATCGGTGCTAAGGGCACTGAATTTCTAGGCCTTTGTGTCTTAATGCGAGGAGCATTTGTAATAAGGTGGATGAATTGGCTGTGCAAATAGAGGTAAACGAATATGATTTGGTTGGAATTACGGAAACGTGGCTCAAGGATGGCCAAGACTGGGAACTCAACATCCAGGGGTATTCGATATTCAGGAAAGATAGGCAAAAAGGAAAGGGAGGAGGGGTAGCATTACTGGTTAAAGAAGGGATTAACACAATTGTAATGAAGCATATTAGCTCTGATGATGTGGAATCTGTATGAGTAGAATTGAGAAATACTAAGGGGAAAAAAACATTAGTGGGAGTGGCATATAGACCTCCAAACAGTAAGGCGGAGGTTGGGGATGGCATTAAAAGGGAAATTAAAGAAGCGTGCAATAAGGGCACAGCAGTCATCATGGGTGACTTTAATCTACATATAGATTGGGCTAACCAAATTACTAACAATACTGTGGAGGAGGAATTCCTGGAGTGTTTACGGGATGGTTTCCCGAACCAATATGTCAAGGAACCAACCAGAGATCAGGCCATCTTAGACTGGGTATTATGTAACGAGAAAGGATTAATTAACAATCTTGTTCTACGAGGCCCCTTGGGTCGGAGCGATCATAATATGATCGAATTCTTCATTAAGATGGAGAATGAAGTTGTTGACTCACAAACTAGGGTCCTCAATTTAAATAAAGGAAACTACGATGGTCTGAGGAGCGAGTTGGGTAGGATTGATTGGGGAATGGCACTCAAAGGGTTGACGGTGAATAGGCAATGGCAAACATTCAAAGACCGAATGAATGAACTACAGAAGTTGTTCATCCCAGTTTGGCATAAAAATAAAACAAAAAAGGTGACTCAACCGTGGCTAACAAGGGAAATTAGGGATAGCATAAGATCCAAGGAGAGGACATACAAATTGGCCAGAAAAAGCAATAATCCTGAGGATTGGGAGCAGTTTAGGATTCAACAAAGGAGGACAAAGGGATTAATTAAGAAAGGGAAAATAGAATATGAGAGTATGCTTGCAGGGAACATAAAAACTGACTGTAAAAGCTTTTATAGATATGTGAAGAGAAAAAGATTGGTGAAGTCAAGCGTAGGTCCTTTGCAGTCAAAATTGGGGGAATTTATAATGGGGAAAAAAGAAATGGCTGACCAACTAAATACATATTCTGGTTCTGTCTTCACAAAGGAGGAAACAAATAACCTCCCAGAAATACCGGGGAACATAGGGTCTGATGAAAGGGTGGAACTGAAAGAAATCAGTATTTGTAGGGAAATGGTGTTAGGAAAATTGATGGGACTGAAGGCCGATAATATCCCCAGGGCCTGATAATCCACATCCCAGGGTACTTAAGGAAGTGGCCCTAGAAATAGTAGATGCATTGCTGGTCATCTTCCAGAACTCAATAGACTCTGGAACAGTGCCCATGGGTTGGAGGGTAGCTAATGTTACCCCACTATTCAAAAAAGGTGGCAGAGAAAAAGCAGGGAATTATAGACCGGTAAGCCTGACATCGGTAGTGGGGAAAATGCTAGAGTCCATTATAAAAGATGTAATAGCAGAGCACTTGGAAAGCAGTGACAGGATCGGACAAAGTCAACATGGTAAATCATGCTTGACTAAGCTACTGGAATTTTTTGAGGATGTAACTGGTAAAATAGATAAGGGAGAACCAGTGGATGTGGTGTATTTGGACTTTCAGAAGGCTTTCGATAAGGTCCCGCATAAGAGTTTAGCGTGCAAAATTAAGGCACATGGGATTGGGGGCAAGGTATTGACTTGGATAGGGAACTGGTTGGCGGACAGAAAGCATAGAGTTGGAATAAACGGGTCGTTTTCCAAGTGACAGGCAGTGACTAGTGGGATACCGCAAGGATCGGTCCTAGGACCCCAGCTGTTCACAATACATATTAATGATCTGGACGAGGGAATTGGATGTAATATCTCCAAATTTGCAGACGACACAAAGCTGGGTGGGAGGGTATGCTGTGAGGAGGATGTCATGAAACTCCAGTACGATTTGGACAGGTTAGGTGATTGGGCAGAAACATGGCAAATGCACTGTAATGTGGATAAATGTGAGGTTATCCACTTTGGTGGCAAAAACAGGAAGAGAGATTATTATTTGAATGGCAATAGATTGGGAGAAGGGGAAGTGCAAAGAGACCTGGGTGTTCTTGTACACCAGTCACTGAAGGTAAGCATGCAGGTGCAGCAGGCGGTTAAGAAGGCAAATGGTATGTTGGCCTTCGTAGCAAGAGGGTTCGAGTACAGGAATAAGGATGTCTTGCTGCAGTTGTACAGGGCCTTGGTGAGACCGCACCTTGAGTATTGTGTGCAGTTTTGGTCGCCTTATCTGAGGAAGGACGTTCTTGCCATGGAAGTAGTGCAGCGAAGATTCACCAGGCTGATACCTGGGATGGCAGGAATGACGTATGAGGAGAGATTGTGTCGATTGGGCTTATACTCACTGGAGTTTAGAAGATTGAGAGGGGATCTCATCAAAACCTATAAAATTCTGTCAGGCCCGGACAGACTAGATGCTGGAAGGATGTTCCCAATGGTCGGGGAGTCCAGAACCAGGGGTCATAGTCTAAGGATAAGTGGTAGGACATTTAGGACTGAAATGAGGAGGAATTTCTTCACCCAGAGAGTGGTGAACCTGTGGAATTCTCTGCCACAGAAGGCAGTGGAGGCCAGTTCATTAAATATATTCAAGAAAGAGTTGGATATATTTCTTAAGGCTAAAGGTATCAAGGGATATGGGGAGAAGGCAGGGACAGGGTACTGAATTTGGATGATCGGCCATGATCTCGTTGAATGGTGGAGCAGGCTCGACGGGACAAATGGCCTACTCCTGCTCCTATCTTCTATGTTTCTATGTTATGTTTCTATGTTGAATCACTGGTGAAATGTTTTAAGGGGCATGAAAATGGCTCAATTGATGGTCAGTACATCAATCCATCTGTGGAGTCTGCAAATGGAGTGCCGTTGGAGACACTAAACCACAGCAAGATTGAATTAGCTGATGAAGCCCTTCAGATTATTGTGGCCAAAATGAGCAAATGGAGAAATGCCCTATATGATTTGAGGGGCACTTTGTCAGTGAACAATGGAAGGCAATTATGTGGTAGGTCAATGTGATTTCTACAACCCATCATGTTTGGACAGATGTGTGGAAGAAGGTGTCTGATTTGAACAAAAGAGCCAAGGTAAGCAACAAGAATCAGCACCAATAATGGATATGACTTCCATTTGTCATACATTGGTAGAGGTGCTTGTCCAAGGTTACAGATGGTAGCATGTTTACCTAAATTGTTTCACACAAGACTATACCTCCATCATCAAAGTACAACATAATGGTATCACTAAACCATGTGTGTTGCAACTGCTGTAAGGCTTTGTCATATTTGTCTTTCCACTTGAAATTTGCATTTTTAATATTCTCTCAGTGGTTCTAGGGCTGTATGCACTTTAGGGCTAAAACGTGCATGACCATTACTAGTTGGTTTGTCACCTCAGCAGTTCTTGCAATTGAAGTACCTTCTCAGTCAATTCCACCTTCTTCAGTTCTGGGGATAAACCATCTTCTCTAAATATCAAACCAAAAATAAAACAGAATTCTTTCTTACTGGAACCACAATTCTCACGATTAAGTATGAGGCTCTTTTCTTCCAGCCTTTCCATCCAGACACTTAATCAATCATTGTGGTCTACTTGGCTAGTCACATGTACCAAGATATTGAGTAACAGTCTAGAATACTTTGGCCACAAACAAGATCCCAAAGTTCCATCTTCTGTATCACTTGAGATAACAGGTTTCTAAGCTGATTTTGATCTGCTGCAATCGTAATTTCAGGTCCAATTTGGGGAATCCACATGATCCATTTAACTCTACAACAATTTGCTTAAGCATTGGCATGCTAAGTCTCTCTGATTTGACTGCTTTTTTTGCAGCACGCATATGTACACATAATGAAATGCTATCAAAATCTCTAGGTTTCGGTCCAAACGTGTGCCACCCATGGCTCAGTTGGTAGCACTCTTGTCTCTGAGTCAGAAGGTTTGTGGGCTCAAGTCCTACGCCAGAGACTTGAACACATAATCTAGGCTGACACTCCAGTGCAGTGCTGAGGGAGTGCTGCACTGTTGGAGGTGCCGTCTTTCGGATGAGATGTTAAACCAAGGCCCTGTCTCCCTCTCAGATGGACATAAAAGATCCCATGGCACTATTTGAAAAAGAGCAGGGGAGTTCTCCCCGGTGACCTGGCCAATATTTATCCCTTAACCAACATCACTAAAACAAATTATCTGGTCATTATCACATTGTGCTGAATACTGAAATTCTTTTTGCAACAAAATATTTCAATCATTGATTTGACTTACAGGGAGCTTTGTGAGTGCGCTGTCCGGGACTGGTCTGCAGTTCAGTTTGAGAGGAGATTTGGGCGGTGCAGCAATTTAAAATACTGGGGTAATTTATCGTCTTCACCGACTGTGCAGCAGTTTGGCGGAATGGATTTCTCACCCATTATGGAATCGTCCAAATTTAATTCCATTGAAATCAATCGATCGCATAAAAATTGGGGTGCGATACGCTCCATCAAATTACTGCCCATACATTAAAGGTACAAATTTACCTACTGTCCTTTTATCTCTGAATGAAATGAAAGGAAATGCTCCTGGCTCTAAACTAGGTTATAAATAGGATAAGTTTGGGTAGTCTCAAACCACTTCCTAAACCTAAACTACTGATGCAAATTGGGACTAAATTAGCAATGGGGGTACTGTAGCATAGTGGTTATGTTACTGGACTAGTAATCCAAAGGTCCTGGACTAATGATCTGGTGATGAATTCAAATCCTCCCAAGGGGAATTTAAATTCAATTAAATAAATCTGGTATAAAAAGCTATCATTAGTAATGGTGACCATGAACCAACTGATTGTCATGATAAACCCATCTGGTTCTCTAATGTTCTTTAGGGCATAAAATCTGCTGCCCTTACCTGGTCTGGCCTATATGTGACTCCAGACCCACAGCAATGTGGTTGACTCTTAACTGCCCTCTCAGTTGTATTCAAGGCGGCTCACCACCACCTTCTCAAGAGCAATTAAGGATGGGCAATAAATGCTGGCCTTGCCAGTGATGCCCACATCCAGTGAATGAATAAAAAAAATCTCACTCTGAGAGGGCACAAAAACAGCTGCCAATGGAAATCATGCATTGAAGCAGGAGGTAGTATGTGAGATTTGTCTTGGGACAGAGCAGAGGGAGCATGTTCCTACATTTAACATGTCTTTTATGTTGACACTTAGTTGCAAAAATCATCTAACAGTTGATTCAGAAGGTTCCTCGCTTTGATGAGCACTGAAGAAATTGTCGAGATTACAAATTTATTGTCTTTTTTTTAATTCATTGCTGTTGGTCAACTTCTGGGTTTGTAAGGTTTTATTTTCATGGTTTACATTAGGGGTGTCCAAACAGAGGCCTGAAGGCCTGGTGCCGTCTCTAAGCCCTGACAACTGAGCCCACATATCCCATACAGCATAGGAACAGGAGTAGGCCATTAGCCCATGAGCCTGTTCCGCCATTCAATTCGATCATGGCTGATTTATATCTTCACTCCATCTACCCATTTTGGTTTCATATCCCTTAATACCCTTGCCTAACAAAAACCTGTCAATCTCAGTTTATACATTTTCAATTGACCCAGCCTCATCAGCTTTTTGAGGGAGTGAGTTCCAGAATTCCACTACCCTTTGTGTGAAGAAGTGTTTCCTGACCTCACCGCTGAACGGCCTAGCTCTAATTTGTTCCGGACTCCCAAATAGTTTCTGTCTATCTACCCTCTCAAACCTTTGAATCATCTCAAACACTTCAATTAGATCACCCCCTTTAATCTTCTATACTCAAGTTATATTTGTGCCTTTAGTTCTTATTTGCTAGTTTTTCCTGGTAATAATTTGTAGGCCTGGAGCTTTAGAAACTGTTTCCTCGTTGGTGAATAAATCCTAAATCCATTGTTATCGACAACTTGCGATATTTGCAAATTAATGGGGACATGAATTTAGGAACAATGAAATTGCTAGACAAAAAAAGACTGAGGTTCATCTAGTTTTCCTTCTACCATCCTGGTAATCGCATGATTCAACAATAATGGAGTTGTTGACTAATCATAGCAATCAATCTCCATCAATTAATCCACAACAGACCCAGACATGCGGCGGGGGAAAACCCCAGTGGTGGAGAGCTTTGGGAACCATAGGTCCAAAGTCACCTGTTCCTCCCAAGCATGCTACACTCACCATGTGTCATTTAAACTGTATTCAGGGCTGGTATGCACCTATGTGGCCTCACAAAATTTGCCCTTGTAGCCCCTTTAGATTATTGTCAATAGACAGCATCAGAAAGGCAGGATCACTTACAGTAATGCCGTACCCCACAAATCACGTTACTTTTAAAAAGCTACAATCATATATTTTTCGGTAGATTGCTAAGAACTCTTCTCTGTGATGGTAGATCAGAACCCTTACAGAATTCACTCAGCCTCAATCTATCTCTGTGTTTCAGGCATGTTCCTCTCTCTCTCGGTCACATCACTCTTACCATGGCCGGACCTGACAACAAATTATGCAAGAGCAAAATAGCCTGGTTTGTCGACCTTTGACCTCTGCAGGATACAGGCCAGTGGTGGCAAGCCGTCCCTTTTCCACTTAAGCTGTGCCGATACCCAAGATAGATACGGAAGAACACAACATTATTACTTTATTCTTGTTGTTTTTAATTGGGGAATTTTTTTTTTTTTAAGAGGGTAAGTCACGGTGACCCCACCACACCACCACAGGCTGTCCCTTCACCCCCATCTCTGATCCAGTTATACACTTGAAGAATATTCTTTTGCAATTCCTGTCAGTTAAAACTCAGAGGGAGATGCTGAGCCCAGCATGAGCAGCTCTGAGTGTCAGGCTTCAGAGCGGACACTGCCGTGGGACCGAGGGGGCCAGTAAATCACTGCATGCTTGTCAACAGCTCCAACCCGCAAGAATTACTCAAGTGAAAATAACGAATGGCTGTCATTGTGGAGCCAAAAACCTGTGATTATAATTATCACATCCCCAGTGACCTTGCATAAACTTTAATCCCTCTCCAATGGAGCATTTAAATAGCCTGTATCTACTGCCGAGGGACCGTGTCCCATGGTAAGAGGAGAGCAAGAGAGGCCACGGAGCCAGTGATTCACAGAGGCATATTTCTGTGTCTACGTCTCACAGCTCGTATCAAAGACTGGCACAATGTATTTAAAAAAACAAACACAAGGGGTTTTCGTAATCTTAATTAAATTATAATACACACTCGCCTGTCCATTAAATACCTCAACATTCATATTCAGGCCGTGTAATTTAGATGTGTTAACACGCACCATGAAAAGGTCAAAATGTTTGCGGTACAATTTATGCAAAATATTGGGAGCTGAAATGTTTGCAGCATTCGTAGTTGGATGGAGCTTTGTTTAATGTTACCACTTTTTTTTAAAGGGAGAAACACACACGGATATTGCATGGTGTTGTAACTAGTTAGTGGGACAGATTGTAAGGGAAAGAAAGGGAAGCTACCATCGTGTTCACAGTTCAGAAGATATACCTTCAGTTTGTTAGGTAATTGCCAAATTTCTTCAATCGTTTTCAATTCTTACAATCCTTTGGTTTTGGACAAGGGGTTGCAATTGTTTGATTAATTGACTCATTAGTAATTAATTATACATATAGTCGATAACAAATTTTGTAGCAACTTAACCATTTGAATAGACACAGAAAAAAAAAAGTGAAAAAGCCTGATTGTGTGATTAATGCCGGGCAGCTGACAGTGATTATATCACTTTGCACAGTCGACGCGACCAGTATCGGTGGAAAGGTACACATTAAAGGCAGAGTAAAAGCAAATATTCAATGACTGCTTGATAAATGATAAATGACTAACCGGTTTGCACATTAGTCCTCGTAAACCTTTGGTGAGCACCTTCGTCGTGTATCTTAAGTAAAATGAACTCTATTCATTTTCAATAAGAATAAATGCACAAAAGTATCTAAATACATCTTTTTGTGTCTGAAACTGTTGAATTGAAAAGATTGCATTTTTGCAAAGATTGCAAAAAAAACGACTGCATTAACCAAATAGTGAAATAAAAATCAGCAATTCTGATCTGTTATATTTGATAACCGATTTGTGTTTTCTTTTAAAGCCGTGTTCTGTATGCTAAATGGAGGTTGAGGTTTAAATTGGAAAAATTATCATAACTATATTTAAGAATAGGCAGTTAGAAATATCCTTTGACAGACGGTGGTGTTTTCTTAGGTTTAAACATAAAGTTAATTTTTAAACCTTTCTTTTTGTCACAATCACATTGCCATTACAATCCTATCCACGGCGTTCCTTTCCAAAGGGAGCTTTCAGCCAAATCTGAGAATTCAAACTGACCAACTCAATAATTCTTCTGGCAGAGCAATTAAAATACCCGCACAACCCAAAAACATATCAGACCAGATCTCCGGACGACTGAGTCCCAACTTAGGAAACTGACAAGAATGGAATGCATGATTTGAACACCATCAACAAATACTTGCAACATTATGTCGGATTTTTCTTTCGATAAAAGTATGTGCAAATTTTAAAAAAATAAACAGAATATGATGGAAATGCAGAGCAGGTCAGTTAGCAGCTAAAAGAGAAAGGGTCATTAAGGTTCAACAGGATCTGACCGACACCCCTGGATCTGACTGACCCCACTGGAACTGACTGACCCCACTGGAACTGACTGACCAACCCAACCACCCCCCGAACTGACTGACTCCACTGGATCTGACTGACCCCCCCCTGGAACTGACTCACTCCACTGGATCTGACTGATCCCCCTGGATCTGAATGACCCCCCTGGATCTGACTGACCCCCCTGGAACTGACTGACCCCCCCTGGAACTGACTGACTCCACTGGATCTGACTGACCCCCCTGGAACTGACTGACTCCACTGATCTGACTGATCCCCCTGGAACTGACTGACCCCCCCTGGAACTGACTGACCCCCCCTGGAACTGACTGACTTCACTGGATCTGACTGACCCTCCCTGGAACTGACTGACTCCACTGGAACTGACTGACTCCACTGGATCTGACTGACCCCCCTGGAACTGACTGACTCCACTGGATCTGACTGACCCCCCTGGAACTGACTGATCCCCCCTGGAACTGACTGACTCCACTGGATCTGACTGACCCCCCTGGAACTGACTGACTCAACTGGATCTGACTGAACCCCTGGATCTGATTGACCCCCTGGAACTGACTGATCCCCCCTGGAACTGACTGACTCCACTGGATCTGACTGACCCCCTGGAACTGACTGACTCAACTGGATCTGACTGAACCCCTGGATCTGACTGACCCCCTGGAACTGACTGATCCCCCCTGGAACTGACTGACTCCACTGGATCTGACTGACCTTCCTGGAACTGACTGACCCCCCCTGGAACTGACTGACTCCACTGGATCTGACTGACCCCCCCCTGGAACTGACTGACTCCCCTGGATCTGACTGACCCCCCCTGGAACTGACTGACTCCCCTGGATCTGACTGACCCCCGTGGATCTAACTGACCTCACTGGAACTGACTGACCCCCCCTGGATCTGACTGACCCCCCTGGAACTGACTGACTCCCCTGGATCTAACTGACCCCCCTGGATCTGACTGACCCCCCCCTGGATCTGACTGACCCCCCTGAATCTGACTGACCCCCCTGAAACTGACTAACCCCACTGAATCTGACTGACCCCCCTGGAACTGACTGGCCCCACTGGAACTGTTTGACCCCACTGGATCTGACTGACCCCACTGGATCTGACTGACCCCACTGGAGCTGACCCCACTGAAACTGACTGACCCCAATGGATCTGACTGACCACACTGGATCCGACTGACCCCACTGGAACTGACAGACCCCCACGGGAACTGACTGACCCCACCCGAACTGACTGATGCCACTGGAATTGACTGACAGCACTGGATCTGACTGACGCCATTGGAACTGACTGACCCCACTGAGCCTGACTGACACCACTGGAACTGACTGACCCCACTGGATCTGACTGACCCCACTGGATTTGACTGACCCCACTGGATCTGACTGATCCCACTACATCTAACTGACCCCACTGGAACTGACCACCCTTCTCGATCTGACTGACCCCACTGGATCTGACTGACCCCATTGGAACTGACTGATGCCACTGGATCTGATTGACCCCACTGGAACTGACTGACCCCACTGGAACTGACTGACCCCACTAGAACTTAATGGCCCCACTGGAACTGACTGATGCCTCTGGATCTGACTGATGCCACTGGATCTGACTGATGCCACTGGATCTGACTGATCCCACTGGAACTGTCTGACAACACTGAAATTGACTGACACCACTGTATCTGACTGACCTCCATGGATCTGACTGACCCCACTGGATTTGACTGACCCCACTGAAACCTGACTGACCCCACTGAAACTGACTGACCTCACTAGATCTGACTGACCTCACTGGATTTGACTGACCCCACTGGAACTGAGCCCACTGGAACTGATTAACCTCACTGGATCTGACTGACAGCGCTGGATCTGACTGATGCCACTGGATCTGACTCATCCCACTGGAACTGACTGATGCCACTGGATCTGACTGATGCCACTGGATCTGACTGATGCCACTGGAACTGACTGATGCCACTAGAACTGACTGACCACATTGAACCTGACTGACCCCCCTGGAACTGACTGACCCCACTGGAACTGACTGACCCCTCTCGACCTGACTGACCCCACTGGTCTAACTGACCCCACTGGATCTGACTGACCCCACTGGATTTGACTGACCCTACTGGATCTGACTGACCCCACTACATCTAACTGACCCCACTAGAACTGACTGCCCCCTCTTGAACATAAGAACATAAGAAATAGGAGCAGGAGCAGGCCAATCGGCCCCTCGAGCCTGCTCCACCATTCAATAAGATCATGGCTGATCTGATCCTAACCTCAAATCTTCTATCACTCTGCATCCACCCGAACCCATGTGATCTCCCGGGAGAGGCGAAAAACCAGATGAAGACCCAATGGCCAATTTGGGAGAAAAAAATCTGGGAAATTCCTCTCCGACCCATCTAGGTGATCGAAATTCTTCCAGGAGATCACTGTCCCTATATTTTCTACAATACTTACCTTCTGTAAAGGCGCTCTCCACCCCAGCCAGGAACAGGAATAAAACCATCTCCTGAAATCTAACACAGAATTAGAACACAGTAGGAGTAGAACCAGGCTACACGGCCCCTGGGCCCACTCCACTACCCACAGGGCCATGACCATTCCGAACCTAGACTCATGTCCAATTTCCTGCCCGCTCCCCGTAACCCTTAATTCCCTTTACTTCTAGGAAACTATCTATTTCTGTTTTACATTTATTAAATGATGTAGCTTCCACAGCCTTCTGGGGCAGCAAATTCCACAAACCCACCAACCTCTGAGTGAAGAAGTTTCTCCTCATCTCAGTTTTGAAAGAGCAGCCCCTTATTTTAAGATTATGCCCCCTAGTTCTAGTTTCACCCTTCATTGGGAACATCCTCACCGCATCCACCCGATCAAGCCCCTTCACAATCTTATATGTTTCAATAAGATCGCCTCTCATTCTTCTGAACTCCAATGAGTAGAGTCCCAATCTACTCAACCTCTCCTCATATGACCACCCCCTCATCCCCGGGATTAACCGAGTGAACCTTCTTTGTACTGACTCGAGAGCAAGTATGTCTTTTCTTAAATATGGACACCAAAACTGTATGCAGTATTCCAGGTGCGGTCTCACCAATACCTTGTACAACTGCAGCAATACCTCCCTGTTTTTATATTCCATCCCCCTAGCAATAAAAGCCAAAATTCCATTGGCCTTCTTGATCACTTGCTGCACCTGCATACTAACTTTTTGAGTTTTGTGCACCAGGACCCCCAGATCCCTTTGTACTACAGTACTTTCCAGTTTCTTGCCATTAAGATAATAACTTGCTCTATGATTTTTCCTGCCAAAGTGCATAACCTCACACTTTCCAGTATTGTATTCCATCTGCCAAATCTCTGCCCACTTACTTAGCCTGTCTATGTCCCTTTGCAGGTTTTTTATGTCCTCCTCACTCACTACTTTCCGTCCCATCTTTGTATCATCTGCAAACTTTGATATGTTACACTCGGTCCCCTCCTCCAAATCGTTAATATAGATTGTAAAGAGTTGGGGACCCAGCACTGACCCCTGCGGAACACCACTAGTTACTGGTTGCCAATCTGAGAACGAACCATTTATCTCAACTCTCTGCTTTCTGTTAGAGAGCCAATCCTCCACCCACGCCAGAATATTACCCCCAATCCCGTGATTTTTTATCTTGAGCAATAATCTTTTGTGTGGCACCTTGTCAAAAGCCTTTTGGAAGTCTAAATACACTACGTCCACTGGTTCCCCTTTATCCACCCTGTATGTTACTTCCTCAAAAAACTCAAGCAAATTTGTCAAACATGACTTCCCCTTCATGAAACCATGCTGAGTTTGTCCTATTAAATTATGTTTATCCAAATGTCCCGTTACTGTCTCCTTAATAATGGACTCTAACATTTTACCAACCACAGATGTTAGGCTAACAGGTCTATAGTTTCCAGCCTTCTGCCTACTACCCTTTTTAAATAAGGGTGTTACATTAGCAGTTTTCCAATCTGCCGGGACCTTTGCTGAGTCCAGTGAGTTTTGGAAAATTATTACCAATGCATCCACAATCCCTACCGTCACTTCCCTCAAGACCCTAGGATGCAAGCCATCAGGTCCAGGGGATTTATCCGCCTTGAGTCCCATTATTTTACCAAGTACCACTTCCTTAGTGATTTTAATCGTATTTAGTTCCTCCCCCCCCTAGAGCCCCCTGTTTGTCCAGTGTTGGGATATTCTTAGTGTCCTCTACTGTAAAGACTGATACAAAATAATTGTTCAGTGTTTTTGCCATCTCCATGTTTCCCACCATTAATTTCCCGGTCTCATCCTCTAAGGGACCAACATTTACTTTAGCCACCCTTTTTCTTTTTATATAACTATAGAAACTTTTGCTGTCTGTTTTTATATTTTTTGCTAATTTACTATCATAATCTATCTTCCCATTCTTAATCAATCTTTTAGTAATTCTTTGCTGTCTGTTAAAGACTTCCCAATCTTCCATCCTCCCACTAGATTTGGCTACCTTATATGCCCTTGTTTTTAGTTGGATACTATCCTTAATTACTTTACTTAGCCACGGATGGCTATCTTTTCTTTTACACCCTTTTTTCCTCAGTGGAATATATTTTTTTTGGAAGTTGTAAAATAACTCCTTAAATGTACACCACTGATCATGTACCATCTTACCCTTTAATCTATTTTCCCAGTCCACTCTAATCAATTCCGCTCTCATACCTTCATAGTCTCCTTTATTCAAGCTCAGCATGCTTGTTTGAGATCCAACCTTCTCACCCTCTAATTGAATATGGAATTCAACCATGTTATGGTCACTCATTCCAAGGGGATCCTTTACTAGGACATTTTTAATTAATCCTGTCTCATTACACAGGACCAAATCAAAGGCTGCTTGCCCCCTGACTGACTGACCCCACTGGTCTAACTGACCCCACTGGATCTGACTGACCCCACTGGATTTGACTGACGCCACTGGATCTGACTGATCCGACTACATCTAACTGACCCCACTGGATCTGACCGCCCCCTCTCGAACTGACTGACCCCACTGGATCAGACTGACCCCACTGGAACTGACTGATGCCACTGGATCTGAATGACCCCACTGGAGCTGACTGGTGCCACTGGAACTGAATGGCCCCACTGGATCAGACTGTCCCCACTGGAACTGACTGACCCCACTGGATCAGACTGACCCCACTGGAACTGACTGATGCCACTGGAATTGACTGATTCCACTGGACCTGACTGATCCCACTGGAACTGACTGACAACACTGGAATTGACTGATGCCACTGGATCTGACTGACCCCACTGGAACTGACCAACTCCTCTCGACCTGACTGACCCCACTGGAAGTGACTGACCCCACTGGTCTAACTGAACCCACTGGATCTGGCAGACCCTACTGATTCTGACTGACCCCACTACATCTAACTGACCCCTCTGGAACTGACCGGCTCCTCTCGATCTGACTGACCCCACTGGATCTGACTGACCCCAATGGAACTGACTGACCCCACTGGAACTGACTGACCGCACTGGAACTGACTGACCCCACTAGAACTGAATGGCCCCACTGGAACTGACTGATCCCACTGGAACTGACTGATGTCACTGGAACTGACTGACCACATTGAACCTGACTGACCCCCTTGGAACTGACGGAGCCCCCCTGGAACTGACTGACCACGTAGAACCTGACTGACCCCCTGGAACTGACTGACCCCACTGGAACTGACTGACCCCCCTTGAACTGATTGACCCCACTGGAACTGACTGACCCCCCCTGGAACTGACTGACCACATAGAACCTGACTGACTCCCTGGAACTGACTGACACCACTGAATCTGACTGACCCCACTGGAACTGATCGACTCCTCTCGACCTGACTGACCCCACTGGAAGTGATTGACCCCACTGGTCTAACTGAACCCAATGGATCTGACAGACCCCACTGGATTTGCCTGACCCCGCTGGAACTGACTGACCCCACTAGAACTGAATGGCCCCATTGAAATTGACTGACACCGCTGGCTGTGACTGATGCCACTGGATCTGACTGATCCCACAGGACCTGACTGACCCCCCTGGAACTGACAGGCCACAATGGAAATGTTTGACCCCACTGGATCTGACTGACCCCACGAGTCTAGCTGACCCCACTGGATCTGACTGACCCATAGAAACATAGAAGATAGGAGCAGGAGTAGGCCATTCGGCCCCTCAAACCTGCTCCGCCATTCAATGCGATCATGGCTGATCATCCAAATTCAGTACCCTGTCCCTGCTTTCTCCCCATATCCCTTGATCCCTTCAGCCTTAAGAAATATATCCAACTCCTTCTTGAATATATTTAATGAATTGGCCTCTACTGCCTTCTGTGGTAGAGAATTCCACAGGTTCACCACTCTCTGGGTGAAGAAATTCCTCCTCATTTCTGTCCTAAATGGCTTACCCATTGTCCTTAGACTGTGACCCCTAGTTCTGGACTCCCCGACCATCGGAAACATCCTTCCTGCATCTAGTCTGTCCAGTCCTGTCAGAATTTTATAAGTTTCAATGAGATCCCCTCTCATTCTTCTAAACTCCAGCGAGTATAAGCCCAATCGACCCAATCTCTCCTCATACGTCATTCCTGCCATCCCAGGTATCAGCCTGGTGAATCTTCGCTGAAGTATCTCCATGGCAAGAATACCCTTCCTCAGATAAGGTGACCAAAACTGCACACAATACTCAAGGTGTGGTCTCACCAAGGCCCTGTACAACTGCAGCAAGACATCCTTGCTCCTGTACTCGAATCCTCTCGCTACGAAGACCAACATACCATTTGCCTTCTTAACCGCCTGCTGCACCTGCATGCTTACCTTCAGCGATTGTACACTAGGACACCCAGGTCTCGTTGCATTTCCCCTTCTCCCAATCTATTGCCATTCAGATAATAATCTGCCTTCCTGCTTTTGACACCAAAGTGGATAACCTCGCATTTATCCATGTTATATTGCATCTGCCATGCTTCTGCCCAATCACACAACCTGTCCAAATCATCCTAGAGTTTCTCGGCATCCTCCTCACAGCACACACGACCACCCAGCTTTGTGTCATCTGCAAACTTGGAGATATTACATCTAGTTCCCTTGTCTAGATCATTAATATATATTGTGAATAGCTGGGGTCCAAGGACTGATCCCTGCGGTACCCCACTAGTCACTGCCTGCCACTCGGAAAAAGACCCGTTTATTCCAACTCTTTGCTTTCTGTCTGCCAACCAGTTCTCTATCCAAGTCAATACCTTGCCCCAATCCCATGTGCCTTAACTTTACATGCTAATCTCTTATGCGGGACCTTATTGAAAGCCTTTTGAAAGTCCAAATACACCACATCCACTGGTTCTCCCTTATCTATTTTACCAGTTACATCCTCAAAAAATTCCAGTAGATTAGTCTAGCACGATTTACCTTTTGTAAATCCATGTTGACTTTGTCCGATCCTGTCACTGTTTTCCAAGTGCTCTGCTACTACATCTTTTATAATGGACTCTAGCATTTTCCCCACTACCGATGTCAGGCTTACCGGTCTGTAATTCCCTGTTTTCTCTCTACCACCTTTTTTGAATAGTGGGGTAACATTAGCTACCCTCCAATCCATGGGTACTGTTCCAGATTCCATCGAATGTTGGAAGATGATCAGCAATGCATATACTATGTCTAGGGCCACTTCCTTAAATACCCTAGGATGTAGATTATCTGGCCCTGTGGATTTATCAGCCTTCAATCCCATCAATTTCCCTAACACCATTTTCCTACAAATACCGATTTCTTTCAGTTCCTTCCTTTCATCAAAACCTATGTTGCCCGACATCTCTGGGAAGTTATTTGTGTCCTCCTTTGTGAAGACAGAACCAAAATATGTAGTGAATTGGTCTGCCATTTCTCTGTTCCCCATTATAAATTCCCCTGATTCTGACTGCAAGGGACCTATGCTTGACCTCACCAATCTTTTTCTCATCACATATCTATAAAAGCTTTTGCAGTCAGTTTTTATGTTCATTGCAAGCTTACTCTCATATTCTATTTTCCCCTTCTTAATTAATCCCTTTGTCCTCCTTTGTTGAATCCTAAACTGCTCCCAATCCTCAGGTTTACTGCTTTTTCTGGCCAATTTATATGTCCTCTCCTTGGGTCTTATGCTATCCCTAATTTCCCTTGTTAGCCACGGTTGAGTCACCTATTTTGTTTTATTTTTATGCCAAACTGGGATGAACAAATTCTGTAGTTCATCCATGAGGTCTTTGAATGTTTGCCATTGCCTATCCACCGTCAACCCGTTGAGTGACATTCCCCAATCAATCCTACCCAACTTGCGCCTCATACTATCGTAGTTTCCTTTACTTAAATTCAGGACCCTAGTCTCTGAGTCAACTACTTCACTCTCCATCCTAATGAAGATTTCTATCGTATTATGATCGCTCCAATCCAAGGGGCCTCGTACAACAAGATTGCTAATTAATCCTTTCTCCAATTAATCTTTTCCCAGTCTAAGATGGCCTGATCTCTAGTTGGTTCCTCAACATATTGGTCCAGGAAACCATCCCGTAAACACTCCAGGAATTCCTCCTCCACAGTATTGTTACTAATTTGGTTAGCCCAATCTATATGTAGATTAAAGTCACCCATGATGACTGCTGTGCCCTTATTGCACGCTTCTCTAATTTCCCTTTTAATGCCATCCCCAACCTCCGCATTACTGTTTGGAAGTCTATATACCACTCCCACTAACGTTTTCTGCCCCTTGGTATTTCTCAGTTCTACCCATACAGATTCCACATCATCAGAGCTAATATCCTTACTTACAATTGTGTTAATCCCCTCTTTAACCAGCAATTCTACCCCACCTCCCTTTCCTTTTTGCCTATCTTTCCTGAATATTGAATACCCCTGGATGTTGAGTTCCCAGCCTTGGCCACCCTGGTGCCATGTTTCCGTAATCCCTATCAAACCATATTCGTTTACCTCTATTTGCACAGCTAAATCATCCACCTTATTAGGAATACTCCTCGCATTAAGACACAAAGCCTTCAGGCTTGTTTTTGCAACGCTCTCAGACCTATTAGAATTATTATTTACTGTGGCCATGTTTGATTTAAACTGTTGATTTCTCTGGCTGCCACTTTTGTTTTTCTCCTTCCTACCCCACTGGATCTGACTGACCCCACTACATCTAACTGACCCCACCGGAACTGACTGACCCCACTGGAACTGACTGACCCCACTGGAACTGACTGACCCCACTAGAACTGAATGGCCCCACTGGATCTGACTGATGCCACTGGATCTGACTGATCCCACTGGAACTGACTGATGCCACTGAAATTGACTGATGCCACTGGATCTGACTGACCCCACTGGAACTGACTGACCACCCCCCCCAGAACTGACTGACCCCACTGGATCTGACAGATCCCCCTGGAACTGACAGGCCCCACTGGAACTGTTTGACCATTAATAGGAGTGGTATATAGGCCTCCAAATAGTAAAATAGAGGTTAGGGAGGGCATCACGAGGGAAATTAGAGAAGCGTGCAATAAGAGCACAGCTGTCATCATAGGTGACTTTAACTTACATATAGATTGGACTAGCCTAATCAGTAAAAATAATGAGGAGGAGGAATTCCTTGAGTGTTTGAGGGATGGTTATCTGGATCAATATGTCGAGGAACCAACTCGGGAACAGGCTATATTGGACTGGGTACTGTGCAATGAGAAGGGACTAATCAGTAATCTTGTTGTACGGGGACCCTTGGGTCAGAGCGATCATAACATGATCGATTTCTCACTCGAAATGGAGAGCGAAGAAATTGACTCAGAGACTAAGGTCCTGAATTTAAACAAGGGGAATTATGATGCCATGAGACGGGAACTGAGTAGGTCTGATTGGACAACGTTCCTGGGAGGACTGGAGGTAGATAAACAATGGCAAACATTTAAAGATAGAATGACAAAATTGCAAAAATTGTTTATACCAATCTGGCATAAAAGGAAATCTAAAAAGGTGACTCAACCGTGGATAACAGGGGAAATTAGAGACAGCATAAAATCCAAAGATAGGGCGTATAAAATAGCCAAAAAAAGCGCCAGAGCGGAAGATTGGGAACAGTTTAAGATAGAGCAAAGGAGGGCAAAGGGCATAATCAAGAGGGGCAAAATAGCTTACGAAAACAAGCTGGCGGAAAATATAAAAACTAACTCCAAAAGCTTTTATAAGTATATCAAAAGGAAAAGACTGGTGAAAACCAAAGTTGGTCCATTGCAGTCAGATACGGGGGAATATATAATGGGAAATAAGGAAATGGCAGATCAACTAAATGCATACTTTGGGTCAGTCTTTACGAAGGAAGACACAAAAAACCTCCCTGGGATATCGGGAAAAATAGGGACATTGGCAAAGGAGGAACTGACGCAAATCAATATCTCTAAGGATATGGTGTTAAGGAAGCTAAAGGGATTGAAGGTGGACAAATCCCCAGGGCCTGATAACATGCATCCTAGGGTACTGAAGGAGGTGGCCCTAGAGATAGCGGATGCACTAAGGATGATTTTTCAGAATTCATTAGACTCGGGAACAGTGCCGATGGATTGGAGGGTAGCTAACGTTACCCCACTATTCAAAAAGGGGGGTAGGGAAAAAGCAGGTAATTACAGACCTGTAAGCCTTACATCAGTTGTGGGCAAAATGCTGGAGTCCATCATTAAGGATGAAATAGCGGAGCACTTAGCAAATGGGGACAGGATAGGACAGAGTCAACATGGATTTACAAAGGGTAAATCGTGCTTGACTAATCTATTGGAATTTTTTGAGGGAGTAACTGGTAGAATAGATGGGGGAGAGCCAGTAGATGTGGTGTACCTGGACTTCCAAAAGGCCTTCGATAAGGTCCCACATAAAAGATTAGCATGGAAAATTGAGGCTCATGGGATAAAGGGGAAAGTTTTGGCGTGGATAGGGAACTGGCTGTCAGATAGAAAACAGAGAGTTGGAATAAACGGCTCATTTTCTGAATGGCAGGCAGTAACAAGTGGGGTACCACAGGGATCTGTCCTGGGCCCCCAGCTGTTCACAATTTACATTAATGACCTGGATCAGGGAGTCGGATGCAGCATTTCCAAATTTGCAGACGACACTAAACTAGGAGGGGGGGTGGGCTCAGAGGAAGAGACCAGGAAGCTCCAGAGCGATTTGGACAGACTGGGCGATTGGGCGGATAAATGGCAGATGCACTATAATGTGGACAAGTGCGAAGTTATCCACCTTGGGTGCAGGAACGGGAGGGCAAATTATTATTTAAATGGCAATAGATTGGGAGAGGGGGAAGTACAGAGAGACCTGGGTGTTCTTGTACACCAGTCACTGAAGGCGAGCATGCAGGTGCAACAGGCGGTCAAGAAGGCAAACGGTATGCTGGCCTTCATAGCAAAAGGGTTAGAATACAGGAACAGGGATACCTTGCTGCAGCTGTACAGGGCACTGGTGAGACCACACCTCGAGTACTGTGTACAGTTTTGGTCGCCTCATCTGAGGAAGGATGTTCTTGCCATGGAGGGGGTGCAGCGGCGATTCACCAGGCTGATACCAGGAATGGCGGGAATGACCTATGAGGAGAGACTATGTAGTTTAGGGATGTACACACTGGAGTTTAGAAGATTGAGAGGGGACCTCATAGAAGTGTATAAAATTCTGACAGGTCTAGACAGACTGGATGCAGAAGGAATGTTTCCCTTGGCGGGTGAGAACAGAACTAGAGGACATAATTTAAGGATAAGGGCTAAACCATTTAGGACAGAGATGAGGGGGAATTTCTTCACTCAGAGAGTGGTGAACCTGTGGAACTCATTGCCACAGAGGGCAGTGTACGCCAGCTCATTAAATATATTTAAGAGGGAATTAGATATATTTCTACGGGCAAAAGGGGTTAAGGGTTACGGAGAGAAGGCGGGGACGGGATACTGAATTAAAGGATCAGCCATGATCTCATCGAATGGCGGAGCAGGCACGAAGGGCCGAATGGCCTACTCCTGCTCCTATCTTCTATGTATCTATGTATCTATGACCCCACTGGATCTGACTGATCCCATGGATCTGACTGACCCCACTGGAACTGACCCCACAGAAACTGACTGACCTTACTGGATCTGACTGACCTCACTGGATCTGACTAACCCCACTGGAACTGACCCCACTGGAACTGATTAGCCTCACTGGATCTGACTGACCCCGCTGGATCTGACTGACCCCATTGGAATTGACTGACACCACTGGATCTGACTGATGCTACTGGAACTGACTGACCCCACTGGAACTGACTGACACCACTGGAACTTACCGACCCCTCTCGACCTGACTGACCCCACTGATCTAACTGACCCCACTGGAACTGACTGACGCCACTGGATCTGAATGACCCCACTGGAACTGACTGACCCCACTGGAACTGACTGACCACACTGCAACTGACTGACTCCACTGGAACTGAATGGCCCCACTGGAACTAACTGATGTCACTGGATCTGACTGATGCCACTGGATCTGACTGATCCCACTGGAACTGACTGACACCACGGGAATTGACTGATGCCACTGGAACTGACTGACAACACTGGAATTGACTGATGCCACTGGATCTGACTGACCCCACTGGAAGTGACTGACCCCACTGGAACTGACCGCCCCCTCTTGATATGACTGGCCCCATTGGATCTGATTGACCCCACTGGAACTGACTGACCCCACTAGAACTGAATGGCCCCACTAGAACTGACTGATGCCACTGGATCTGACTGATGCCACTGGATCTGATTGATCCCACTGGAACTGACTGATGCCACTGGAACTGACTGATGCCACTGGATCTGACTGATCCCACTGGAACTGACTAATGCCACTGGAACTAACTGATGCCACTGGAACTGACTGATGCCACTGGATCTGACTGATGCCACTGGATCTGATTGATCCCACTGGAAATGACTGATGCCACTGAAACTGACTGATCCCACTGGAACTGACTGATGCCACTGGATCTGACTGATCCCACTGGAACTGACTAATGCCACTGGAACTAACTGATGCCACTGGAACTGACTGATGCCACTGGATCTGACTGATGCCACTGGATCTGATTGATCCCACTGGAAATGACTGATGCCACTGAAACTGACTGATCCCACTGGAACTGACTGATGCCACTGGATCTGACTGATCCCACTGGAACTGACTGATGCCACTGGAACTGACTGACCCCATTGAACCTGACTGACCCCCTGGAACTGACTGACCCCCCTGGAACTGATTGACCCCACTGGAACTGATTGACCTCATTGGAACTGACTGACCCCACAGAATCTGACTGACCCCCCCTCGAACTGATTGACCCCCCTGGAACTGATTGACCCCACTGGATCTGACTGACCCCACTGGAACTGATTAACCTCACTGGATCTGACTGACCCCGCTGGATCTGAGTGACCCCACTGGAACTGACAGGCCCCATTGGAACTGAATGGCCCCACTGGAACTGACTGATGCCACTGGAACTGACTGATGCCACTGGAACTGACTGACAACACTGGTTCTGACTGACCCCACTGGAACTGTTCGACTGCTTTCGACCTGTCTGACCCCACTGGAAGTGACTGACCCCACTGGTCTAACTGAACCCACTGGGTCTGACAGACCCCACTGGATTTGACTGACCCCACTGGATCTGACTGGCCCCACTGGATCAGACTGACCCCACTGGAACTGACTGACCCCACTAGAACTGAATGGCCCCACTGGAACTGACTGATGCCACTGGATCTGACTGATCCCACAGGCTCTGACTGACCCCCCTGGAACTGATTGACCCCACTGGAACTGACTGACCCCCCCCCCCTGGAACTGATTAACCTCACTGGATCTGACTGACCCCGCTGGATCTGAGTGACCCCACTGGAACTGACAGGCCCCACTGGAACTGACTGATGCCACTGGATCTGACTGATGCCACTGGACCTGACTGACAACACTGGAACTGACCGACTCCTCTCGAACTGACTGACCCCACTGGAAGTGACAGGCCCCACTGGAACTGAATGGCCCCACTGGACCTGACTGATCACACTGGAATTGACTGCTGCCACTGGAACTGACTGACGACACTGGAACTGACTGACTCCTCTCGAACTGACTGACCCCACTGGAAGTGACTGACCCCACTGGTCTAGCTGAACCCACTGGATCTGACAGACCCTACTGGATTTTACTGACCACAGTGGACCTGACTGACCCCACTACATCTAACTGACCCCACTGGAACTGACCGCCCCCTCTTGATCTGACTGGCCCCACTGGATCTGACTGACCCCACTGGAACTGACTGACCCCACTAGAGCTGAATGGCCCCACTGGAACTGACTGATGCCACTGGATCTGACTGATGCCACTGGAGCTGACTGATGCCACTGGAACTGACTGACCACATTGAACCTGCCTGACCCCCCTAGAACTGACTGACCCCCCTGGAACTGATTGACCCCACTGGAACTGACTGACCCCCCCCGGAACTGACTGACCCCACTGGATCTGACTGATCCCCCTGGAACTGACGGGCCACACTGGAACTGTTTGACCCCACTGGATCTGACTGATCCCATGGATCTGACTGACCCCACTGGAACTGGTGTGGAGATGCCGGTGTTGGACTGGGGTGAACAAATGTAAGAAGTCACACAACACCAGGTTATAGTCCAACAGTTTTATTTAAAATCACAAGCTTTCGGAGCGCTGCTCCTTCATCAGGTGAAGTGGATAGATGCCTATAGACACAGATTATATAGTCACTCTATCGCAAGCCCACGGACAACTTCAGGATGCTCCACTTCTCCAGCTTCCACCCTAACCATGTTAAAGAAGCCATCCCTTTTGGACAAGCCCTGCGAATAAACAGGATCTGCTCAGACGAGGAGGAACGCGATGGACACCTACAGACGCTGAAAGACACCCTCGTAAGAATGGGATATGATGCTCGATTCGTCGATCAACAGTTCCGACGGGCCACAGCAAAAAATCGCATAGACCTCCTCAGAAGACAAACACGGGACACAACCAACAGAGTACCCTTCGTCGTCCAGTACTTCCCCAGAACGGAGAAACTACGCCATGTTCTTCGCAGTCTTCAACATGTCATCGATGACAACGAACACCTCGCTAAGACCATCCCCACACCTCCACTACTCGCCTTCAAACAGCCGCCTAACCTCAAACAGACCATCGTTCGCAGCAAATTACCCAGCTTTCAGGAGAACAGCGACAACGACACCACACAACCCTGCCACGGCAACCTCTGCAAGACATGCCAGATCATCAAAACAGATACCATCATCACACGTGAGGACACCACCCACCAGGTACATGGTACATACTCATGTGACTCGGCCAGCGTTGTCTACCTCATACGTTGCAGGAAAGGATGCCCCGGAGCATGGTACATCGGCGAGACCATGCAGACACTGCGACAACGGATGAACGGACACCGCGCAACAATCGCCAGGCAGGAGTGTTCCCTCCCAGTCGGGGAACACTTCAGCAGTCAAGGACATTCAGCCTCCGATCTTCGGGTAAGCATTCTCCAAGGCGGTCTTTGAGACACTCGACAACGCAAAATCATCGAGCAGAAACTGATAGCCAAGTTCCGCACTCATGAGGACGGCCTCAACCGGGATCTTGGGTTCATGTCACACTACATGTAACCCCACCTGCTGTAGGGTCATCCAGACTCAAGTCGTCATTGGCTTGTTCTCTCTACACAGATGCGGCTGGACCTGCTATGATTTCCAGCAAAGAAGATGTTTTTTGTCTGTTTATTGTTTTTCATACAGACCCCAGCATCTGCAACATTTTTCCCCTTGTGACCCCACCTCATTGTTCTTTGATGTAATGTTTTCCTGACTGACCTGTTTGGACACCATTCACACCTTTGATTGCTGTGATTATCTCTCTGCCGAGGTGTGATAAATGGCAGTTAGAAAGATTACCTGTAATCATCTGGCATTATTCTCTGACTATATAATCTGTGTCTTTATGCATCTCTTCACCACCTGACGAAGGAGCAGTGCTCCAAAAGCTTGTGATTTCAAATAAAACTGTTGGACTATAACCTGGTGTTGTGTGACTTCTTACATTTGCCCAATGGAACTGATTAACCTCACTGGATCTGACTGACCCCGCTGGATCTGAGTGACCCCGCTGGATCTGAGTGACACCACTGAAACTGACTGACCCCACTGAATCTGACTGACCCCACTGGAATTGACCGACAACTCTCGACCTGACTGACCCCACTGGTCTAGCTGACCCCACTGGATCTGACTGACACCACTGGAACTGACTGACCCCACTGAATCTGACTGACCCCACTGGAATTGACCGAGAACTCGCGACCTGACTGACCCCACTGGTCTAGCTGACCCCACTGGATCTGACTGACCCCACTGAATTTGACTGACCCATAGAAACATAGAAGATGGGAGCAGGAGTAGGCCATTCAGCCCCTCGAACCTGCTCCGCCATTCAATGCAATCATGGCTGATCATCCAAATTCAGTAGCCTGTCCCTGCTTTCTCCCCATATCCCTTGATCCCTTTAGCATTAAGAAATATATCCAACTCCTTCTTGAATATATTTAATGAATTGGCCTCTACTGCCTTCTGTGGTAGAGAATTCCACAGGTTCACCACTCTCTGGGTGAAGAAATTCCTCCTCATTTCTGTCCTAAATGGCTTACCCATCACCCTTAGACTGTGACCCCTGGTTCTGGACTCCCCGACCATCGGGAACATCGTTCCTGCATCTAGTCTGTCCAGTCCTGTCAGAATTTTATAAGTTTTAATGAGATCCCCTCTCATTCTTCTAAACTCCAGCGAGTATAAGCCCTATTGACCTAATATCTCCTCATACGTCATTCCTGCCATCCCAGGTATCAGCCTGGTGAATCTTCGCTGAACTCCCTCCATGACAAGAATATCATTCCTCAGATAAGTTGAACAAAACTGCACACAATACTCAAGGTGTGGTCTCACCAAGGCCCTGTACAACTGCAGCAAGACATCCTTGCTCCTGTACTCGAATCCTCTCGCTACGAAGGCCAACATACCATTTGCCTTCTTAACCGCCTGCTGCACCTGCATGCTTACCTTCAGCGACTGGTACACTAGGACACCCAGGTCTCGTTGCATTTCCCCTTCTCCCAATCAATTGCCATTCAGATAATAATCTGCTTTTCTGTTTTTGACACCAAAGTGGATAACCTCGCATTTATCCATGTTATATTGCATCTGCCATGCTTCTGCCCAATCATCCAACCTGTCCAAATCATCCTGGAGTTTCTCGGCATCCTCCTCACAGCACACACGCCCACCCAGCTTTGTGTCGTCTGCAAACTTGGAGATATTACATCTAGTTCCCTTGTCTAGATCATTAATATATATTGTGAATAGCTGGGGTCCAAGGACCGATCCCTGCGGTACCCCACTAGTCACTGCCTGCCACTTGGAAAAAGACCCGTTTATTCCAACTCTTTGCTTTCTGTCTGCCAACCAGTTCTCTATCCAAGTCAATACCTTGCCCCCAATCCCATGTGCCTTAACTTTACATGCTAATCTCTTAAGCGGGACCTGATCGAAAGCCTTTTGAAAGTCCAAATACACCACATCCACTGGTTCTCCCTTATCTATTTTACCAGTTACATCCTCAAAAAATTCCAGGAGATTAGTCTAGCATGATTTACCTTTTGTAAATCCATGTTGACATTGTCCGATCCTGTCACTGTTTTCCAAGTGCTCTGCTATTACATCTTTTATAATGGACTCTAGCATTTTCCCCACTACCGATGTCAGGCTTACCAGTCTGTAATTCCCCGTTTTCTCTCTACCACCTTTTTTGAATAGTTGGGTAACATTAGCTACCCTCCAATCCATGGGTACTGTTCCAGATTCCATCGAATGTTGGAAGATGATCAGCAATGCATCTACTATTCCTAGGGTCACTTCCTTAAATACCCTAGGATGTAGATTATCAGGCCCTGGGGATTTATCAGCCTTCAATCCCATCAATTTCCCTAACATCATTTCCCTACAAATACTGATTTCTTTCAGTTCCTTCCTTTCATCAGAACCTATGTTGCCCGACATCTCTGGGAGGTTATTTGTGTCCTCCTTTGTGAAGAAAGAACCAAAATATGTAGTTAATTGGTCTGCCATTTCTCTGTTCCCCATTATAAATTCCCCTGATTCTGACTGCAAGGGACCTACGCTTGACTTCACCAATCTTTTTCTCTTCACATATCTATAAAAGCTTTTACAGTCAGTTTTTATGTTCCCTACAAGCTTACTCTCATATTCTATTTCCCCCTTATTAATTAATCCCTTTGTCCTCCTTTGTTGAATCCTAAACTGCTCCCAATCCTCAGGTTTACTGCTTTTTCTGGCCAATTTATATGTCCTCTCCTTGGATCTTATGCTATCCCTAATTTCCCTTGTTAGCCATGGTTGAGTCACCTTTTTTGTTTTATTTTTATGCCAAACTGGGATGAACAAATTCTGTAGCTCTTCCATGAGTTCTTTGAATGTTCGCCATTGCCTATCCACCGTCAACCCTTTGAGTGACATTCCCCAATCAATCCTACCCAACTTGTGCCTCATACCATTGTAGTTTCCTTTAAATAATTCAGGACCCTAGTCTCTGAGTCAATTACTTCACTCTCCATCCTAATGAAGAATTCTATCGTATTATGATCGCTCCGACCCAAGGGGCCTCGTACAACAAGATTGCTAATTAATCCTTTCTCATTACAAGATGGCCTGATCTCTAGTTGGTTCCTCAACATATTGGTCCAGGAAACCATCCTGTAAACACTCCAGGAATTCCTCCTCCACAGTGTTGTTACTAATTTGGTTAGCCCAATCTATATGTCGATTAAAGTCACCCATGATGACTGCTGTGCCCTTATTGCACGCTTCTCTAATTTCCCTTTTAATGCCATCCCCAACCTTCACATTACTGTTTGGAGGTCTATATACCACTCCCATTAACGTTTTCTGCCCCTTGGTATTTCTCAGTTCTACCCATACAGATTCCACATCATCAGAGCTAATATCCTTACTTACAATTGTGTTAATCCCCTCTTTAACCAACAATGCTACCCCACCTCCCTTTCCTTTTTGCCTATCTTTCCTGAATATTGAATATCCCTGGATGTTGAGTTCCCAGCCTTGGTCACCCTGGAGCCATGTTTCCGTGATCCCAATCAAATCATATTCGTTTACCTCTATTTGCACAGCTAACTCATCCACCTTATTATGAATGCTCCTCGCATTAAGACACAAAGGCCTAGAAATTCAGTGGCGTTTGCGCCCACTTAGCGCCTGAGGAGGTGTTTTGCGCCGGAAGTGTTGTTGCGCCTGAAATTCAGTTCTGGGCGAAATTCGGCGTTAGCCGGTAGCGCTGCGCCGGCACCGATGACGTCATCGGTGTGCGCAGTGCCCCGGTTCCAACGCGATGCCGGCCCGACGCCCAAATTCAGTTGCGGCCGCCTCTCCCGTAGCGGCCGCAAAGAGCGTTTGTAAAACGGGGCCTTGCAGCTCCGAGAGGCCGGGGCGTAAAGGTGGAGGTGCGGCCGGCCGCTTTCCCGGCGGCCGCCTGGCCGCACCTTCCTCCCCGGACTCCCACACCACCCCCCCCGCGGCATTGGTCTCTGACCCCCGCGAGCCTGGCACTTCTCCGTGGTGCCGGGCTCATTTGCCGGGGGAATCCAGCGGCGATCTCACGGCTGCAGGCAGCTCCTCCTTAAGAGAAGGAGGAGGCCTGCAGTACCCCAGCCTGCCGCACCGCATCGGGTGGCGCTGCGGCAGCTGGACGCCTGAAATTGACTTTCAGCGCCCCAAGCGGAGGCGGCCAAACCCTGCAATAGCGCCCGCCTCCGTCTTGGGGCGCTGCAACTGAATTTCAGGCGGGCGCTACGGGAATCCGGGCGCAGCGCAAACTTTCGGGCGCTAAACACCAGGCGCGGCGATAGGGAATTTCTAGGCCACAGCCTTCAGGCTTGTTTTTTTAAACCCTCTTAGACCTATTAGAATTATTATTTATTGTGGCTATGTTTGATTTAAACTGTTGATTTCTCTGACTGCCACTTTTGTTTTTCTCCTTCCTACCCCACTGGATCTGACTGACCCCACTACATCTAACTGACCCCACTGGAACTGACTGACCCCACTGGAACTGACTGACCCCACTGGAACTGACTGACCCCACTGGAACTGAATGGCCCCACTGGAACTGACTGATGCCACTGGATCTGACTGATGCCACTGGATCTGACTAATCCCACTGGAACTGAGTGATCCCACTGGAACTGACTGATGCCACTGGAACTGACTGACAACACTGAAATTGACTGACCCCACTGGAACTGACTGACCCCCCTGGAACTGATTGACCCCACTGGAACTTTTTGACCCCACTGGATCTGACAGATCCCCCTGGAACTGACAGGCCCCACTGGAACTTTTTGACCCCACTGGATTTGACTGATCCCATGGATCTGACTGACCCCACTGGAACTGACCCCACTGGAACTGACTGACCTTACTGGATCTGACTGACCTCACTGAATATGATTGACCCCACGGGAACTGACCCCACTGGAACTGATTAACCTCACTGGATCTGACTGACCTCGCTGCATCTGACTGACCCCGCTGGATCTGACTGACCCCGCTGGAACTTACCGACCCCTCTCGACCTGACTGACCCCACTGACCTAACTGACCCCACTGGATCTGACTGATCCCACTGGATTTCACTGAACCCACTGGATCTGACTGACCCCACTACACCTAAATTACCCCACAGGAACTGACCGGCCCCACTTGATCTGACTGACCCCACTGGAACTGACCAACCCCTCTCGACCTGACTGACCCCACTGGTCTAACTGACCCCACTGGAACTGACTGACCCCACTGGAACTGACCAACCCCTCTCGACCTGACAGACCCCACTGGTCTAACTGACCCCACTGGATCTGACTGACCCCACTGGATTTGACTGACCCCACTGGATCTGACTGACCCACTACATTTAACTGACCCCACTGGAACTGTCCACCCCCTCTGGAACTGACTGACCCCACTAGATCTGACTGACCCCACTGGAACTGACTGACGCCACTGGATCTGAATGACCCCACTGGATCTGAATGACCCCACTGGAACTGACTGACCCCACTGGAATTGACTGACCCCACTGCAACTGACTGACCCCACTGGAACTGAATGGTCCCACTGGAACGGACTGATGTCACTGGATCTGACTGATGCCACTGGATCTGACTGATCCCACTGGAACTGACTGACACCACTGGAACTGATCGACTCCTCTCGACCTGACTGACCCCACTGGAAGTGACTGACCCCACTGGTCTAACTGAACCCACTGGATCTGACCACCCCCTCTTGATCAGACTGGCCCCACTGGATCTAACTGACCCCACTGGAACTGACCACCCCCTCTTGATCAGACTGGCCCCACTGGATCTGACTGACCCCACTAGAACTGACTGACCCCACTGGATCTGACTGACCCCACTGGATCTGACTGACCCCACTAGAACTGACTGACCCCACTAGAACTGAATGGCCCCATTGGATCTGACTGATGCCACTGGATCTGATTGATCCCACTGGAACTGACTGATGCCACTGGAACTGATTGACCCCACTGGAAATGACTGACCCCCCCTGGAACTGACTGACCCCACTGGAACTGACAGACCCCAGTGGAACTGAATGGCCCCACTGGAACTGACTGATGCCACTGGATCTGACTGACCCCACTGGAAATGACCGACTCCTCTTGACCTGACTGACCCCACTGGAAGTGACTAACCCCACTGCTCTAACTGAACCCACTGCATCTGACAGACCCCACTGGATTTGACTGATCTCACTGGAACTGACTGACCCCACTAGAACTGAATGGCACCACTGGAACTGACTGATGCCGCTGGATCTGACTGATCCCACTGGAACTGACTGATGCCACTGGAACTGACTGATGCCACTGGAAGTGACTGACAACACTGGTTCTGACTGACCCCACTGGAACTGTTTGACTCCTTTCGACCTGTCTGACCCCACTGGAAGTGACTGACCCCACTGGTCTAACTGAACCCACTGGGTCTGACAGACCCCACTGGATTTGACTGACCCCACTGGATCTGACTGGCCCCACTGGATCAGACTGACCCCACTGGAACTGACTGACCCCACTAGAACTGAATGGCCCCACTGGAACTGACTGATGCCACGGGATCTGACTGATCCCACAGGCTCTGACTGACCCCCCTGGAACTGATTGACCCCACTGGAGCTGACTGACCCCCCTGGAACTGACTGAACCCAATGGATTTGACTGACCGCACTGGATCTGACTGACCCCACTGGATTTGACTGACCCCACTGGATTTGACTGACCCATAGAAACATAGAAGATAGGAGCAGGAGTAGGCCATTCGGCCCCTCGAACCTGCTCTGCTATTCAATGCAATCATGGCTGATCATCCAAATTCCGTACGCTGTCCCTGCTTTCTCCCCATATCCATTGATCCCTTTAGCCTTAAGAAATATATCCAACTCCTTCTTGAATATATTTAATGAATTGGCCTCTACTGCCTTCTGTGGTAGAGAATTCCACAGGTTCACCACTCTCTGGGTGAAGAAATTCCTCCTCATTTCTGTCCTAAATGGCTTACCCATTATCCTTAGACTGTGACCCCTGGTTCTGGACTCCCCGACCATCGGGAACATCCTTCCTGCATCTAGTCTGTCCAGTCCTATCAGAATTTTATAAGTTTCAATGAGATCCACTCTCATTCTTCTAAACTCCAGCGAGTATAAGCCCAATTGACCCAATTGCTCCTCATACGTCATTCCTGCCATCCCAGGTATCAGCCTGGTGAATCTTCGCTGAATTCCCTCCATGGCAAGAACATCCTTCCTCAGATAAGGTGACCAAAACTGCACACAATACTCAAGGTGTGGCCTCACCAAGGCCCTGTACAACTGCAGCAAGACATCCTTGCTCCTGTGCTCCAATCCTGTCGCTACGAAGGCCAACATACCATTTGCCTTCTTAACCGTCTGCTGCACCTGCATGCTTACCTTCAGTGACTGGTACACTAGGACACCCAGGTCTCGTTGCACTTCCCCTTCTCCCAATCTATTGCCATTCAGATAATAATCTGCCTTCCTGTTTTTGACACCAAAGTGGATAACCTCGCATTTATCCATGTTATATTGCGTCTGCCATGCTTCTGCCCAATCACCCAACCTATCCAAATCATCCTGGAGTTTCTTGGCATCCTCCGCACAGCACACACGCCCACCCAGCTTTGTGTCGTCTGCAAACTTGGAGATATTACATCTAGTTCCCTTGTCTAGATCATTAATATATATTGTGAATAGCTGGGGTCCAAGGACCCATCCCTGTGGTACCCCACTAGTCACTGCCTGCCACTTGGAAAAAGATCCGTTTATTCCAACTCTTTGCTTTCTGTCTGCCAACCAGTTCTCTATCCAAGTCAATACCTTGCCCCCAATCCCATGTGCCTTAACTTTACATGCTAATCTCTTGTGCAGGACCTTATCGAAAGTCTTTTGAAAGTCCAAATACACCACATCCACTGGTTCCCCCTTATCTATTTTACCAGTTACATCCTCAAAAAATTCCAGTAGATTAGTCTAGCACGATTTACCTTTTGTAAATCCATGTTGACATTGTCCGATCCTGTCACTGTTTTCCAAGTGCTCTGCTATTACATCTTTTATAATGGCCTCTAGCATTTTCCCCACTACCGATGTCAGGCTTACCAGTCTGTAATTCCCCGTTTTCTCTCTACCACCTTTTTTGAATAGTTGGGTAACATTAGCTACCCTCCAATCCATGGGTACTGTTCCAGATTCCATCAAATGTTGGAAGATGATCAGCAATGCATCTACTATTTCTAGGGCCACTTCCTTAAATACCCTAGGATGTAGATTATCAGGCCCTGGGGATTTATCTGCCTTCAATCCCAGCAATTTCCTTAACACCATTTCCCTACAAATACTGATTTCTTTCAGTTCCTTCCTTTCATCAGACCCTATGTTCCCCGACATACCTGGAAGGTTATTTGTGTCCTCCTTTGTGAAGACAGAACCAAAATATGTAGTTAATTGGTCTGCCATTTCCTTGTTCGCCATTATAAATTCCCCTGATTCTGACTGCAAGGGACCTACGTTTGACTTCACCAATCATTTTGTCATCACATATCTATAAAAGCTATTACAGTCAGTTTTTATGTCCCGTGTAAGCTTACTCTCATATTCTATTTTCCCCTTCTTTATTAATCCTTTTGTCCTCCTTTGTTGAATCCTAAACTGCTCCCAATCCTCTGGCCAATTTATATGCCCTCTCCTTGGATTTTATGCTATCCCTAATTTCCCTTGTTAGCCACAGTTGAGTCACCTTTTTTGTTTTATTTTTATGCCAAACTGGGATGAACAAATTCTTTAGTTCATCCATTCGGTCTTTGAATGTTTGCCATTGCCTATCCACCATCAACCCTTTGAGTGGCATTCCCCAATCAATCCTACCCAACTTGCGCCTCATACTATCGTAGTTTCCTTTACTTAACTTCAGGACCCTAGTCTCTGAGTCAACTATTTCACTCTCCATCCTAATGAAGAATTCTATCGTATTATGATTGCTCCGACCCAAGGGGCCTCGTACAACAAGATTGCTAATTAATCCTTTCTCATTACATAATACCCAGTCTGAGATGGGCTGATCTCTAGTTGGATCCTCAACATATTGGTCCAGGAAACCATCCCATAAACACTCCAGGAATTCCTCTTCCACAGTATTGTTGCTAATTTGGTTAGCCCAATCTATATGTAGATTAAAGTCACCCATGATGACTGCTGTGCCCTTATTGCACGCTTCTCTAATTTCCCTTTTAATGCCATCCCCAACCTCCGCATTACTGTTTGGAGGTCTATATACCACTCCCATTAACGTTTTCTGCCCCTTGGTATTTCTCAGTTCTACCCATACATGTTCCACATCATCAGAGCTAATATCCTTACTTACAATTGTGTTCATCCCCTCTTTAACCAGCAATGCTACCCCACCTCCCTTTCCTTTTTGCCTATCTTTCCTGAATATTGAATACCCCTGGATGTTGAGTTCCCAGCCTTGGCCACTCTGGAGCCATGTTTCCGTAATCCCAATCAAATCATATTCGTTTACCTCTATTTGCACAGCTAATTCATCCACCTTATTATGAATGCTCCTCGCATTAAGACACAAAGCCTTCAGGCTTGTTTTTTTAAACCCTCTTAGACCTATTAGAATTATTATTTATTGTATATGTTTGATTTAAACTGTTGATTTCTCTGACTGCCACATTTGTTTTTCTCCTTCCTACCCCACTGGATCTAACTGACCCCACTACATCTAACTGACCCCACTGGAACTGACTGACCCCACTGGAACTGACTGACCCCACTGGAACTGAATGGCCCTACTGGAACTAACTGATGCCACTTGATCTGACTGACCCCACTGGAACTGACTGACGCCACTGGAACTGACTGACCCCATTGAACCTGACTGACCCCCTGGAACTGACTGACCCCACAGGATCTGACTGACCCCCCTGGAACTGATTGACCCCACTGAAACTGACTGACCGCCCCCCTGGAACTGATTCACCTCACTGGAACTGACTGACCCCGCTAGATCTGACTGACCCCACTGGAACTGACTAACCCCACCGGAACTGACTGACCCCACTGGATCTGACAGATCCCTCTGGAACTGACAGGCCCCACTGGAACTGTTTGACCCCACTGGATCTGACTGATCCCATGGATCTGACTGACCCCACTGGAACTGACCCCGCTGGAACTGATTAACCTCACTGGATCTGACTGACCCCGTTAGATTTGACTGACCCTGCTGGATCTGACTGACCCCACTGGAATTTACTGACACCACTGGATCTGTCTGACGCTTCTGGAACTGACTGACCTCACTGGATCTGACTGACCCCACTGGAACTGACTGACCCCACTGGAACTTACTGACCCCTCTCGACCTGAGTGACCCCACTGATCTAACTGACCCCACTGGATCTGACTGACCCCACTGGATTTGACTGACCGCATCTGATCTGACTGACCTGTGGTGATTATTCCTTGTCTAGTAAAAGTATTGAGATTGATTGTTTGTTAACTGCCTTGGGATATATGTTGTAATCTCATTGGTAGTTGATGTCACATGATGTGTGGTGGCCACCTTAAATTCAGTTCTTTTCCAGCTTTGGTTGGGACTGGATGTGGAAAGATGTGCTGCAGATTTTAAAGTTAATAAAGCCTAGTTTTGGAAGGCAAATCTATTCTTTATTTCATGACCCCACTACATCTAACTGACCCCACTGGAACTGACCGCCCCCTCTCGAACTGGCTGACCCCACTGGATCTGACTGACCCCACTGGAACTGCCTGACGCCACTGGATCTGAATGACCCCACTGGAACTGACTGACCCCACTGGAACTGACTGACCCCACTGCAACTGACTGACCCTACAAGAACTGAATGGCCCCACTGGAACTGACTGATGCCACTGGATCTTACTGATCCCACTGGAACTGACTGACGCCACTGGAACTGACTAACCCCATTGAACCTGACTGACCCCCCTGGAACTGACTGACCCCACTGGATCTGACTGACCCTACTGGAACTGACCGACCCCTCCCACCCTTACTGACCCCACTGGAACTGACTGACCCCACTGGTCTAACTGACCCCACTGGATTTGACAGACCCCACTGGATTTGACTGACCCCACTGGATCTGACTGACCCCACTACATGTATCTGACCCCACTGGAACTGACCACCCCCTCTCAATCTGACTGACCCCACTGGATCTTACTGATCCCACTGGAACTGACTGACCCCACTGGAACTGACTGACACCACTGGAACTGACTGACCTCACTGGATCTTACTGACCCCACTGGAACTGACCGACCCCTCTCGACCTGACTGACCCCACTGGAACTGACTGACCCATCTGGAATTGACTGACCCCACTGGTCTGACTGACCCCACTGGTCTAACTGACTTCACTGGAACTGACTGGCCCCCTGGAACTGACTGACACTACTGTATCTGACTGACCCCACTGGAATTGACGGACCCCTCTTGACCTGACTGACCGCACTGGAACTGACTGACCCCACTAGTTCTAACTGACCCCACAGGAACTGACCACCCCCTCTCGATCTGACTGACCCCACTGGATCTGACTGACCCCACTGGAACTGACTGGCCCCATTGGATCTGACTGGCCACACTGGAATTGACTGATCCCACTGGAACGGACTGACCCCACTTGAACTGACTGACCCCACTGGAACTGACTGACCCCACTGGAACTGACCGACCCCTCTCGACCTTAGTGACCCCACTGGAACTGACTGACCCCACTGGATCTCACAGACCCCACTAGATTTGACTGACCCCACTGGATCTGACTGACCCCACTACATCTAACTGACCCCACTGGAACTGACCGCCCCCTCTCAAACTGGCTGACCCCACTGGATCTGACTGACCCCACTGGAACTGCCTGATGCCACTGGATCTGAATGACCCCACTGGAACTGACTGACCCCACTGGAACTGAATGGCCCCACTGGAACTGACTGATGTCACTGGATCTGACTGATGCCACTGGATCTGACTGACCCCACTGGAACTGACTGATGCCACTGGAACTGAGTAACCCCATTGAACCTGACTAACCCCCCTGGAACTGACTGACCCCACTGGATCTGACTGACCCCACTGGAACTGACCGACCCCTCCCGACCTTACTGACCCCACTGGAACTGACTGACCCCACTGGTCTAACTGACCCCACTGGATTTGACAGACACCACTGGATTTGACTGACCCCACTGGATCTGACTGACCCCACTACATGTAGCTGACTCCACTCGAACTGACCACTCCTCTCAATCTGACTGACCCCACTGGATCTTACTGATCCCACTGGAACTGACTGACCCCACTGGAACTGACTGACACCACTGGAACTGACTGACCTCACTGGATCTTACTGACCCCACTGGAACTGACCGACCCCTCTCGACCTGACTGACCCCACTGGAACTGACTGACCCCACTGGAATTGACTGACCCCACTGGTCTGACTGACCCCACTGGTCTAACTGACTTCACTGGAACTGACTGACCCCCTGGAACTGACTGACACTACTGTATCTGACTGACCCCACTGGAATTGACGGACCCCTCTTGACCTGACTGATCGCACTGGAACTGACTGACCCCACTAGATCTAACTGACTCCACTGGAACTGACCGCCCCCTCTCGATCTGACTGACCCCACTGGATCTGACTGACCACACTGGAACTGACTGGCCCCACTGGATCTGACTGGCCACACTGGAACTGACTGATCCCACTGGAACGGACTGACCCCACTTGAACTGACTGACCCCACTGGAACTGACCGACCCCTCTGGAACTGACCAACCCGTCTCGACCTTAGTGACCCCACTGGAACTGACTGACCCCACTGGATCTCACAGACCCCACTAGATTTGACTGACCCCACTGGATCTGACTGACCCCACTACATCTAACTGACCCCACTGGAACTGACCGCCCCCTCTCGAACTGACTGACCCCACTGGATCTCACAGACACCACTAGATTTGACTGACCCCACTGGATCTGATTGACCCCACTACATCTAAGTGACCCCAATGGAACTGACCTCATCTCTCAATCTGACTGACCCCACTGAGTCTGACTGACACAACTGGAACTGACTGACCTCACTGGATCTGACCGACTTCTCTCGACCTGACTGACCCCACTGGTCTAACTAACCCCACTCGATCTGACTGACTTCACTGGAACTGACTGACCACCTGGAACTGACTGACACTACTGTATCTGACTGACCCCACTGGAATTGACCGACCCCTCTCGACCTGACTGACCCCACTGGAACTGACTGACTCCACTGGTCTAAGTGACCCCACTGGATCTGACTGACCCCACTAGATCTAACTGACCCCACTGGAACTGACCACCCCTTCTCGATCTGACTGACCCCACTGGATCTGACTGACCCCACTGGAACTGACTGGCCCCACTGGATCTGGCTTGCCACACTGGAACTGACTGACCCCACTGGAACAGACCGACCCTACTGGAACTGACCACCCCTTCTCGATCTGACTGACCCCACTGGATCTGACTGACCCCACTGGAACTGACTGGCCCCACTGGATCTGGCTTGCCACACTGGAACTGACTGACCCCACTGGAACAGACCGACCCTACTGGAACTGACTGACCCCACTGGAACTGACTGACCCTACTGGAACTGACAGACCCACTGGTTTAACTGACCCCTCTCGATCTGGCTGACCCCACTGAATCTGACTGGCCCACTGGATCTGACTGACCCCATTGGATCTGTCTGACCCCTCTCGATCTGTCTGACCCCACTGGATCTGACTGACCCCATTGGATCTGTCTGACCCCTCTCGACCTGTCTGACCCCACTGGATCTGACTAACCCCACTGGAACTGACTGACCCCACCTGGAACTGACTGACCCACTGGAACTGACTGACCCAACTGGATCTGAATGACCCCACTGGATCTGACTGACCCCACCATATCTGACTGACCCCACTGGATCTGACTGACCCCACCAGATCTGACTGACCCCACCGAATCTGACTGACCCCACCGGATCTGACTGACCCCACTGGATCTGAATGACCCCACTGGATCTGACTGACCCCACTGGATTTTGCCAGCATTTTCTGTTATTGTTTTTGTGGGCTTTTGTTTGTCAACAATTAGTGGAAGGTGGTAAAAGGGTTCACTTCATTCACTAGCTGTGAAAAGATCTGCGCATTTGTCGAACCTAAATAAACGAAGTTTAATCGCACTAAAGCTGAAGATATTTGCTGTGGTGATTACAATGTCTGTGCTGCAGAGGCTGGGTGTAGCAGAGGTTCAGTATTTAAATGGTCGAGTACGGTTGAAGTTCAGGAGAATACTAATAACCAAGCTGAAGTAAGAAGCACTGAAAGTAAAGTTGCCGGTTCTGTATGATGGATCTCTGGTGCCAAAAGCTCTTAAAGTGAGAATGTCAGCCAAATGTGCCCAGCTGCTGACATCATGCATGCATAATTTTACCTCATGTTTATTCATATGTTCTACACTTTTCCTAAACTGCACCTTTCACACAGATCTATCTGCCTTCATTCAAATATCAACAATATATCACCAGAAATTAGTTTGTGATTTTTTTTCTTCATTTTGAAGCACAGTGGTTTGGGAAAATTAAATGTTATTGAAATTCACTTTGCTTCTTTTTTCTTTTACAATTTAATTGTAATACAGCATTGAATAGTTGCTGTGAGAACTGTGAATTTGAATTTTGCCCTCATTTTGAATTTCTTTTATTATTCAAATCCTTTTTTTAATAGTTATTTTTTTTCATTTTGATTTGCAGCACTGGCCACTTCAGTACTGAATAATGGTTGACAAAGATAAACAACAACAATTTGCATTTATGTAGTGCCTTTAACGTAGTTAAACATCCCACGGCATTTCACAGTGCATAATCAGACCAAAGAAAATTGCCACCAAGCCAAAGGAGGAGACAAAAGGACAGATGACCATAAGGTTGGTCAAAGACGTAGGTTTTAAGGAGGGTCTTAAAGGAGAAGAGAGAAGTGGAGAGGGAGAAATGTTTAGGGAGGGAATTCCAGTGCTTAGGGTCTTGGCAACTGAAGGCATGGCCACCAATGATCATACGGTTAGTTCATTTTGACAGTGCATAAAGATAAGAATTGAAAAGTAAACACAACTAGAAAACACACTATAGAAACTTGAAATTCATTAACGCGAAGGGATGGGCGGAGTCAGTAGAAAAGTTGGAGAATTAGCGCCAGGCGCAAATGCTTTAGACTGCATGCAAAATTTATGCTCACTACTCAAAAAAATGATTGGCGTCCTAATTCAAGTCTTAAAACCCAAGCTCATTGGCATTACCCTTAAAGGTTGACCAATATTGGGTCTAATTGCAACTCATCATTGCCTCAGGCTTTTTTCAGTACTTAAAGGGGAGGTTCATTGATGCTGCAGCACCTCATTCTCAGCATTGCTGGTTGTGCAACTGCCTCAGGAAGCAGAACAAGGAGAAGGAGCCGGAGGACTGAAGCAACTGTGCTCATGGCAGGACCATACCCCAGGGAGAGAACCCGCAGATTCTCCGATGAAGCATTGGAGGCATTGGTTTTTGCTCTGGCAAGATGGAGGGCGGTGCTCTACCCGGCAAGTGACAGGAGGCCCTCACCACAAGTCTTCCGCACCATGTAGAGGGAGGTAGCGCAGCACGTCTCGGGCAGAACTATGATCCCCAGGACCCACACACAGTGCAGGAAGAAATTTAACGACCTTACTCAGGTGGGCAGTGTAAAGTCTGTGGGTTGTACGGTTAATAACGACACAGACTTCAGGAGTAACAAACAAACAGGTCTTTACTATTCGAAGGTCAGGGCGAATCTGCCCCAGCAATCCTGCCACAACACTTATATACTGGTGTGGTCACTATCGGTATTACAGTATACAGAAGCCAAACAAATAGTGCCACACCTAAAGTAGTTCTCTTAAAGGTGAACAGTTACATTCAATAGTTCCCTTAAAGGTAGACGGGTACATACACTACAATCCTCCCTTTTTAGCTTATTACTTACAGAGTCCCCGTTAAACATACATATCTTCAACTTCCTATAAAACAAATTACAGATATAATCTCGGTGGAGTCAATGTCATATAAAACAATTTACAGATATAATCTCGGTGGGAACAGTTCACAGGTTCAGTCTCTGCGGAAACAGTTCATAGATTCAGTCTCTGATCTTGACTCGTTCCGAACAACATTTCTTTGGTGTAGCCGGTTCACCTGGCTAGCGTGACTCCTCCATAGCCTTTTTCTTGACGTAACAGCTTGAACTTTCATCCTGTTGAACCAGCAGTGCGGACTTTTACAACCAACTGGCTGTCTTGACATTTTCCAGTTTTTCAACTAATTTAGCTCCTTTCGTAGTGTCCCGCCTGAGATGGTAGAAGTGCTAATATTTTAGACAGTTATTATCTTCTGCTTCTTCTTTTTCTTTTCTGCCTTTTTGAAACTCTCGGAGCTCCTTTCTCGGCTGCCAGCTGTAGCGCCACCAACTCTCTATGTTCCTTAGACCTTAAGTGCTTCATCCGGATTTCAGCACTTCAGGAGTTTTCATCACAAGCTGGGCAGAACACATCCTCGTAATATTCAGTGTCACTCAACAGGTCATGGTAATATTCGGGTTCGTCCTGAGTTAGGCCAGCGAGAGAGCCTTCTTCTTCCTCCTCACCCATCTGGACGTTAGCTGACGGTGGTTCCTTCCCTAGACATCTTTCTTGAAAAGACTTCTTCATGCATTCATATTCATCCCGCTCTTCCTGGGTTATCTGCCATTCCTTCACGACGGACCTCATTTGTGAGTTCAATACCTTCCCTTCCATCGGGAATTGCGTTATCAGGCTATTTAATCCTTCTACTGAAGTAACGGTTTCCACATTCTTCTGTTCACCTTGACGTGATTCAACGTACTTTTGGCATCCTTGTAAAATTTGTGTTGCCACCTCAGCTATCTCCGTGACTTTTGAGAGCTCCGAACTCGTTCCCCCTGAAGATTGAAGCTCGTGTTCAGATTGTTCCCCTTGCAGAGTCTTGTCCTTCAGCATATGAAGGAGTTGGCTGACCGTTAACTCTTCCCTGGGAACACGGTGGATCAGAGTCTTCTCCATTTCATCCACCTTTTCCTCCAATGCTTCCACCTTCTGTTCCTCTTGAACTTTGGCTTTCAGCGCTCGGAAAAGTTGCGCCCTGATGCTCTCTAGTTCATGTTCAGGGACCATTCTTACAGTCCCTGAGTTTCTTACAGTTTCCTTTTCTTCCACTGAAAGGATTCCCAGTTGAATCTGTTCTTCAAGTTGTTGAACCTCGGTCATTGCCGCCTCATATTTGTCTTGGGTGTCCTTCAATGTTTTTATGAGTTCTTGGACATCCTGTCTTTCATGCTCTGCCATGTTTTTCACCTCTAATTTCTCATCTATGGATGGAACTTCTACCGATGAGTCTGTCTTGGCCTTGAGCTCATCAAGAATTTCCTGCAGCCTTTGGACTTCTTGCTCATGTTCAACCTTTAGTTGTTCATATGCTTCTACTGAAACTAGCTTTTCGGAGGTTGCCGAGTTAACCCCCTCCAGAATTGTAGCCTGGGCCTGTTCATACTGTTCTTTCAACTTCTCACACTCTGCTTGTAAGTAGTCGTAGAGAAGAACTGGAATAAAATCCTGGCTTCCTGAAGATTCCTCTTCCTTTGGTTCGTTCTGTAAATATTCTAGTTCCTGAACAGCATCAGGGGAATGTGATTGGTATTTGGCCACGATGGCTCTATGGTCGCTCTCTGCTTGAGCTAGCTGTCTCTGTTGTCTTTCCAGGTTCTCCCATTCGGTGTCCCAGAGCTTTTCCATATTTTTCATCTCTTGTACGAGACGGTCACGCAACTGTTCTAATTGTTGTCGTACTTTGACATAAGTTTGCGTCCGAGCTCGGTGTTCTTCCGTCGTGGATGAATCCTTTGCTTGAACAGGCTCAGAATTCTCTGTCAACCTGGAGTTCTGCTCTGCCGCTTTATTCTTCTTGGTACCATAAGTCCTTCTGCATGTCTTCGTTTTCTTCCCCATCGTCGGCAAGTCCCTTTTAGCCTTGTCTTCCATATTCGAATTGGTCTTATCATCATCCATTTCAGAATCTGAGCTAATAGCTTGCACCGAGTCCTCCCTCATTATGGCTTTTAGGTAATGCCATTCCATGTCTATTTTCTTAATCCACTCCCGTCCTAGAAGTGGTGGTCCTCCCTCAGGTAATACGTACAAGTTCATTCTTGGGTGTTCTTTACCCCTATCTCTCACCTTGACTCTTATTTTCCCCACGGGGTATACGTTATGCCCCGTGTATGTCTGTAATACGAACTTGGTATTTCTTAAAGGTATGTGAGAGAATAGCCGGTGGTAGTCCCTTCGGTTGATGACTGATAGGGCTGATCCAGTGTCCAGCTCCATTCTTACTTGGACTCCAGCTATTTTTAGTATGACCCAGATGGTCTGTAGATCCGTTTCTTTACCCACATTGTGGATTCTCAGACTACCCAGCTCCTGGTTGTTTGGGTCTGAGTCTGAATTCTGTTCGTCTGAACTCTTCTCAGCCACCTTGTGTACCTTGTTGTACTTTTCTTGTGGTGGCTTCCTTTGATTGTTGGTCTTTTTCCCGGACCGGCATACCTTCGCGATGTGACCCAGTTTGCCACATTTCCTACACTCTTGGTTCTTAAACCAGCATTGATTCTGGTCATGCGTTGTCTTCCCACAACAGTAGCATTTTGTTGTGCTTGAAGTAATGTGGTCCACCCCGAGTGCCGCCGCCTTTAGTTGCATTTCCGCCGTTCCTTTCGCTGCGGCTTCGTGCGATGCAGCTATAAGGACAGCCCTGTCCAGTGTGAGGTCGTTCTCTTCCAGTAGTCGCTTCTGCGTCCCTTCTTTGGACAATCCGCATACGAACTTGTCCCGCAGTGCTTCTGTCAGATTCCCTCCGAACTGGCAGTATTTCGCTAGCCTACGCAGTTCGACCAAGTACTCCGCATTGCTTTCGTCTTTCCTCTGCGTTCTTGCGTAGAATTTGAATCGTTCAGCCAGCAACAACGGTGTGGGGTTCAAGTGGTCCTTCAGCACAGCCACAATCTCTTCGAAGGTCTGATCCGCTGGTTTATCTGGTGCTATTAGATGCTTCAAGAGCCCGTATGTTTTTGCCCCCATCGAGTTTAGCAATGTTATCGCCTTGTCGTCTTCCTCTATTTTGTTGGCTTCGCAATAGATCTCTATGCGTTCCACGTATGTGGCCCAGTCTTCTATTTCAGAATTAAAGTCGTTAATATTCCCTCGCTTAGGCATCTTTCTTCCCTTGGGAGCAGCACCAGTATTTCTTTAAGTATTCTTATTTATTTGTTTATTTCTAAGATGGCGGTTTTCCCGCGAAATCGGCGGTTTCCCGCTCTTTCCTTCTCTCCCCGCCCACTTCAATGGCGGTATGTCAGTTAAGATGGCGGTTTTCCCGTGAAAATGGCGGTTTCCCGCTCTTCCTTTCTCTCCCCGCCACCTTCAATGGCGGTTTCCCGCTTCTGTCGTCTCCTCCGCCTAATGGCGGCTTCCCGCGTTTCTTCCTGGTGGAAGGGGTACGCTTTCCCCACAGCGGACAGGTTCAGCCACTGGGCTGGCTCTCGCACAGCTCCCCTTACTCGGCTCTGTCTTTTCCTCCCGCCCGCACGGCTCTACCGGCGCTGGGTACACCCCGTTAACGGAGGACAGTTCAGCCGCTGGACTGGCTCTCGCGCAGCCTCTCTCTCCGTACCCGGCTCTGTCGCTCTCTCTCCCGCACGTTCGGTTCTACCGGCCCTGGGTGCCCCGTTGGTGAAGAACAGTTCAGCCGCTGGACTGGCTCTCGCACAGTCTCTCTCCCCTTGCTCGGCTCTGTCTCTCCCTCTCCCGCACGTTCGGTTCTACCGGCTCTGGGTACCCCGTTGGTGGAGAACAGCTCAGCCGCTGGACTGGCTCTCGCGCAGTCTCTCTCCCCTTGCTCGGCTCTGTCTCTCTCTCCCACCCGCACGGTTCCTGTTCGCCTCCCAGCCCTCTCGCAGACCGGTGTTTCCCTCCCCGGCTGCAGCTGGGCTTCTCTTCCCGCGCCTACTCCCAGTCTCAGCGCTTCATGGCTGCGGTCGCTGCCCGGCTTTTCCCGCCGATCGAGGTCCGACTGTCTCACGACGCCGTTGGACCTGACTTTCTGACCGGCTCTGTTCCCCCTCGACCGTGGTCGAGTGCACAGCCCTTATCCTCCGGATATTCTCTACACCTTCCCCTACTCACAGTCTCCGCGGCCGCCTTGTTTCCAGCTGATCGGCTCACTCCGCACCGTGGTAGAAGGGTAGTCAGTGCCTGTTGCTGATGGAAGCTTTTGTTGCTAAAGTCTTCCTCCTTCCTCCTGCTGCAGCCTCGTGTTTTCTTTCAGCAGCACGACGAGGGCGGTTGCCTCTCTTCGACGCTCTTCGTTGCTTTGGTAGTCTTGCCGCAGGGTACGATCGGACTCGTCGCCACTGTAAAGTCTGTGGGTTGTACGGTTAATAACGACACAGACTTCAGGAGTAACAAACAAACAGGTCTTTACTATTCGAAGGTCAGGGCGAATCTGCCCCAGCAATCCTGCCACAACACTTATATACTGGTGTGGTCACTATCGGTATTACAGTATACAGAAGCCAAACAAATAGTGCCACACCTAAAGTAGTTCTCTTAAAGGTGAACGGTTACATTCAATAGTTCCCTTAAAGGTAGACGGGTACATACACTACAGGCAGGGTGAGTGAATGCTTCAGCAAATGCTACATACCACCATCTGTACCACAATCTTCACACACTGCCCAAAGCACCACACTCCCAGCACTGACCCACCAACAATCTCTACCTAACAATACTCACACCCACATCTCACACATTGCACACAATGACAGCTATTCAACTATGGCAGGCACATCACCCAAACACATTGCTCCACACTCACTCAAACACTTTCCTTTCTCGTGCAGGCCAAGCTGACTCACAACAGGAGGGAGCAGGAGCGCACAGGCAGGGGACAAGCTGACACCCAACCACTGTCTGCGTTGGAGAATCGAGTGCTGCAAATCATTGGGCACCAGGTAGTGGGCGCCATGGCCACCGGCGACGTTGACCACCTTGGGGACAACAACAGTATGTTCATCCCTACTCCTTCTTCTCACATCCCACTTCCCCCTCACCTCACAAGCGTTTTGCACTTTCCAGCTAATCATGCTGCATACATGCATTTCACCCTTCCTGCCACCCTCCCCTCACCTTAACCCGACTCTTGTGCCTTTATGCTTTCAGATAATCAGCAAGCACCTGAGCAGCCTGTCCCTGAGGGCACCATAGAGAGCGAGGCAGGAGAAGAGGAGGAGGAAGAACACATCGCGTCACACCATGTCTCACCTGCAGACACCAGCTCAGATACTGGCACTACGCGTTCTTTAGAGGCTAGCATAGTAGCGATATCTGCACAGGTTGAGGCACCAGGGACAAGTGAACTGCAGCAAAGCTAGGGGGAAAGAGTAGATCAGGGGCCAGCTTCCCAGAGGGCGAGTTCTGTTGCACAAGACTCAGATGAGGACCTCGATGGGGAGGCCTTTAGAAGAAAGGTGATGGGCATGCACACAGAGATGATAAGTACAATGGCAATGGTGCCGGAGAGCCTCTCGGCAACGGTAAGGAGCGTGGAGGAGTCCGCATCCAACATTGCACAAGGCTCTGTGCATACCATGGAGCCCATCATTTCCAGTCTGCAAAGGATGGTAGACTCCCAGAGAGATGGTGGTGACCCAGACCTGATGCCACACGTGATGTGCGATCTGGCAGCTTCCATTGCAGCACAAGCAGAAGCGATGCAATGTCTTAGTGCTGTAATGCAGTCTATGCTTGGTGGCATCCAATCTCAGACTGCTCTCATGCAGTCTCAGCTTGATACCATGCAAGCTCTGACTGGTGCCATCATGATTCGGTCTACCACCATCGACCGGGTATTTCACGGTGTCGCAGCAGGCCAACAATCTGTGCTTCAACAGATTGCTAGGGATGCTGAGGTGCTGCCCTGGGGGAGTGGCAGTGGGTCAGTGGAGCAGGGACCTGCTGTCCTCTCTCAGGATGACAGCATTCCTGCTCCCACCACTGCCACTCCGTCATTGCCCTTGTCACTATGTGTCATCCCGCCAGACCAGACTGCTGCCGCCCATGCTGAGGTGGTGCAGTCTACAGCCGGGCCTTCCAGGTCTAGAGCTGGTCGAGGGCGTCCTGCAAGGCCATCTGAAGTCTCCCGCACGGACACTCAGCAACCTTCCAGCAGCCTTGCTGCAGCCACTGGGCCAACACTTCATAGGAGCACTAGAGCAGGAAAAGGCACAGTAATGACAGGCACTAAGGGATTTCACAAGGGTGAAAAGTAAATATTGTTGGTGTAAATATGTGCCACTACTTTCTGATAAATGTATTACTTCACTTACCATTCTTTTGTGGTGTCTCTCACTTCAGCTTTGTGCTGTGATATGGCCTGCGAGAGGGATGAAATGATGGGATGTGCTGAGCAAAGGGGATCTGGAGTTTAAGTCATCCTGGTGTGAGGCTGGAGATCTGTTTGGAGGAGGTGGCAGAGTTCTGTGACCCCCTCCTTGGTGAAGCTGAGCTGTCTAATACGCTGCTCCTCGCTTCATTGAAGGTAGGAGAAGTGCTCTCGGAATACCCTCGGAGGGTAAGGCCTCCTGCTGAGAGCCCTGACGTCCCTCCTCATCTCACTGCAGACATGTTCCCGTATTTCTCGCTGCCTATGCTCCCTCCACCATAGATCCTGGAGGGCGAGGTGGCATGCCAGTACAGCGCCCATTAATGTTACCAAGTGTAGCAGTTTGAATCTTTGAAGAATAAATGTAGCTACTTTTTAGTTACCAGAAGATTCCTGATGCAAAAGAACCTTGAAATTACTGAATGAAACTGTTGCAGTGGGTGATACTAACAAAGAAACTCATTGAAACTGCACTAACCTGACAGCTATGAGTGCTTATTGATGATCCCTTCAAATAATGTCCCTGGAGCTGGCTTCCTGGTGCTGCACGTCAGCTCTCCCTTTCGGTATTTACTCCAGGCAGTGAGGTAAGTGGCGAGAATCAATTTAGCAAATCGGGCTGTCATTGAACGTTGCACGCTCACTGACGTCACAATCTACCTGGCGTTGACGTTCCCGGCATTACATTTTACCGGTGGCACTACAGAGGTGCCAGATTTGGCATGCGGTGATGCTGGTCTAGCACCTCCCCTTAGCACCGCCCATTACTGGCACTAACGGGAGGCGTTAAGGGGATGAATTTTTCTCGCTTGGGGTCAATTTTAACCCTGACCGGGTTTCAGGTGGGCGGGGCAGAGTGGGGCAAGGGCGAAACGCACTCACTGCATAAATTTGAGGCCTAAGTCTAGAGAATTGTAATTCCTGGGCCTCGTCTACCTTGTCAGCTGACCGCCCGAAAAAGATGGAGAGTGGCAGCTGGTTGGTGGCCGGAGAGGAAGATCGGATGGCCAGGGGACTGATGCTAAGGGGAGGCTCACCAGTAAGCAGGTGAGTCACAGGGAGAAGGTTTCAGGAGGGCCTCGTGGAAGGGAGGTGGGAGGCGGCCGGTGCAGGGGAGGCTACGACATTCCTTGTGAGGCCCGGAGAAGCACTCATAGAAACATAGAAACATAGAAGATAGGAGCAGGAGTAGGCCATTCGGCCCTTCGAGCCTGCTCCGCCATTCAATGAGATCATGGCTGATCATTCAAATTCAGTACCCTGTCCCTGCCTTCTCCCCATATCCCTTGATCCCTTTAACCTTAAGAAATATATCCAACTCTTTCTTGAATATATTAATGAACTGGCCTCCACCGCCCTCTGTGGCAGAGAATTCCACAGGTTCACCACTCTCTGGGTGAAGAAATTCCTCCTCATTTCAGTCCTAAATGTCCTACCCCTTATCCTTAGACTATGACCCCTGGTTCTGGACTCCCCGACCATCAGAAACATCCTTCCAGCATCTAGTCTGTCTAGGCCTGACAGAATTTTATAGGTTTCGATGAGATCCCCTCTCAATCTTCTAAACTCCAGTGAGTATAAGCCCAATCGACACAATCTCTCCTCATACGTCATTCCTGCCATCCCAGGTATCAGCCTGGTGAATCTTCGCTGCACTCCTTCCATGGTAAGGACGTCCTTCCTCAGATAAGGCGACCAATACTGCACACAATACTCAAGGTGCGGTCTCACCAAGGCCCTGTACAACTGTAGCAAGACATCCTTGTTCCTGTACTCGAACCCTCTTGCTACGAAGGCCAACATACCATTTGCCTTCTTAACCGCCTGCTGCACCTTCAGCAACTGGTGCACAAGAACACCCAGGTCTCTTTGCACTTCCCCTTCTCCCAATCTATTGCCATTCAAATAATAATCTGCCTTCCTGTTTTTGCCACCAAAGTGGATAACCTCACATTTATCCACATTATAGTGCATTTGCCATGTTTCTGCCCAATCACCTAACCTGTCCAAATCGTACTGGAGTTTCATGACATCCTCCTCGCAGCATACCCTCCCACCCAGCTTTGTGTCGTCTGCAAATTTGGAGATATTACATCCAATTCCCTCGTCCAGATCATTAATATATATTGTGAACAGCTGGGGTCCTAGAACCGATCCTTGCGGTACCCCACTAGTCACTGCCTGCCACTCGGAAAACAACCCGTTTATTCCAACTCTTTGCTTTCTGTCCGCCAACCAGTTCTCTATCCAAGTCAATACCTTGCCCCCAATCCCATGTGCCTTAATTTTGCACGCTAATCTCTTATGCGGGACCTTATCGAAAGCCTTCTGAAAGTCCAAATACATCACATCCACTGGTTCTCCCTTACCTATTTTACCAGTTACATCCTCAAAAAATTCCAGTAGATTAGTCAAGCATGATTTACCTTTTGTAACTGCTTTCCAAGTGCTCTGCTATTACATCTTTTATAATGGACTCTAGCATTTTCCCCACTACCGATGTCAGGCTTACCGGTCTATAATTCACCGCTTTTTCTCTGCCACCTTTTTTGAATAGTGGGGTAACATTAGCTACCCTCCAATCCATGGGTACTGTTCCAGAGTCTATCGAGTTCTGGAAGATGACCAGCAATGCATCTACTATTTCTAGGGCCACTTCCTTAAGTACCCTGGGGTGTAGATTATCAGGCCCTGGGGATTTATCGGCCTTCAGTCCCATCAATTTTCCTAACACCATTTCCCTACAAATACTGATTTCTTTCAGTTCCACCCTTTCCTCAGACCCTATGTTCCCCGGTATTTCTGGGAGGTTACTTGTGTCCTCCTTTGTGAAGACAGAACCAAAATATGTATTTAGTTGGTCTGCCATTTCTTTGTTCCCCGTTATAAATTCCCCCTATTCTGACTGCAAAGGACCTACGCTTGACTTCACCAATCTTTTTCTCTTCACATATCTATAAAAGCTTTTACAGTCAGTTTTTATGTTCCCTGCAAGCATACTCTCATATTCTATTTTCCCTTTCTTAATTAATCCCTTTGTCCTCCTTTGTTGAATCCTAAACTGCTCCCAATCCTCAGGATTATTGCTTTTTCTGGCCAATTTGTATGTCCTCTCCTTGGATCTTATGCTATCCCTAATTTCCCTTGTTAGCCACGGTTGAGTCACCTTTTTTGTTTTATTTTTATGCCAAACTGGGATGAACAACTTCTGTAGTTCATTCATTCGGTCTTTGAATGTTTGCCATTGCCTATTCACCGTCAACCCTTTGAGTGCCATTCCCCAATCAATCCTACCCAACTCGCTCCTCAGACCATCGTAGTTTCCTTTATTTAAATTGAGGACCCTAGTTTGTGAGTCAACAACTTCATTCTCCATCTTAATGAAGAATTCGATCATATTATGATCGCTCCGACCCAAGGAGCCTCGTAGAACAAGATTGTTAATTAATCCTTTCTCGTTACATAATACCCAGTCTAAGATGGCCTGATCTCTGGTTGGTTCCTTAACATATTGGTTCGGGAAACCATCCCGTAAACACTCCAGGAATTCCTCCTCCACAGTATTGTTAGTAATTTGGTTAGCCCAATCTATATGTAGATTAAAGTCACCCATGATGACTGCTGTGCCCTTATTGCACGCTTCTTTAATTTCCCTTTTAATGCCATCCCCAACCTCCGCCTTACTGTTTGGAGGTCTATATACCACTCCCACTAATGTTTTTTTCCCCTTAGTATTTCTCAATTCTACCCATACAGATTCCACATCATCAGAGCTAATTTCCCTTCATTACAATTGTGTTAATCCCTTCTTTAACCAGTAATGCTACCCCACCTCCCTTTCCTTTTTGCCTATCTTTCCTGAATACCGAATACCCCTGGATGTTGAGTTCCCAGTCTTGGCCATCCTTGAGCCACGTTTCCGTAATCCCAACCAAATCATATTCGTTTACCTCTATTTGCGCAGCCAATTCATCCACCTTATTACAAATGCTCCTCGCATTAAGACACAAAGCCTTCAGGCTTGTTTTTTTAACGCTCTTAGACCTATTAGAATTATTATTTACTGTGGCCATGTTTGATTTAAACCGTTGATTTCTCTGGCTGCCACTTTTGTTTTTCTCCTTCCTATCTTTTGCTTTTATCCTTGTTTCCCTTTCCTCTGTCTCCCTGCTCAGGTTCCCAACCCCCTTCCAGCTCTTCCTGGCTCCACAAAGGTCACGCTTCTCTTGGAAGGCTTCTTCTGTCTGCAGACCAGCTGCTGGCCTACTTCAGCCTGGCGGGAAAGTCTTGTAATATGACCCCTATTTACATAAAATTCAAGAGGCTCCCACCTGCTTTAGGGGACCATCAAACCACCTGCAGAACCCTGCAGGTTAAAATCGCCAACATCGGGGAAAGCTTACATTACGAGTGGGTAATAAAGCCCTCGTTCATAATTGCCCATGCGCCTACTTTCCACCAGGTGGGAAGGGTTAAAATTGATCCCAGTTTTTTTTGCAAAGTGCACATACTGAAACACTGAGAGTAATTTTGTTTTTGGGCGCTAGTGTAAAAGGGGTAATATCAGGTCAGCTGCCCGTTATACATCTCTCCTTTGACATAATTGAAAATGAAAATCGGGAGAAAATCCATCTTGTTGGCAATTATCTGAGGCTGAACCAGTCCGTTCGCAACCTTGGTGTCGTATTTGACCCCGAGTTGAGCTTCCAAACACATATCCGCTCCATCACCAAGACCGCCTATGTCCATCTCCGTAACAGTGCCCGACTCCGCCCCTCCCTCAGCTCATCTGCTGCTGAAACTCTCATCCATGCCCTTGTTACCTCCAGACTTGACTATTCCAATACTCTCCTGGCCGGCCTCCCATCTTCCACCCTCCATAAACCTCAGCTCATCCAAACCTCTGCTGCGTGTATCCTAACTCGCACCAAGTCCCGTTCACCAATCACCCCTGTGCTCATTGACCTACACTGGTTCCCAGTCCGGCAACGTCTCAATTTTAAAATTCTCATCCTTGTTTTCAAATCCCTCCATGGCCTCACTCCTCCCTATCTCTGTAACCTCCTTCCAGCCCTACAGCCCTCAGAGACCTCTGCACTCCTCCAATTCTGACCTCTTGCGCATCCAAGATTTTAACACCTCTTTGACCAAGCTTTTGGCCATCTATCCTAATATCTCCTTTTGTGGCTCGGTTTCAAATTTTGTTCGATAACCCTCCTTGGGATGTTTTACTACGCTAAAGATTCTATAAAAATGCAAGTTGTTGTTGTTATTGAGATGTATAGTGGGCGGCTGATCCGATCTCGCCTGTTTTACATTATTGGCCAAAGTTAAAATTACCCCCACTGCAATCTTTAAACACATGATGGGTTTAGCCATTTTTCTCCTACCTAGTACAATATAGTGCTGAATTTCTTAAACAAAGACATCTTTTCTGAGTACATTTCCAAATGTTTCTATAAAATAAACCATGTAGTGCAGTGGTTCAGACTCTTAATGAATGATATAAAAGCCTTATCTCTCATGTGAAGCAAATGATTGTGATGCCCTGATTGTAAAAACCTTTCATTGCTTCTCCTCCACTCCTCCGAATACTGGGAATAAATTACACAGCGCAATACTTCAGATATACTGCAGAATGCCAAATCTGTAAGAAAGAAAGACTTGCATTTATATAGCACCTTTCAAGACCTCAGGACGTCCCAAAATGCTTTTAAAGTGTAGTCACTGTTGTAATGTAGGAAACGAGGCAGCCAATTTGCGCACAGCAAGCTCCCACAGACAGCAATGTGATAATGACCAGATAATCTGCCTTTTTAGTGATGGTGATTGAGGGTTAAATATTGGCCAGGAAACCGCAGATAACTCTCCTGCTCTTCTTCAAAATAGTGCCAGGAAATCTTTTGCATCCATCTGAGAGAGCAGACGTCTGGTTTAACGTCTCATCTGAAAGACGGCACCTCCGACAGTGCAGCGCTCCCTCAATACTGCCCTGGAGTGCCAGCCTAGATTTCTGTGCTCAAGTCTCTGGAGTAGGCCTTGAATCCCAACCTTCTGACTCAGAGGCGAGAGTGCAACCAACTGAGCCACAGCTGACGCTTATGTGAGAATAAGATCAGCTAGTAAATAAGTACGAGTCAAAACATACATATTGGGCTCGAATTTCATCGGGCCATTGAGGTGGGATTGGAGGCCTGTGGGGGGTTAAAATCGTGAAATCAGGGGGCATGAGCCCATCCTGCCCCCAACCCACCTCCATGCCCGTTTCACAGGAGGCGGGTACCCGACCTATGCTGGGAGCCGCCTCCCCGAGACGGGAAGGGGATTAGTTCCAATTAACTGTCTGTTAACAGGTAGTTAACAGGCAGTTTTTAGCCTAATCCTTATTTTTATCCCTGAAGTGTGGGCTTCCCGACGGCTCCAAACCACGCCAAGTTAGCGAGGTGGGCCGTCGGGCTGAAGGACTTGGAGGTTTCGAGATGTCTGGTGTTCAGGTGAGTGATGGGTGCATGAGTACAGAGGTAAGTGTGTTTGGTGTGTGTAAAGTGTTTAAATAAGTTTTACTTACCTTTACAGCCTTCCTTCCTTCAGGTCTCGGGAGTCCTTCATCTCACCGGCACAGAAAGCAGAATGGCCGCGAGCTGTCAAAATCTGCAGCATTCAGCTTTCTGTTCTGGAGAGATCTCTAAATCAGCCTGAGAGGAAGGAATTAACTTGGAGTACAGATTGTTAGTGTTTGACAGCTTCAAAGAGCTGTCAAACGCTGATATTTCATCTGTCAAAAGCTCTTGACAGATGAAATGTCAATCTGTGACATCACCTGTTTCCGGGTGGCCCTTAATTGGCCTGCTGAGCCCACTGGGCGGGCTCAACAAGGTCAATCAAGTGAAAATCGAGTGGGTTGGCCACAACTCGATGGAGGCGGGACAACAACCCCGAAAGTTGTAGTCCCGCCTCCTACACGCCTCCATTGATAAAATCCAGCCCATTATATTTACACCCCATTGGAGGTGGGAGATTAAAGGGATCAGAACAGGTCCAATCGATTGACCTATTAATCTAGTGGGCATTTTTAATTTTCTGAAAATGTGCAAAATGGCTGTTTCTCTGTCCTAATCAGCAACCTGTTAAAAAAATCACACTGAGTGTGGCTTTCTAACAGGCAATTCCTGAGAATCTGATTATGTTAGCGGTAACAGCAGCCACTCATAACAGTCCTGCAACAATGATCGTCAACATTCCTCATGTTGGAAAGATCCTTAATCCAGCTGCTTCATCTGGCCCCACAAAAATAAAAGTTTAAGAAAAAACTTTGGCCGTTTTCTGAGGAGGCCTCCATTGGTCCCTGCAAGGACCGTTGGTTTGCTGCTCAATGCCGGTACAAATGGGAAGAGCATGTTTAGCTCCTGGCATTTCTCTAATCTTGACATCTGGTTGCATTTCTTACCCCAGGCAGTCCTGTGGTGAGAGAGGAGGAAGAAGGGATAAAAACAGAAGAAACAGGAGCAGGAGTAGGTCATTTGGCCCTTCGAGCCTGCTCCGCCATTCAATAAGATTATGGCTGATCTTCTACCTCATCTCCACTTTCCTGCACTATCCCCATATCCCTTGATTCCCTTAATATTCAAAAATCTATCAATCTCTGTCTTGAATATACTCAACGACTGAGCCTGCACTGCCCTCTGGGGTAGAGAATTCCAAAGATTCACCACACTCTGAGTGAAGAAATTTCTCCTCATCTCAGTCGTAAATGGCCGAACCCTTATTCTGAGTCTGTGACCCCTGGTTCTAGACTCCCCAGCCAGGGGAAACAATCTCTCTGCATTTACCCTGTCAAGCCCTGTTAGAATTTTGTATGTTTCAATGAGATCACCTCTCATTCTTCTAAACTCTAGAGAATATAGGCCTAGTCTACTCAATCTGTCCTCATAGGACAACCCCCCCATCCCAGGAACCAGTCTGGTGAACCTTTGTTGCACTCCTTCTATGGCAAGTATGTTCTTCCTTAGGTAAGGAGATCAAAGCTGTACACAATACTCCAGGAGTGGTCTCACCAGGGCCCTATATAATTGCAGTAGATGTCTTTACTCTTATACTCAAATCCTCTTGTAATAAAGGCCAACATACCATTTGCTTTCCTAATTGCTTGCTGTAGCTGCATGTTAACTTTCAGTAACACCCAGGTCCCTCTGAACACCAACATTTCCCAATCTCTCACCATTTAAAAAATACTCTGCTTTTCTGTTTTCCTGCCAAAGTGGATAACTTCACATTTCGCCACATTATATTCCATTTGCCATGTTTTTGCCCACTCACTTAGCCTGTCTATATCCCCTTGAAGCCTCCTTGCATCCTCCTCACAAATTACATTCCCACCTAGCTTTGTATCATCAGCAAACTTGGATATATTACATTTAATCCCCTCATCCAAATCATTGATGTAGTTTGTGAATAGCTGAGGCCCAAGCACTGACCCTTGTACTGGTGTACTGGTGTTTCCTGATAGTTATGAATATTTATCCGATTGCTGGAATTCAAGTGATTGAATGCATTCTGGGCCAATAATGCATAAGAATCAAAACAGGCCTTTCATCTTCTCCAGCTCATCTAGGGATAGACATTCCTGACTTTGCTAATTTTAGTATGAGTAAAAAGCAACAGAACACAGGTAGAAATTAGAAGTAGGCCCTTTTGGGGGTGAAATCAGGAAGCACTTTTTCACACAAAGTGTACTGGAAATGTCAAATTCTCTCTTCAAAAAGGCTGTGGATGCTGGGTCAATTCAAATTTTCAAGATTTTAGTTCAATGGTATTTTATTAGGTAAGGGGTATGGATCAAAGGCAGGTAAATGGATTTGAGGTACAGATGAGCCATGATCTGATTGAATAGGCTCGAGAGGCTGAATGAACTGCTGATGCTGATTCCAAAGTGCATTTGTAAGTGTAATGTATGTACCTTTAAGGGGGAGAACTACTTTTTACAGCTCATGTATACTGTAGTACTGGCAGTGACCACACCTGTATATAACGTTGAGTAGTAATCTGTACAGTTCAATTGCAGTCTGAGCCACGTTGAGTAAACATCGTTTGTACCGTTCTCCGCAGTCTGTGTCTGATTATACACGGACATAACAGTGGCGACGAGGCAGTTTCGAACCTACCTGCAACTCTGCATCACCTCCCAGGGATTCGCTCCTGGAGAACAGTGGAAGAAGGTCGAGTCCAGAAGCACGGGCGTCGACTACGGGCAACCGCCCAGTCATCCAGTGGAGATTTGAGCATCGCAGGGGAGGCTGTCGAGAGCCAGGCTTGGCTTTCCAGTCACGGTGGTCCAGCGAAACGGGCTGGCAACAGCTACTGCACAGACCCTTCCCGGACAGCGGCGGGCTAGAGCCCGACCGAGCGGCACAGAAAAAGGCCGAGCAGCGTCGATGGGGGAGAGAGAGAGTGCAGAGCGCACAGGGCGCAGCCGGTGTTCAGGACCGAGCGGCGTCAATGGGGGAGAGAGACGAGAGAGAGCAGAGCGCAGCCGGTGTTCAAGGGCCGAGCAGCATCAACGGGGGAGAGAGGCGCGCAGGAAAACGCGAGGCGCTGCCATTGCCATGAGGACCACAGAGAGCGGCATTGGCAGCAGCGCAGGAGCAGCGCGAGAAACCCACAGGGTGTCGCCATTTGCCATGAGGACCGCCGAGAGCGGCGTTGGCAGCAGCGCGGGAGATGCCATTTTAAGCCGCAGCGGGGAAGAAAGGAAAGCGCGGGAGACGCCATTTTAAGCCAGTCTAACCACAACCAAAAATGCTGAAGAGTGGCAGTATCACAGCGTTCGACAATGAAGTCGAAGTTTGGCGACATATGTCGAACGCATAGAAGTATACTGCAAGGCGAATGAAGTGCCAGATGACAAGAAAGCGCTGGTATTGTTGAATTCAATGGGTGCAAAAACGTATGGCTTACTACGAAACCTAGTAACCCCAGAGAAGCCAGTAGAAAAGGATTTTGAAAACATAGTGTCAATCCTACAGGACCACTTAAACCCCACACCGCTGCTGATAGCAGAAAGATTTAAGTTTCACAAAAGGAACCAGCATAAAGATGAAAGTAATGCTGAGTATTTAACGGAACTGCGCAAGCTATCAAAACACTGCCAGTTTGGAACGGGACTAGCAGATACTTTAAGGGACAAGTTTGTGTGTGGGCTTCAAAGTGAAGGAACCCAGAAATGGCTTTTATCTGAAAAGGACCTTACGCTGGAAAAGGCTTTCAGCATTGCGGTATCATATGAAGCAGCAGCACAGGGCGCTGCAGAGATACAACAGAGACCGCAAGAATATGGCACAAACGAAATGTCATATGGAACAGAGAAGTGCTATCGCTGCGGCAGAACAACACATGACCAGAATGATTGCTGGTTCAAAGACAAAGTGTGCAGACAGTGTGGAAAAGTAGGACACATAGCGCGAGTCTGCAGGTCGGGAAAGAAAACCAGCAATAAGAAACTGACCAAAGGAAAGTACAAGAAGGTACATAAGATAACGGAGAATAGTTCAGACGAACAAAAGAGTGATAACGACTCCGAAAGCAGGGAACTGAGTTGTCTGAAACTATATAATGTGATCACAACAGAGGATCACCGAATCATTTGGGTCACTCTCAAGATAGCAGGAGTCCAGGTAAAGATGGAATTGGACATAGGATCAGCCCTAACAGTCATAAACCGCGGGACTACGAGCGGCTATTCTCACACATACCCTTGAGAGACACAAAAATTATTTTGAAGACGTACACGGGGCAAAAAAGTCTACCCCAAAGGAAAAATAAGAGTGACCATTATATATAATGGTAAGGAAACACCAAAACTAGACCTGTATGTATTGCAAGATGGAGGACCACCATTACTGGGACGTGAATGGATCCGGAAAATACAACTGGATTGGCATTCCATACAGGCACTGACTGTGGCTGACAAAAAGGATGACGACGTCACACCTGGGCGACTGTCAAAGATCCTAAATGACGCGAAAGAAGTGTTCCAGCAAGGACTCGGAACACTAAAAGGCATGACAGCGACGATTAAAATTGAAGAAAACGCAAGTCCAACATTTTTTAAGGCCAGACCGGTACCTTATGTGATCCGCCCAGCCGTCGAAACATAGCTGGAGAGTCTGGAACGTTCAGGTGTACTGTCCAAGGTAGACTGGAGCGAGTGGGCTACACCCATCATCCCTGTGATGAAAAAGTCGTTGAGCAGCACGCCTGGGGAACCAAGGAAGGTTCGCATCTGTGGGGGCTTTAAGGTAACAGTGAACCCGGTCCTTCACACCGTACAATATCCACTTCCACGGATTGAAGATATTTTCGCCTCACTATCTGGAGGGAAACGCTTCACTAAGATTGATCTGGCCCAGGCGTATCTGCAAATGGAGGTAGAAGAAGCATCAAAAAAATACCACACAATCAACACCCATAAAGGTCTCTACCAATACAACCGGCTGGTATTCGGGGTAGCATCAGCTCCGGCTATTTGGCAGAGGGCAATGGAACAAGTCCTGCAAAGGATCCCAGGGACCCAGTGTTATTTGGACGACATCCTGGTCACGGGCGAAAATGACAGTGATCACCTTGTCAACCTGGAGCAGGTGCTCACTAGATTGGTGGAATATGGGCTCCGAGCTAACCGCCCCAAATGCGAGTATTTTAGAAAACAGATCTCGTATTGTGGCCACGTTAGCGATAAAGAGGGGTTACATAAGTCCCCAGAGAAGATTGAGGCTGTAGTCAAGGCTCCAGCACCGGAAAATCTGTCACAACTGCGGTCATTCCTCAGGCTGGTAAACTTCTACCATAAGTTCTTGCCAAATTTGTCTACAATACTACACCCACTGAACACCCTACTGCAAACTGGGGTGCCATGGAAGTGGAGTGACGAATGTAGACGAGCTTTCCAGAAGAGCAAAACACTAATCACATCAAAAGAGGTATTGGCCCATTACAACCCAGCATTACCAATTCGGTTGGCATGTGATGCGTCACCCTACGGCATTGGAGCGGTGCTGTCGCACAAATTCTCGGATGGCTCAGAGAGGCCAATAGCCTTTGCGTCATGATCACTAACCTCAGCCGAGCGTAACTACGCCCAAATTGACAGGGAGGCCCTCAGCCTAGTGTGGGGAGTGAAAAAGTTCAATCACTATCTGCACGGGCAGAAATTCACCTTGCTGACTGATCACTAGCCTCTTGTCTCCATTTTTAATCCAAAGAAGGGCGTTCCGGTGATGACTGCGCAACAACTACAAAGATGGTCACTTTTTCTAGGGGCGTACCACTATGAGATTGAATATAAGGGCACGAAACAGCATGGAAATGCTGATGGGCTATCACGCCTGCCACTGCCTACTGCGGAGGAAGCACCAGCAGTGGATCCTGTCGAAATATTCCATTCGACTATAGTTGAATACCTACCGGTAACTAACGCTTGTATCGAAAAGGAAACCCGAAATGACCCGGCACTCTCGGGTATATGATTTGACGGTGAAGGGATGGCCAGCACATGGCGACTCACTGTTGCCAGCATTCTCGACAAGGAGAGAACAGCTGTCAGTGTGCTGGGGGACCTTGATGTGTGGATCCCGAGTGGTAATTCCACCCAAGTTAAGGGATAGAGTGCTCAATGAGCTTCATGAGGGTCATCTGGGAGGGGTAAAAATGAAGAGCCTAGCCAGGGCTTATGTGTGGTGGCCGGGAATCGATAAACAAATCGAGGACCTGACCAAGAGCTGCTCAGGATGCCAGAAAGTCCAAAATGCACCACCACAGGCCCCTCTACACCCATGGGAGTGGCCCTCATCTCCATGGCAACGGGTGCATATTGATTTTGCTGGTCCATTCATGGACTCAATGTTTTTAATAGCCGTGGATGCGCACTCGAAATGGCCTGAGGTCATCAAAATGTCCTCCACCACCACGGAGAAAACTATTGCAGTCCTACGGACCATTTTTGCCAAGAATGGCTTGCCAGAACAGATTTGCTCCGACAACGGACCACAGTTTGTGTCTGAAGAGTTCCGGAGGTTCTTGAAAATGAATGGGGTAAGGCATTACACATCCGCCCCGTATCATCCAGCCACAAATGGATTGGCTGAGAGGTTCGTACAAACCTTTAAGAAGGCAATAAAGGCTATGTACAATGACAACATTCCGCTGCAGCACAAGGTGGACTATTTCCTGTTTGCCTACCGGAATGCGACCCATGCACTCCCCAACCAGGCCCCAGCCATGATGTTCTTTAACCGAAGGTTAAGATCTCACCTGGATTTGCTCAGACCAAACGTACGAAGAGATGTTGAGAGTAAGCAATTCCAGCACATCCATGAGAAACCAACAAGGAGCTTCAATGTAGGGCAACCAGTCTTGGCCCGCGACTACCAAACAGGAAAATGGCAGCCAGGAACGATATGCACACGGCAGGGCCCACTAATGTACACAGTGGACGTTGGGGAGAGCATCGTGAGACGCCATGCTGACCAGATCCTAGAGTCACAGGAACAAGTCAACCCCATGCCTCGCCCATACGTACCTGGTGATGAACCCGACGTACAGGTAGCATCTACCCCAGAAACAGTAGCATCGGAAGCTGATGAACCAACCGACGACAGCGGGCCAGAATCGCCTCCGCACCAAGAGCAAGACACTCGGGAAAGGCACTATCCAGAAAGGATCAGGAAGCCTCCCCAAAGACTGAATTTATAAATAGACTATTTTCAGCTAATGTTGCATGTTAAAAGTGTTAATTGTAATTAGTTTGATATTTAATTGTTAAATGAGTGTTATGGTACTGTTAATCTAAAAGGGGAGGAATTGTAATGTATGTACCTTTAAGGGGGAGAACTACTTTTTACAGCTCATGTATACTGTAGTACTGGCAGTGACCACACCTGTATATAACGTTGAGTAGTAATCTGTACAGTTCAGTTGCAGTCTGAGCCATGTTGAGTAAACATCGTTTGTACCGTTCTCCGCAGCCTGTGTCTGATTATACACGGACATAACAGTAAGCAGGTCCTGAATGGTCTAAATCCTTGAGCTCAGCAGCTGAAGGAGTCTCCTAGGTGTCTCTCTGGCCAACAAGTTGCATATCCTGCAATTCCACCTACACTTTCTCCCCCTCACTTACGTACTGTATTTCACCAAGTGCTCCCTCCTGCAATTCATTAACTGATGCTCTCTGGAGTGGATACATCTATGATGGCTCTTGCCATTGTTGTGCAAGGTAATGCAGGGTGCTCTGAGGATTTGGTTGAGTCTACCACCTCCTCCTCTTAGATGCCTAGAGGTGCTGAAAAACAGATTTTAGAATGTAGCATCCCTGAAACAAGATACCTGTTGAAACCATAGCTTCAGATAGTAAGGTTTTGCTGTGTATTAGGCTCCAATGATGCATTGTCTGCCAAAATTTCATTTACTGTAAAGCGCTTTGTGATGTCCCGAGGTCATGAAAGAATTATAGGCCGGAATTTTACCTGGGCGGGTCAGGTGCGCGAAGTCGGCGTGGCGGGTCGCGACCCCATTCCTCATTTCATGCCGCTCCTCAGAACAACTTTCCGTTAATGGCGCCTATCAAAGCAGGCCTGCGCATTACCCGGCCCTATTAAATGGTGCGGGTCTGATGATGTCATCGATGACTCATTTACAGCCGGGATATTTAAAGGAGCCTTGGCCTCATTGCATTTGAAGGTTCATCTAGGAGTGTGCAGGCACTGTACTGGAGCATTTGGGTCTTGCTAAGCCTTGAAAACATGACTGCACAGAGGCAGAGGGCTGCACCCAGGTTCTCAGATGATTCCCTCCATATGCAAGTAGAGATGAAAGAAGCAATCTGTCAATGGTGTGATAGGTTGCAACAACGAGGTGACAGTGGTTCCCGAATTTGCTGAAAACACTTCCAACCTCTAGAAACCTAAATCTGTGCTGACAATGCACTCAGCCTCTGCCTTAGGAAAGTTAGCAGGTGTCAGATGGGAGTATTTATTGTGCTTTCCATGCTGTGCAGTAATGAGTTCGAACAATGTCCACTGAACTTCCGCCTCAGGTTCACAGGCGTGGTTCCCGAGCTGTGGGATTCCCGTGGTCATGCAGTGAAATTCCAAAGGTAGGGTTAAAAGGACACTTAAGGGTCTGACAACAACCTCATAACTATCTAAGTTAGGTTGCCCGCCTCTGCCATTCAGGTCACAGCCGCGCTGGCAAATGCGCCGGACTAAAAGACGCAAGAAGGCGGGATGATGGCGGGTTCCTGACCCACTCCGCTTTATTTCAACTTTCACTCCCGACCCGCCTCCAATCCTGCAAACACGGCAGCCGGAAAATTCCGACTATAGAAATCATAGAATCACAGAAAGTTACAGCACAGAAGGAGGCCATTCGGCCCGTCGTGTCAGTGCTGGCTCTTAGAGCAGTCGTGCTTAGTCCCACATCCCCGCTTTTAGTCCGTAACCCTGTAAGTTGCTCATCCTCCAGTACCTGTCCAACTCCCTTTTAAAATTATTGATGGAATCAGCTTCCACCACCTTTTCAGGTAGAGCGTTCCAGATCCCGACAACTCTCTGAGTGAAAAGATTTCTCCTCACCTCCCCTGTAGATCTTTTGCCAATGATTTTCAATCTATGACCTCTGATGATTGACCCACTCGCCAGAGGGGAAAGTTTTTCTCGATCTACTCTATCAAAAACACCCATTATCTTGAAAACCTCTATTAGGTCCCCTCTTAACCTTCTCTGTTCCAAGGAGAACAGTCCTAACTTTTCTAATCTCTCCTTGTAACTGAAGTCCCTCATCCCTGGTAACATCCTGGTAAACCTCCTCTGTACCCTTTCTAAGGCCTTTACATTCCTGAAGTGTGGTGCCCAGAATTGTCCACAATACTCCAGCTGAGGCCTAGCCAGTGATTTATAAAGGTCTTTGCTTTTATATTCTCTATTTATAAACCCAAGGAACCCATATGCTTTATTAACCACTTATCAACTTTCTGTGTCACCTTTAAGGATTTGTTATGTGGACACCAAGGTCTCTCTGCTCATCTACACTTTTCAAAAACGTGCCATTTGTAGTATACTATCTTCCCATATTAGTCCTTCCAAAGTGCATCACTTCACACTTTGCCGAAAGGCACTATATAAATGCTAGTCTTTCTTTCTATTTGTGAAGGAGTGAATGAATGAATAAATAAGGAGATATGGAATTAAAGCTACTAGCTATGAATTTTGGGGAGGTTTATAAACTCACTCTTCCCCCCTCTCTCTATTGCTCAGAATCTCCATGGCCCTCTGCTCATTAAGAGTCAATGGCACAGCTTTTGTGAACCCTCTTTTCTGTCTGCATGCTCTGCCTCTTGATATGTGCAGCAAATATAAAAGGGACATATATTAGAATCTACGAAGGTGTCCACAATCTGCATCTGTGCAATGCTGCTTAATTGATTGACTGAGTTACAAACCACCATGGAGAACATGGCTATGCCAAGGCTCTCTAAAACTAAGCCATCATTGGCTGAAGTCGTAAGTTCAGACATGACTACCTATTATGAATTCTATGACTGGTGCGCTACAGACCTGGGACTCCAATCTATCATAGTCTATCTTGTCTAAATTCACAATATTGGTGAATCAGATTGTAACAGGGCATCATCAACCTCATTGATGGTCTGTTCTCACCCAGATGTCCAGCTACGCTAAGGGAGCACCCAGGGGTAAGGGAATGGAAGGAAGTATCTGGCACAGATGATGGAGATGTTTCTCGGAGTGACACCAAATCTGTAACATAGAAACATAGAAACATAGAAGATAGGGGCAGGAGTTGGCCATTCGGCCCTTCGAGCCTGCTCCGCCATTCAATGAGATCATGGCTGATCATCCAAATTCAGTACCCTGTCCCTGCCTTCTCCCCATATCCCTTGATCCCTTTAGCCTCAAGAAATATATCCAACTCTTTCTTGAATATATTTAATGAACTGGCCTCCACCACCCTCTGTGGCAAAGAATTCCACAGGTTCACCACTCTCTGGGTGAAGAAGTTCCTCCTCATTTCAGTCCTAAATGGCTTAACCCTTATCCTTAGACTATGACCCCTGGTTCTGGACTCCCCGGCCATCCGAAACATCCTTCCTGCATCTAGTCTGTCCAGACCTGACAGAATTTTATAGGTTTCGATGAGATCCCCTCTCAATCTTCTAAACTCCAGTGAGTATAAGCCCAATCGACACAATCTCTCCTCATACGTCATTCCTGCCATCCCAGGTATCAGCCTGGTGAATCTTCGCTGCACTCCCTCCATGGCAAGAACGTCCTTCCACAGGTAAGGTGACCAAAACTGCACACAATAGTCAAGGTGCGGTCTCACCAAGGCCCTGTACAACTGCAGCAAGACATCCTTATTCCTGTACTCGAACCCTCTTGCTACGAAGGCCAGCATACCATTTGCCTTCTTAACCGCCTGCTGCACCTGCATGCTTACCTTCAGCGGCTGGTGCACAATAACACCCAGGTCTCTTTGCACTTCCCCTTCTCCCAATCTATTGCCATTCAAATAATAATCTGCCTTCCTGTTTTTGCCACCAAAGTGGATAACCTCACATTTATCCACATTATAGTGCATTTGCCATGTTTCTGCCCAATCACCCAACCTGTCCAAATCGTACTGCAGTTTCACGACATCCTCTTCACAGCTTACCCTCCCACCCAGCTTTGTGTCGTCTGCAAATTTGGAGATATTACATCCAATTCCCTCGTCCAGATCATTAATATATATTGTGAACAGCTGGGGTCCTAGGACCGATCCTTGCGGTACCCCACTAGTCACTGCCTGCCACTCGGAAAATGACCCATTTATTCCAACTCTTTGCTTTCTGTCTGCCAACCAGTTCTCTATCCAAGTCAATACCTTGCCCCCAATCCCATGTGCCTTAATTTTGCACGCTAATCTCTTATGTGGGACCTTATCGAAAGCCTTCTGAAAGTCCAAATACACCACATCCACTGGTTCTCCCTTATCTATTTTACCAGTTACATCCTCAAAAAATTCCAGTAGATTAGTCAAGCATGATTTACCTTTTGTAAATCCATGTTGACTTTGTCCGATCCTGTCACTGCTTTCCAAGTGCTCTGCTATTACATCTTTTATAATAGACTCCAGCATTTTCCCCACTACCGATGTCAGGCTTACCGGTCTATAATTCCCCGCTTTTTCTCTACCATCTTTTTTGAATAGTGGGGTAACATTAGCTACCCTCCAATCCATGGGTACTGTTCCAAAGTCTATCGAGTTCTGGAAGATGACCAGCAATGCATCTACTATCTCTAGGGCCACTTCCTTAAGTACCTTGGGATGTAGACCATCAGGCCCTGAGGATTTATCGGCCTTCAGTCCCATCAATTTTCCTAACACCATTTCCCTACAAATACTGATTTCTTTCAGTTCCTCCCTTTCATCAGACCCTATATTCCCCGACATCTCTGGGAGGTTATTTGTGTCCTCCTTTTTGAAGACAGAACCAAAGTGTGGTAAACCACTGTTGTTGTTGTTGTTGTTGTTACACACTGTTGTACCTATGCATGCCTCAACATGTCTCGGCTGGCTCCACCCACACAGGCCCAGGTATAAAGGTGATTGACCTGCAGCCCCCTGCCTTCTTGGAACCCAGTCAACCACGAGAGGCATGCTCTGTTCTTTGCTAATAAAAGCCTTTAGTTACTCTCTTAACTCTCTGTCTTTTATGAGTAATTGATAGCGCATCAATTTTATTAGCAAAAACAAAATGTCGACATTTGCTGAACAGCAGGCTGCTGCACCAAACGCTGAACAGCAGGCTGCTGCACCAAACGCTGAGCAACAGGAGCTGCTGCGAGCCCTCAGACCAACATGCCTGGACCTAGACCCCCAAGAAGCGGGTTCGGCTACCAAATTCGCGCATTGGCTGCGTTGCTTCGAGGCCTACCTGCAAGCCTCAACTGTGACCCTGGACGAAAACAAGTTGGAAATCCTGGCCTCAAAGGTGAGCCACCAAGTTTATACAATAATCCAGGACGCGATGACCTACGCGGCGGCTATCGGTCTGCTAAAAGGGCAATACGCACGCCCGGTAAATACGGTCTATGCCCGGCACCTCTTAAGATCCCGCAGACAGCAGCCCGGGGAATCGGTGGAGGCCTTCCTACGGGCACTATGGATACTCGGCCGAGACTGCGATTGCAAAGAAGCATCAGCCGCAGCACACACGGAGGGACTGATCCGAGATGCTTTCGTTGCGGGTCTAAGGTCCGACTACTCCCGGCAGAGACTGCTGGAAAAGGGAGAAATGGACCTGAGAAAGGCAGTGTCCCTCGCGCTCTCGCTCGACGCGGCCCACAGGAATATGGACGCCTTCTCCCCTAACCGCTCCGCAACGTGGACGCCACAACCTTGGGTCATGGGACCTCCACCTTCAACTGCTGCTGCGATGTCCAAGGCACAGAAATGTTATTTTTGTGGCCAGGCAAAACACCCCAGAGCACGCTGCCCGGCGAGAAACGCTACCTGCTCCGGCTGCGGGAAGAAAGGACACTATGTCAGCGCCTGCAAAGGTAAAACCGCTAACGCCAGCAGCGCCGCGTGCAAACCGTGGGGGCAGCCATCTTGTCCGCCATCTTGGACTCCCCCAGCCGCGTGGGGATCGGGACCATGGGCGCCGCCATTTTGTCCGCCATCTCGGACGTCTCCAACTTCAACCACGGGGGACCCGGACTCAACCACCGCCTCATCTGACGACCACATCGACTCACTCGACCATACGCTGGCCTCCGTGACGCTGGACCAATCTCTCCCTCATCAACTGTCCAGGTCCATGATGGACATTAAGGTAAACGGCCGCGCCACTACCTGCCTTTTTGACAGCGGGAGCACGGAAAGCATTATCCACCCCGACACGGTGCGGAGTTACTCTCTCCCGGTCCTGCCGACGCGACATCGGATCTCTTTGGCTTCCAAAGCCCAGTCAGCGGACGTCGGTGGCTACTGTGTAGTGACCCTTTCAGTAAGGGGCACAGAATACAAAAATTTTAAACTCCTGGTCCTGCCCCATCTTTGCGCTGCCGTTCTACTGGGGTTGGATTTTCAGTGCAACCTTAAGAGTGTCACATTAGCGTACGACGGACCCCTCCCCCCACTCACAGTCTGCAGCCAGCAGCTTTTAAATCGCCCGCCGCGCAACATTTGCAGCTTCTCCACCCTTAAAGTCCCCCCCCCCTCCTTGTTCGCTAACCTCACCCGCGACTGTAAGCCCATCGCTACCAAAAGCAGGCGTTACAGTGCCGGGGATAGGAGCTTCATTAAATCCGAGGTAGCAAGACTCCTGAAGGAAGGGATTATTGAAAGTAGCACCAGCCCATGGCGAGCACAAGTGGTGGTAGTGAAGACTGGCGAAAAACAGCGCCTAGTTATTGACTACAGCCAGACGATCAATCGCTACACCCAGCTAGATGCATACCCACTCCCCCGCATATCTGACATGGTCAATCAGATAGCACAATACCGGGTGTTCTCAACGATTGATCTGAAGTCGGCATACCACCAGCTCCCCATCAGGGCTGAGGACCGCCAGTACACAGCTTTTGAAGCTGACGGTCGTCTCTACCACTTCCTCAGAGTTCCCTTCGGCATCACCAACGGGGTTTCAGTCTTCCAACGGGAGATGGACCGGATGGTCGACCAGAACGCGCTCCAGGCCACTTTCCCCTATCTAGACAACGTCACCATCTGCGGCCGCGACCAGCAGGACCATGATGTTAATCTAGAGAAATTCCTCCGTACGGCCCAGCGGCTGAACCTAACATACAACAAGGACAAATGTATGTTTTGTACCAAGCGCCTTGCCATTCTTGGCTGTGTAGTGGAGAACGGAGTCATCGGCCCCGACCCCGACAGGATGCGCCCCCTTATGGAGCTCCCCCTCCCCCACTGCCAAAAAGCACTGAAGAGATGCCTAGGGTTTTTCTCGTACTATGCTCAGTGGGTTCCCAACTATGCGGACAAAGCCAGACCCCTCATCAAGTCCACCTCCTTCCCCCTGACAGCAGAGGCCTGTGCAGCCTTCACTCTCATAAAAGGAGATATTGCGAAGGCCACAATGCACGCAGTGGATGAGTCCATCCCTTTCCAAGTGGAGAGCGACGCATCCGACTTTGCCCTAGCTGCAACCCTTAACCAGGCGGGGAGACCCGTGGCCTTTTTCTCAAGGACCCTCCAGGGCCCCAAGATTCGACACTCCTCTGTCGAAAAGGAGGCCCAGGCCATTGTGGAAGCTGTGCGACATTGGAGGCATTACCTGGCCGGAAAACGATTTACCCTGCTCACTGACCAGCGTTCAGTAGCTTTTATGTTTAATAATAAGCAGAGGGGCAAAACCAAGAACGACAAGATCTTGATGTGGAGAATCGAACTCTCCACCTACAATTACGATATCTTGTACCGGCCCGGGAAACTCAATGAGCCCCCAGATGCCCTATCACGTGGTACATGCGCCAACGCGCAGGTCGATAGACTGAAGACCCTCCACAATGACCTCTGCCACCCAGGGGTCACCAGGTTTTTTCACTTCATCAAATCCCGTAACCTGCCCTACTCCATCGAGGAGGTCAGGACCATGACCAGGAACTGCCAAATCTCTGCCGAGTGCAAACCGCATTTTTATAGGCCAGACAGAGCAAGCCTGATCAAAGCCACGCGCCCCTTTGAACGGCTGAGCGTCGATTTTAAAGGGCCCCTCCCCTCCTCCGACCGCAATGTGTACTTCCTCAACATAATTGATGAGTACTCCCGTTTCCCGTTTGCCATCCCTTGCTCAGACATGACCAGTACCACGGTCATTAAATGTCTGAATGACCTCTTCGCCTTATTCGGTTTCCCTAGCTATATTCATAGCGACAGGGGCTCATCCTTTATGAGCGACGAACTCCGGCAGTACCTGCTCTCGAGAGGTATCGCTACAAGCAGGACCACCAGCTACAACCCCCGGGGGAATGGCCAGGTGGAAAGGGAGAATGCGACGGTCTGGAAGGCAGTCCTTTTAAACTTGAAATCTAAGGGCCTTCCGACCTCTCGCTGGCAGGAAGTCCTCCCTGCGGCGCTCCATTCCATTCGGTCACTGCTCTGTACAGCCACCAATGCTACCCATCACGAGAGAATGTTCTCCTTCCCCAGGAAGTCCACATCGGGGATCTCGTTACCGACGTGGCTGACTTCTCCAGGACCCGTCCTACTGCGGAAGCACGTGAGGTCCCATAAGACGAACCCCCTGGTCGAGAGGGTGAGCCTCCTCCATGCCAACCCTCAGTATGCTTACGTGGTGTACCCGGACGGGCGGGAGGACACAGTCTCCATACGAGACCTCGCACCTTCGGGTGCTCCCGAAACACCCCCCTCGCCATCCACCACTACCCACGCCTACCCCCAGTACGCTTACGTAGCGTACCCGGACGGGCGGGAGGACACAGCCCCCACACGAGATCTCGCACCTTTGGGTGCCCCTGAAACACTACCATTGCCATCCACCACTACCCACAACCCAACCCCGCTAGACGACATGCCGCAGCCCCAGGACCCGTCATTGACCACCCAACCACTCAATGAGACGCCAGACTCAACGTTGGATGCTGCACCATCACCGCCGCCACCACGACGATCAGGACGGCATACAAGGCCACCTGATAGACTTACTTACACGAACCTTTAGTACACTTCACCCCGCCGGACTCAATTTTAAACAAGGGGTGAATGTGGTAAACCACTGTTGTTGTTGTTGTTGTTGTTGTTGTTACACACTGTTGTACCTATGCATGCCTCAACATGTCTCGGCTGGCTCCACCCACACAGGCCCAGGTATAAAGGTGATTGACCTGCAGCCCCCTGCCTTCTTGGAACCCAGTCAACCACGAGAGGCATGCTCTGTTCTTTGCTAATAAAAGCCTTTAGTTACTCTCTTAACTCTCTGTCTTTTATGAGTAATTGATAGCGCATCACAAAGTATGTATTTAGTTGGTCTGCCATTTCCTTGTTTCCCATTATAAATTTCCCTGATTCTGCAAAGGACCTACGCTTGACTTCACCAATCTTTTTCTCTTCACATATCTATAAAAGCTTTTACAGTCAGTTTTTATGTTCCCTGCAAGCTTACTCTCATATTCTATTTTCCCTTTCTTAATTAATCCCTTTGTCCTCCTTTGTTGACTCCTAAACTGCTCCCAATCCTCAGGATTATTGCTTTTTCTAGCCAATTTATATGTCCTCTCCTTGGATCTTATGCTATCCCTAATTTCCCTTGTTAGCCACGGTTGAGTCACCTTTTTTGTTTTATTTTTATGCCAAACTGGGATGAACAAATTCTGTAGCTCATCCATTCGGTCTTTGAATGTTTGCCATTGCCTATCCACTGTCAACCCTTTCAGTGCCATTCCCCAATCAATCCTACCCAACTCGCTCCTCAGACCATCGTAGTTTCCTTTATTTAAATTGAGGACCCTTGTCTCTGAGTCAACTATTTCATTCTCCATCTTAATGAAGAATTCGATCATATTATGATCGCTCCGACCCAAGGGGCCTCGTACAACAAGATTGCTAATTAATCCTTTCTCATTACATAATACCCAGTCTAAGATGGCCTGATCTCTGGTTGGTTCCTCGACATATTGGTCCAGGAAACCATCCCGTAAACACTCCAGGAATTCCTCCTCCACAGTATTGTTATCAATTTGGTTGGCCCAATCTATATGTAGATTAAAGTCACCCATGATGACTGCTGTGCCCTTATTGCACGCTTCTTTAATTTCCCTTTTAATGCCATCCCCAACCTCCGCCTTACTGTTTGGAGGTCTATATACCACTCTCACTAATGTTTTTCTCCCCTTAGTATTTCTCAATTCTACCCATACAGATTCCACGTCATCAGAGCTAATATCCTTCATTACAATTGTATTAATCCCTTCTTTAACCAGTAATGCTACTCCACCTCCCTTTCCTTTTTGCCTATCTTTCCTGAATATCAAATACCCCTGGATGTTGAGTTCCCAGTCTTGGCCATCCTTGAGCCACGTTTCCGTAATCCCAACCAAATCATATCCGTTTACCTCTATTTGCGCAGCCAATTCATCCACCTTATTACAAATGCTCCTCGCATTAAGACACAAAGCCTTCAGGCTTGTTTTTTTAATGCTCTTAGACCTATTAGAATTATTATTTACTGTGGCCACATTTGATTTAAGCCGTTGTGATCTCTGACTGCCACTTTTGTTTTTCTCCTTCCTATCTTTTGCTTTTATCCCTGTTTTCCTTTCCTCTGTCTCCATGCTCAGGTTCCCAACCCCCTGCCATTTTAGTTTAAAGCCCCCCGAACAGCACTAGCAAACATTCCCCCTAGGACATCGGCCCCGGCCCTGCCCAGGTGCAAACCATCCCGTTTGTACTGGTCCCACCTCTCCCAGAACCGGTTCCAATGTCCAAGGAATTTGAATCCCTCCTCCTTGCACCATTCCTCTAGCCACGTATTCATTTGAAATATCCTCCTATTTCTACTCTGACTAGCACGTGGCACTGGTAGCAATCCTGAGATTACTACCTTTGAGGTCCTATTTTTTAATTTACCTCCTAACTCCCTATATTCTGCTTTAAGGACCTCATCCCGTTTTTTACCTATATCGTTGGTGCCTATGTGCACCACGACAACTGGCTGTTCACCCTCCCCCTCCAAAATGTTCTGCAGCCGCTCCGAGACATCCTTGACCCTTGCACCAGGGAGGCAACACACCATCCTGGCGTCTCGATTGCGGCCGCAAAAACGCCTATCTATTCCCCTTACAACGCCCAGCCACCCCACTCAAATGACTAGTAATATGTAACAGGCATAAGCAGCTACTGCCTGTAGTTGTAGAGCTATCTTATGTATTGACCAAGAATAAGGAGGCACTGAGCACCTCCATCCCTAATGCAGGCACAAAACACAGTCGCCATCCACCTCACTTCCTCCTTGCCCTGGGAGAAAACTTAGAGGAAGCACATCTTCAGGCGAGACAGAGGGGGGTGTAAAAGGGGAGGGGGTGTTGCAATATTAATTAAGGAGTCAATTACTGCTGTAAGGAGGGATGATATATTAGCGGGTTCCTCTAATGAGGCCATATGGGTAGAACTTAAAAACAAAAAGGGGGCAAGCACTTTGCTGGGAGTGTACTCATAGAGTCATAGAGTCATAGAGTAATACAGCACAGATAGAGGCCCTTCGGCCCATCGTGTCCATGCCGGCCATCAAGCCCTGTCTAATCTAATCCCATATTCCAGCATTTGGCCCGTAGCCTTGTATGCTATGGCATTTCAAATGCTCATCCAAATGCTTCTTAAATGTTGTGAGGGTTTCTGCCTCCACAACCCTTTCAGGCAGTGAGTTCCAGACTCCAACCACCCTCTGGGTGAAAAAGTTCTTTCTCAAATCCCCTCTAAACCTCCCTCCCTTTACCTTGAATCTATGCCCCCTAGTTATTGACCCCTCTACTAAGGGGAAAAGCTCCTCAGCATCCATCCTATCTATGCCCCTCACAATTTTGTACACCTCAATCATGTCCCCCCTCAGCCTCCTCTGCTCCAAGGAAAACAAACCCAATCTGCCCAGTCTCTCTTCATAGCTGAAGCGCTCCAGCCCTGGTAACATCCTGGTGAACCTCCTCTGCACCCTCTCTAACGCGATCACATCTTTCCTGTAGTGTGGCGACCAGAACTGCACACAGTATTCCAGCTGTGGCCTAACCAGTGTTTTATACAGCTCCATCATAACCTCCTTGCTCTTATATTCTATGCCTCGGCTAATGAAGGCAAGTATCCCATATGCCTTTTTTACCACCTTATCCACCTGTTCCGCCGCCTTCAGGGATCTGTGTACCTGCACACCCAGATCCCTCTGACCCTCCGTCTTGCCTAGGGTCTTACCATTCATTGTGTATTCCCTTGCCTTGTTAGACCCCCCAAAGTGCATCACCTCGCACTTTTCCGGGTTAAATTCCATTTGCCACTGTTCCGCCCATCTGACCAACCCATCTATATCGTTCTGCAGACTGAGGCTACCCTCCTCGCTATTTACCACCCTACCAATTTTAGTATCATCCGCGAATTTACTGATCATACCCTTTACATTCATATCCAAGTCATTAATGTAGACCACAAACAGCAAGGGACCCAGCACCGATCCCTGTGGTACCCCACTGGCCACAGGTTTCCAGTCACAAAAACAACCTTCGACCATCACCCTCTGCCTTCTGCCACTAAGCCAGTTTTGTATCCAATGTGCCAAGGCACCCTGGATTCCATGGGCTCTTACCTTCTTGACCAGTCTCCTGTGCGGGACTTTATCGAAGGCCTTACTGAAATCCATGTATACCACATCCACTGCGTTACCCTCATCCACACACCTAGTCACCCCCTCAAAAAATTCAATCAAATTAGTCAGACATGATCTTCCCTTGACAAAGCCATGTTGACTATCCCTGATTAATCCTTGCCTCTCCAAGTGGAGACAAATTTTGTCCCTCAGGATTTTTTCCAGGATGTACTATAGGCCCCCAAACAGTCAGGGGGAGATAGAGGAACAGATATGTAGGCAAATCTCAGAAAAGTGCGAAAATAATAGGGTAATAATAGTGGGGGATTTCAACTTCCCCAATATAAATTGGGATAGTCAGAGTGTGAAAGGCTTAGAGGGTGCAGAATTCTTAAAGTGCATCCAGGAGAGCTTTTTGAGCCAACATGTAGAAAGTCCTACAAGAGAGGGGGCGGTACTGGACCTAATTCTAGGGAATGTAGCCAGGCAAGTGGTGGAAGTGTCAGTAGGAGAGCATTTTGGCGACAGTGACCATAATTCGGTGAGATTTAAGGTGGTCATGGAAAAGGACAAAGACGGCCCGGAAATAAGGGTTCTAAATTGGGGGAAGGCCGATTTTAATATGATAAGGCAGGATCTGGCCAAAGTGGACTGGGAACAGCTACTTATAGGAAAATCCACATCAAAGCAGTGGGAGACTTTCAGAAGGGAAATAGAGAGAGTACAACGCCAACATGTTCCTGTAAAGGTCAAGGGTGGGACCAACAAGCAAAGGGAACCTTGGATGACAAGGGATATACAAAAATGCATTAGGAATAAAAGGGGGGCTTTTGGCAGTTACAAAAGACTAAAGACGGAAGAAGCCCTAGAGGAGTATAAAAAGTGCAGGGGCGTACTTAAAAAAGAAATTAGGAGGGCGAGGAGGGGCCATGAAATAACACTGGCGAGCAAAATAAAGGAAAATCCGAAGATGTTTTATAAGTATATTAAGGGCAAGAGGATAACCAGGGAAAGGGTAGGGCCCATTAGGGACCAAAGTGGCAATCTGTGTGTAGAGCCAGATGAGGTAGGCGGGGTTTTAAATGAATTTTTTGCATCTGTGTTCACTATGGAGAAAGACGATGCAGACATAGAAATCGGGCAAGGGGACTGTGACATACTTGAACATATTAGCATCGAGAGGGAGGAGGTGCTAGCGGTTTTAGCAGGCCAAAAAGTGGATAAATCCCCAGGCCCGGACGAGATGTATCCCAGGCTGCTGTGGGAGGCAAAGGAGGAGATTGCAGGGGCTCTGACACAAATTTTCAGAACCTCTCTGGCCACAGGGGATGTACCAGAGGACTGGAGAACAGCTAACGTAGTACCATTATTCAAGAAGGGTAGCAGGGATAAACCAGGGAATTACAGGCCAGTGAGCCTAACATCTGTGGTAGGGAAATTATTGGAAAAAATTCTGAGGGACAAAATTAGTCTCCACTTGGAGAGGCAAGGATTAATCGGGGATAGTCAGCATGGCTTTGTCAAGGGTAAATCATGTCTGACAAATCTGATTGAATTTTTGAGGGGGTGACTAGGGGGGTGGATGAGGGAAATGCTGTGGATGTGGTTTACATGGACTTCAGTAAAGCTTTTGACAAAGTCCCGCATAGGAGACTGGTCAAGAAGGTAAGAGCCCATGGGATCCAGGGTGCCTTGGCGCGTTGGATCCTCAACTGGCTGAGTGGCAGGAGGCAGAGGGTGATGGTCGAAGGTTGCTTTTGTGACTGGAAGCCTGTGTCCAGTGGGGTACCTCAGGGATCGGTGCTGGGTCCCTTGTTGTTTGTGATCTACATAAATGATTTGGATGAGAATGTAAAAGGTATGATCAGTAAGTTCGCAGATGACACGAAAATTGGTGGGGTGGTAAATTGCGAGGAGGAAAGCCTTAGGCTACAGGACGATATAAACGGGTTGGTCAGATGGGCGGAAAAGTGGCAAATGGAATTTAACCCTGAAAAGTGCGAGGTGATGCATTTTGGACTTACAAATAAGGCAAGGGAATACACAATGAGTGGTAGGACCCTAGGAAATACAGAGGGTCAGAGGGACCTTGGTGTACATGTACATAGATCCCTGAAGGCAGCGGAACAGGTAGATAAGGTGGTTAAAAAGGCATATGGGATACTTGCCTTCATTAGCCGAGGCATAGAATATAAGAGCAGGGAGGTTATGATGGAGCTGTACAAAACGCTGGTGAGGCCACAGCTGGAGTACTGTGTGCAGTTCTGGTCACCTCACTATTCGAAGGATGTGATTGCTTTGGAGAGGGTGCAGAGAAGATTCACCAGGATGTTACCTGGGATGGAGCGCCTCAGCTATGAAGAGAGGCTGGACAGGCTGGGGTTGTTTTCCTTGGAGCAAAGAAGGCTGAGGGGGGACCTGATTGAGGTGTACAAAATGATGAGGGGCATAGATAGGGTAGATAAAGAGGAACTTTTCCCTTAGTAGGGGGGTCAATAACAAGGGGGCATAGATTCAGGGTAAGGGGCAGGAGATTTAGAGGGGATTTGAGGAGGAACTTCTTCACCCAGAGGGTGGTTGGAATGTGGAACTCAATGCCTGAAAGGGTGGTAGAGGCAGGAACCCTCACAACATTCAAGAAGCATTTGGATGAGCACTTGAAATGCCATTGCATACAAGGCTATGGACCAAATGCTGGAAAATGGGATTAGACTGGACAGGGATGGATGGGTGGCGCAGACACGATGGGCCGAAGGGCCTCTTTCTGTGCTGTAAAACTCTATGACTCTATGACTCTATGACATGGTTAGGAAGTAGAGCACACACACCAGACACTTTTACTAAGGTGAAGCACCTGCACCACAGGGTTAATGACTGATACTGCAATGTGTCTGACAATTCTTTTCGTACAAGGCAGATTTAGGGTTATTGGGGAGAAATGATGGGAAGAAATGATGACTGTTGTGCATTAGCGATATGAGAAAAAAAGAAAAGATATAACTAAACACTTAAGTTAACACTTAACTAAAGATTCAATTGGTCTATTATCCCCTACCTGATGACTCATGTTGAATGGGCTGCTGGTTGTGTAGGCTAGGGTTCTACCTCATGGATGGACTCTTCTTCTGCCTTTGGTTGCTGCTGGCTTTTTTCTCCTGCTTGCTGCATGGCTATGCCCCTTTGTAGGGAAAATGTGTGCAGAACTCAGCAGGCTACAAAATCTTTGAGACCTTGGCTGGTCTATGCTGTAGCCCTCCCCTTGATCACTCCAGGCTCCTTGAGGATGCCAATGGTGTGCTCAATCAAAACCCTGGTAGAAGTATGCATCACATTGTACCCCTCCTCAGATCTTGTCCTGAGGGTTTTAGGTGGTGTCTTCAACAATGCGGACCAAACAGCCATCGCAACTGTCTTTATGGTGCATTAAATAAAGAATCGTCTGGGTAACAGGCATTCAGGTCCATAATTCATAAGAACATAAGAAATAGGAGGAGGAGTAGGCCATACATTCTGAGGGGAGGGGATGAACAGCCAGAGGTGATGGTCCATATCAGTATCAACGGCATAGGTAGAAAGAGGGATGAGGTCCTGCAAGCAAATTTTAGGGATCTAGGAAAGAGATTAAAAAGCAAGACCTCAAAGGTAGTAATCTCCAGATTACTCCTGGTGCCACGAGCTAGTGGGTATAGAAATAGTAGGATAGAGCAGATGAATGTGTGGCTGGAGAGATGGTGCAGGAGGGAGGGTTTTAGATTCCTGGGACATTGGAAACAGTTCAGGGGCAGGTGGGACCTGTACAGGCCGGATGGGTTGCACCTCAACAGGGCCGGGACCAAAGTCCTCGCGAGGGGGTGGGGAGTTGCGAGTGCTGTTGGGGAGGGTTTAAACTAATTTGTCAGGGGGATGGGCACCAGGATGTAGCATTAGAAAGGAGAAACAAGGTGCACAGAGGATTGGGAGACACAGATAGCACTGGAGTAAGAAATTGTATGGCATTAGGTGGGGTCAGACTAAGAGAGAATACAAAAAGGTCTAAGATAGGTTTACAGTGCATGTGTGTAAAAGCATGAAACGTGGTAAATAAGGTTGGTGAGCTGCAGGCGCAAATAGCCACATGGGAATGTGATGTCATGGCGATAACAGAGAGCTGGCTCAAAAAAGGGCAGGATTGGGTATTAAATATTCCTGGATATAAGGTGTTCAGGAAAAATAGGGAAGGAAAGAAAGGAGGTTGCAGTATTGATTAAGGAGAATATTACAGTGCTGAAGAGGGAGGACGTCCTGGCGAGGTCAAGGGCAGAATCTATTTGGTTAGAGTTGAGAAACAATAGAGGTGCCATTACACTACTAGGTGTATTCTATAGGCCACCAAGGATATAGAGGAGCAAATTTGCAGGGAAATTACAGAGAGGTGCAAGAACTATAGAGTAGTGATAATGGAGGAATTCAACTATCCTAATATAGACTGGGATAGTAATAGTGTAAAGGGCAGAGAGGGGGAAGAATTTCTGAAGCATGTTCAGGAGAACTTTCTTGATCAGTACATTTCTGGCCCAACGAGGAAGGAAGCATTGTTGGATCTGGTTCTGGAGAATGGGGTAGGTCAAGTAGAGCAAGTGTCAGTAGGGGAACATTTAGGGGAAAGTGATCATAGTATCATAAGGTTTAGATTAGCTATGGAAAAGGACAGGGAGCAATCTAGAGTAAAAATACTTAATTGGAGGAAGGCCTATTTCAGTGGGTTGAGAATGGTTCTTGTTAAGTCTGTGTGTTCCAGTTGTATTAAGATTAATTACTGACACAGACTACAGAATAAAGTTCAACAGGTCTTTACTAGTTGGAGGTCAGGACTATACTAAATACAATATCACTACACAGTACTTATATACCGGTGGTCACCACCGGTATTACGTATACAGCAGCCAGAGAAAGTAGTACATCACTTAAGGTGGAACAGGCTTAAGTTCTCTTAAGGTGGAACAGGTTACATACACCACAATCCTCCCTTTTTAGCTTAACAGTCATATCCCCATTTAACATAACATAATAACATATATACATATATAACTTCAGGTATAAACAGTTCAAAGGTTCAGTCTCTCAGAAGGCCTTCTGATTCGGTTTGGATAACGCCTTTCAGTGGTCTCTGATTCTTGTTGCTGAGGTGACTCTTCTTGTTGGTTTCCTATGTATTGGACGTCATCATCAGGTACAGGCCCTGCCGAGGTAGATGCTTCAGGTTCATTAACGTCTTCCACAGTTGTCTCTGTCGCAACCATGGGTTCGACCCTTGCTCTTGATTCTACCAGTTGATCCGCATGACGCCTTATCACATTGTTACCAATATCTACTGTGTACATCAGAGGTCCTTGTCTGGCCCGAATTGTTCCGGACTGCCATTTTTTGTTTCCATAGCCCCTTGCCAACACTGGTTGTCCTACGTCGAAACTTCGAGTGGACTTGTTATTAATATGCCGGAACTGTTTGTTTTCCACTTCCCTCCGCACATTTGGTTTTAACAAGTCCAACCTGGACCGCAACCTCCTGTTATAAAACATCATGGCAGGACTTTGGTTAGTCACTGCATGAGTGGCGTTTCGATATGCCATTAGGAAATTGTCCACCTTGTGTTGTAACGGAATCTGATCATTGTTCATGGCCTTTATTGCCTTTTTGAATGTTTGGACAAATCTCTCGGCCAACCCGTTTGTCGCCGGATGATATGGGGCAGAGGTATAATGTTTCACCCCATTCTTCTTTAAGAATTTTTGGAATTCTTCCGACACGAACTGTGGTCCGTTGTCCGAACATATCTGTTCTGGCAATCCGTTCCTTGCGAATATTGTTCTTAACACCACAATTGTCTTTTCTGAAGTAGTGGTATTCATCTTGATCACTTCTGGCCATTTGGAATGTGCGTCCACCGCAATTAGGAACATGGAGTCCATGAATGGACCAGCAAAGTCAATATGTACACGTTGCCATGGGGCTGAAGGCCATTCCCATGGGTGTAGCGGTGTGATCGGAGGTGCATTTTGCACTTTTTGGCACCCAGCACAGCTTTTCGTCAACTCCTCTATCTGTTGGTCAATACCCGGCCACCATACATAAGCCCTAGCAAGACTTTTCATCTTAACTCCCCCCAGATGACCTTCATGCAGTTCCTTTAGAACTCTTTCCCTTAACTTGGGAGGAATAATCACTCTTGTTCCGTACATCAAAGTACCATGGCAGACGGACAGCTGGTCTCGCCTTGCCGAGAATGCCGGTAACAGAGGATCACCATGTGTTGGCCATCCCTTCACTGTCACCTCGTAGACTCGGGACAGTGTCGGGTCGTTCCTGGTTTCTCTTTCAATACTTGCATTGGTGACTGGTAAACACTCGATGATGGTCGAATGAAATAACTCAACAGGGTTAACTTTCGTCGTCTCTTCTTCTTCAGGTAGTGGCAGGCGCGACAGCCCATCAGCATTGCCATGCTGCTTTGTACCTTTGAATTCTATTTGATATTGATGTGCCCCTAGGAAAAGGGACCATCTCTGGAGTCTCTGTGCTGTCATCACCGAAACACCCTTCTTAGGGTTAAAAATGGATACCAACGGCTGATGGTCTGTCAGAAGTGTGAATTTTTGGCCCTGCAGGTAATGATTAAACTTCTTCACTCCCCATACAAGGCTGAGAGCCTCCCTATCGATCTGCGCATAGTTGCGCTCAGCAGAGGTCAATGATCTGGATGCAAACGCGACTGGCCTTTCCGTGCCATTTGGCAACTTGTGTGAGAGTACTGCCCCAATACCATATGGAGAAGCATCACAAGCCAACCGAATAGGCAGTGTCGGGTTGAAGTGAGCCAACACTTCCTCTGAGGTGATCAATTCTTTGCTTTTGCGAAATGCCTTCTTACAGTTTTCGCTCCATTCCCATGGTACCCCCTTCTGTAAAAGAGCGTTCAGCGGGTGCAGTACCGTGGATAGATTCGGTAGAAACTTATGGTAATAGTTAATCAATCCTAGAAACGACCTCAACTGAGAGACATTATCCGGAGCGGGAGCCTTTACAACTGCCTCTATCTTGTCAGGAGACTTATGAAGCCCCTCCCAGTCAATGACATGACCACAGTACGAGATCCGCTTCTGAAAGAACTCACATTTCTGCCGATTAACTCTAAGTCCATACTCTTTCGGTCTGTTGAGCACCAGTTCCAAGTTTGCGAGGTGTTCTTCATCACCATCACCTGTAATCAGAATATCGTCCAGGTAACATTGTATGCCTGGAATTCCCTGTAATACCTGCTCCATGGCCCTCTGCCAAATTGCCGGAGCCGATGCCACTCCAAAAACCAGCCTATTATACCGGTACAAACCTCTATGCGTGTTGATCATGAGGTACTGGCGTGACTCTTCATCAACCTCCATCTGCAAGTACGCCTGCGCCAGGTCTATCTTGGTGAAGTGTTTCCCGCCAGACAACGAAGCAAAAATATCCTCAATCCGCGGAAGCGGATACTGCACCGTGTGAAGCACCGGATTAACGGTGATCTTGAAATCTCCACAGATGCGAACCTTCCCTGGTTCTCCTGGCTTGTTGCTCGAAGGACGTTTCATAACGGGAACAATGGGTGTAGCCCACTCACTCCAATCTACCTTAGACAGTACACCTGAATGTTCTAGCGCTTCCAGTTCCGCTTCTACAGTAGGTCGTATTGCATAGGGTACCGGTCTGGCTTTGAAAAATTTTGGTTGTGCATGTTCATCAATCTTGATGTTTGCCGTAATTCCTTTCAATGTTCCTAGTCCTTGCTGGAACACCTCTTTAGCATCATCCAATATTTTGGACAATCGTTTAGGTTTGACATCTGTTTCCCCGGAATCTACCGTTAGTGCTTTTAAGGAGTGCCAGTCCATATTCATTTTCCTAATCCACTCCCGTCCCAGTAGTGGTGGACCTCCTTCAGGTAGCACATATAAGTCCATTACTTGGCTTTCTTCGCCCTTGTGGACCACTTTTACCTCTATCTTTCCGATGGGGTACACTCTTTGCCCCGTGTATGTTTTCAATATAATCTCCGTATCCCGTAGGGGAATATGTTGGAATAACCTTTTGTAATCTTTCTTATTCATGACCATCAATGCCGATCCAGTGTCCAATTCCATCTTTACTTGGACTCCTGCTATCTGAAGAGTGACCCAAATTGTCTGGAGATCTGCATCCTTACCAACGTTGTGTACTCTTAAGCTACCCAGTTCATTACTGCTAGCGTCTGAATCTGACTTCTGTTCGTTCGAACTGGTCTTTGTCACCTTGTGCACCTTTATGTATTTTCCTTGCGGTGACTTTTTGTTGCTGGTCTTCTTTCCTGACCGGCATACTTTAGCTATGTGGCCAAGCCTGCCACACGTTCTGCATTCTTGGTTTTTAAACCAACACTGGTTCTGATCGTGTGTTGTCTTTCCACAACGATAACATTTTACAGTACTCAAACCCAATTTATTTGTACTGTGTTCTGGTGACCGTAGCTGCATTACTGCCGTGCCTCTCGCTGCGGCTTCGTGTGCTGCTGCCATAGTGACCGCTTTCTCAAGCGTCAGCTCATGCTCCTCGAGCAGTCGCTTTTGTGTATCTTCTTTTAATAATCCACACACAAATTTGTCTCTTAGTGCGTCTGTTAGTCCCATTCCAAACTGACAGTCTTTTGCTAGCTTACGCAATTCCATTAAATATTCAGCATTGCTTTCATCCTTCAGCTGCCTTCTGCTGTAAAATTTAAATCGTTCCGCTAGCATCAGCGGCGTGGGGTTTAGATGATTTTTCAGGACAGTAACAATCTCCTCGAACGTCTTATCCGCCGGTTCATCTGGTGATAAAAGGTGTTTCAATTGCCCGTATGTCTTCGCACCCATTAAGTTCAATAATGTTAGTGCTTTCTCTGCATCTGGGATTTTATTTGCTTTACAATAATTTTGTATGCGTTCTACATACATGGCCCAATCTTCGATGTCGCCATCAAAGGTATCAATGTTCCCATGTTTAGGCATCGTTGCAATTTATTTTATCCCAAGATGGCGGCTTCCCGCTCTTGTCTTCGTCCTCCGCCTACAAAATGGCGGTTTTCCCGCGCTTGGCGGTCTTCACCCACTGGCTGCAATGGCATTTGGCATGCCGCTGCTGCTCCCCTTTCCCAGCAGTTAGTAACTCCCCTGACGCTGTCTCCGCTTCACCGCGGCTCCCTCGGGCATTCACGCTTCCCCGATGTCGCGCCTCGCAGCCCTTCTTGCAGCCCGGTTATTAGCACCGGCTGTGTTCGCCTTCACCGTGGCTCTCGCGCCTTCAGTCGCCCCAGACGCTGCGCCTTTTTGGCCCAAAAGCGGCCCGGCCCTGATCACCAGCCGCGATCGATGTCCCCGCGCTGCGCCTTTCGGCCCGAATGCGGCCCGGCCCTTATCTCCGGTCGCGATCGATCTCACCGCCCTTATTCCTCCGTCTTCCTCCCCCCATCTGTACAGCCAACGCGGCCGACTTTCTGCTCGCGTCGCTGACCGGCTTACCCACAACCGAGGTAGAAAGAAGATAGCTGACTGCCGCTGATGGAGGCTTCGAGTTCAGGATGTCTTCTGCACTCCGGGTTCTCGATGCCTGCCGCACGGCGTGTCTTCCAGCAGGGTGATGAGGGTGGATGCCTCTCTTCGACGCCCATTCTGTGGACGAAGCCGCCGTGGATATAAACTGCCACAGGGTAAGAATCGGACTCGTCGCCACTGTTAAGTCTGTGTGTTCCAGTTGTATTAAGATTAATTACTGACACAGACTACAGAATAAAGTTCAACAGGTCTTTACTAGTTGGAGGTCAGGACTATACTAAATACAATATCACTACACAGTACTTATATACCGGTGGTCACCACCGGTATTACGTATACAGCAGCCAGAGAAAGTAGTACATCACTTAAGGTGGAACAGGCTTAAGTTCTCTTAAGGTGGAACAGGTTACATACACCACAGTTCTGGCCCGGGTAAATTGGAATCAAAGATTGGTAGGCAGAACTGTAACTGAACAATGGGCTGCCTTTAAAGAGGAGATGGTTCGGGTACAGTCGAAGTACATTCCCACTAGGGGGAAAGGTAGGGCAACCAAAGTCAGAGCTGCCTGGATAATGAAAGAGATAGAGAGTAAAATGAAGCAGAAAAAGGGGGCGTATGGCAGATGTCAGGTTGAGAATGGAAGTGAGAACCAGGCTGAATATAGAAAGTTCAGAGGGAAAGTGAAAAAGAAAATAAGAGGGGCAAAGGGAAAGTAGGAGAATAGATGGGCAGCTAACATAAAAGGGAATCCAAAGGTCTTCTATAGGCATATAAATAGTAAATGGGTAGTAAGAGGAGGGATGGGGCCGATTAGGGACCAAAATGGAGACCTACACATAGAATCATAGAATGGAAGAAGACCATTCGGCCCGTCGAGCCCATGCTGGCTCTCTGCAAGAGCACCTCAGCTAGTCCCACTCCCCTGCCCTTTCCCAGTAGCCCTGCAAATGTTTCTCTTTCAGGTACTTATCCAAATCCCTTTTGAAAGCCGTGAGTGAGTCTGCCTCCACCACCCTTTCAGGCAGTGCATTCCAGATCCTAACCACTCACTGAGTAAAAAAGTGGTGCCAGAGGTCTGGAGAATTGCAAATGTTACACCCTTGTTCAAAAAAGGGTGTAAGGATAAACCAAACAACTACAGGCCAGTTAGTTTAACCTCGGTAGTGGGGAAGCTATTAGAAATGATTATCCGGGACAAAATTAACAGTCACTTGGACAACAACAACTTGTCTTTATATAGCGCCTTTAACATAGTAATACATCCCAAGGTGCTTCACAGGAGTGTTATAAGACAAAAAATTTAACACGAGCCACATAAGGAGAAATTAGGGTAGATGACCAAAAGCTTGGCCAAAGAGGTAGGTTTTATGGAGCATCTTAAAGGAGGAAAGAGAGGTAGCAAGGTAGAGAGGTTTAGACAGGGAATTCCAGAGCTTAGGGCCTAGGCAACAGAAGGCACGGCCACCAATGGTTGAGCGATTATAATCAGGGATGCTCAAGAGGGCAGAATTAGAGGAGCGCCGATATTCGGGGGGTTGTAAGGCTGGAGGAGATGACAGAGATAGGGAGGGGCGAGGCCATGAAGGGATTTGAAAACAAAGATGAGAATTTTGAAATCGAGGTGTTGCTTAACCGGGAGCCAATGTAGGTCAGCGAACATAGGGTTGATGGGTGAACGGGACTTGGTGCGAGTTAGGACACGGGCAGCCGAGTTTTGGATGACCCCAAGTTTACATAGGGTAGAATGTGGGAGGCCAGCCAGGAGTGCATTGGAATAGTCAAGTCTAGAGGTAACAAATGCATGGATGAGGGTTTCAGCAGCGGATGAGCTGAGGCAAGGGCGGAGACGAGCGATGTTACGGAGGTGGAAATAAGCGGTATTAGTTATGCCACGGATTTGTGGTCGGAAGCTCATTTAGGGTCAAATATGACACCAAGGTTGCGAACAGTGTGGTTCAGCCTCAGACAGATGCTAGGGAGAGGGATGGAGTCAGTGGCTAGGGAACGGAGTTTGTGACAGAGACCAAAAACAATGGTTTCGGTCTTCTACCTCTCTTTTCTCCTTTTAAGATGCTCCTTAAAACCTACCTCTTTGACCTAGCTTTTGGTCACCTGCCCGAATTTCTCCTTATGAGGTTCGGTGTCAAATTTGTTGTCTTATAATACTCCTGTGAAGCACCTTGAGACGTGTTACTACATTAAAGTCGCTATATAAATACAAGTTGTTGTTGTTGTTCCCAATATTTAATTAGAGAAAATTTCTGCTCATCCAGACAAGTGTGGGTTAATTAAGGAAAGCCAGCACAGATTTGTTAAAGGCAAATTGTGTTTAACTAACTTGATTGAGGTAACAGAGAGGGTTGATGAGGGCAATGCGGTTGATGTGGTGTACATGGACTTCCAAAAGACGTTTGATAAGGTGCCACATAATAGGCTTGCCGGCAAAGTTGAAGCCCATGGAATAAAAGGGACAGTGGCAACATGGATATGAAATTGGTTAAGTCACAGGAAGCAGAGAGTAGCGGTGAATGGTTGTTTATCAGACTGGAGGAAGATCCAAAATGGTGTTCCCCAGGGGTCGATACTAGGACCACTGCTTTTCTTGATATATATTAATGACTTGGACTTGGGTGTACAGGGCGCAATTCAAAATTTCAAAATTTGCAGATGACACAGAACTTGGAAGTATAGTGAACAGTGAGGAGGATAGTGATAGACTTCAAGAGGACATAGACAGGCTGGTGGAATGGGCGGACACGTGGCAGATAAAATTTAATGCAGAAAAGTGCGAAGTGATACATTTTGGTAGGAAGAAGGAGGAGAGGCAATATAAACTAGGTACAATTCTAAAGGGGATGCATGAATAGAGAGACCTGGGGGTATGTGTACAAATCATTGAAGGTGGAAGGGCAGGTTGAACAGCGGTTAAAAAAGCATACGGGATCCTGGGCTTAATAAATAGAGGCACTGTAGGCGAAATTCCCCTCGTTTGCGCCACCAATGGGAGGCACCAACAGGGCACAAATAGCTTTGCGCCCCCCACCCTGAGGTGTCCGCGCCACCCGCAAAATTCGGCGGGAGGTTAGCAGCAGTGCTGTGGTTTTTGCCCCAATCTTCTGCGCCCGGAGATGATGATGTCTGAAAGGGTGGTGGAGGCAGATTCAATCACGGCTTTTAAAAGGGCATTGGATAAGTACTTGAAGGAAAATATTTGCAGGGCTACATGGAAAGTGCGGGGGAGTGGGAGTGGCTGAAGTGCACTTGCAGAGAGCTGGCATGGGCTCGACGGGCCAAATGGCCTCTTTCTGTGCTGCAACCATTCTATGATTATTCTATGTTTCTATACGACCCATTGAGCCTGCTGAGTCATTCAATAAGATCAACTCCTCTTTCCCGCCCGATCCCGATCTCTTGATTCCCTTACAGCCCAAAAATCTATCGATCTCAGCCTTGAATTCAGTTCCTACAGCCACAGAACAGTCATAGAGCATTATCATTTTTATTCATAAATGGAATAGCATTAGGAATAGGTGCACATATATAGCCACATGAGTACAGTCAATGATGGCCTGTGCTCTAGGGAATCCTGCCACATGGTAGCTAGTGGAGGGCTCTTTCTTACTGATGAGTCTTTCTGATGAATCCATCAATTTCCCCAATACTATTGGGCACTGAGGCTTGAGATCTGCTCAGCACTCACTGTGCAACGGGCTTTAGAATACAATCTGGAAGCAGCTGTGATGCTGACAGTCTGTGCGTCTGTTATCTGCCAGGCGCTTTAAGGACCCAAATAAAATGTAAGGAGGGTATAACACCATAAACGGTCAGAGCACCTGAACATGCTCGCCAGATGGGACAACATTCCAGACACTCAACACCCGCATGAGACGGGCACTGCATGGAGCATATGTTTGCCTTGTTGGGTCCTTTTCTTTAACGTGGGTTCATCCTTTTTGTAAGTTGCTGTTCTCTCGTTTCCCCTGTGCCAATTTCATTGCTGTTTTGCTCTGGTATGGTAACTTACACAGACATTCTTAAAACAGCACCCTACCTGCTATCTATAGCTAGTTCCCCAAGGAACTGACATGGTGTGGTGCCTGTGCAGGAGCTATGGGTATCCCTCTCTATTTGAAAATTCTGGAGGAGGAGGACATGGATCAGAGGGGATACGCAAGACAGGTACACCTTCATCTTAGGCAATCAAACAGGACCTACTCTTGTGTCATCATGCGATGATACAGGCCAAAGCAACCATCGCTGGATATGTCAAAAGAAACCAGCATATAGAAACTGCTATTCCCCAAAAAGGTTGCAACAGAATTTTACCGGGTTTTGCAGCCAGACATTTATACCACCTCCTAGACTCTGTCAGTAGTTGTCAGGTTAACTGCTGCCTTGAACTTATATGCCACTGGGCCCTTTCAATCAAACTCCAGAGGTGAGGCGAGAGTGAGTGCCCTAGACAACTCTCTGTGTACCTTATTAAAACCCCTCATAATTTTGAAATCCTTTTAACCTTCTCTATTCTAATGAAAGTTTCCTTAGTTTCTCCTCATAACTAGAGTTTCTCATCTCTGCTATCATCTTAGCAAATCTCTTCTGTACCATGGCTTTGATATCCTTCCCAATGTAGGGTGCTCAAATTTGGACAAAATATTCTAACTGTAACTTAACCACAGATCTGGCCAGTCTATTAACCTGCCCATGCACATCTGAAGTTGGTTGCAGTCCTCTTTCCACTTAAACATGTTTCCTGTTCTTGTTCTGTCTGCAAACTTTGCTACTGTGATCCCATACCCATGTCCAAATCATTTATATATGCTAAGAAGAGCAGTGGTCCCAAATTTAACCCTTGGGGAACACCACCGTTTACACCCTCCAGTCCAAGAAACCTCCATTAGCCACTATGTTCTGTTTCTGTTCTTTAGCTAAGTGATTTCACCTATTCATGCTGCCACATTCCCTTTACTACCATGCACCATTATTTTAGCAACATCCATTGCAGTTCCTTTATCAATACACTCCATTATTTCTTCAAAGAACTCTATTAGATTTGTCAGGCATGATTTGTCTTTGACAAATCCACGCTGTCTATCCTTAATTGACCCATATCTTTCTAAGTAAGTATTAATTTTAACCCATATTATGGCCTTTAGAAGCTAACCCACTACCAATGTTAGGCAGGCTGGCTGGTCTATGGTTACCCAGGTTGTCCCTTTCTTTCTTCTTGAGCTGGTGTTGAATTGGGAACCTTCCAGTTGAGAAGAAGTAAACTGGGTGACGCAGTGAATTAACATCACTGAGGAAAGGTCTCCATCATACATACATTTGTGAAGGTGTCTTCAACGTCAAAAAACGGGTGAATACGGATGAGGTTTATGACCAAGGCTGAGCCATGTCTGAGGAATGAGGAGATGCAAGGTCCTCCAAAGCCCGACATGTAAAATATGCTCAACGCTATGCATAAACTTGCATTAAGTCTTATAATTTACATAAAGTTTTATTTTATGTTTGTTGCCTCTCCCAGGAGCAATCATTCTGGTGGCCAGCTCAATGACACCATTAGATAAGGTTGACTCAGCTTGGCCCTTTAAACTGCACTCATGGTCATGGCTTTTGTTCACTTACCACAAAACTGGAAGAAACCGTTGACTAACTCTATCCTTTCATATAAGAATTCCTATATCAGCCTGTCCTATTATAAAGGGGAAACAATCTCTTAAAAAAGCTAGTAGTCCTTTACATTTAGTCAAAATAATGTTGCTTTAAGTTTTGCAAAAAACAAATCAGACCAAAAAAATTTCCATTAATGTCCCTTAAAAGGAAAGTCACACTTAAATGATTTGTTCATTCCCTATTATTAAGCACAAGAGTCAGCCAGTAAACGGGACTTGAAGCTGGATTTATTGACTGCCTTAAAATCCCATTTGTCTTAATGGGTGTGTTTTAAATTACTATCCAATTATTTTAGAAGCAACAAAGAAGAAAGTTTAATTTCAGTGATTTTTTTTGATTAAAGATTCAGCATCGATATGCCAGTACATCTGAACCATAACTCTCATTTAGTAGACGCATAGTATGCAAAATATATGTAAATCTAAAGATATAAAGTCTTTGAACCAACATGTGAAGGAATGGGTGCAATTTAAGGGCAAATTATTTTGCATTAATCTCAGGGACCTTTTAACATGAAAACAAAACAAGAAAAATGCAGGTTTCACTTTGCTCATTACGGACCATCGACTTCAACCTAATCTTAAGCAATTAAAATTTCTTCCTGAGACATTCTCATTGAAACGAGGAAAGTGGCAGAAAGCTGAATGTCGTGATGGATTCAGCATAAAGTTTCCCCCTGGACAAACTGATTTATCATGTCTCATTTGAACAATCCTGTGTTGCTGGCTCATTTTTCATCTTATTACTGCGGACTTGTAATTAAAGGGGAACATCCTACAGGAAAAGGGCTAACCTTCAAGCCAGGCATCGTTTAGCCGTAACTCACTTGGCAGTGTTTGGAATCATTTCTCTCTTAAGTGGAGGCAAAAAATATTTTGTTTCATATTTATACATACAGTGGGTAAAGTTTCAGTTCCGGTTTTTCAGAGGGCGATCTAATAACTCTGAGGGGTGGATTTTGCGGGGCGGGGGGTCAGCGGGCTCGATCGGTGGTGGGTCGGGTGGGAAAGTGTTTTATTTCCCCAGCGGGTCGTGACCTCGCTGTGAACCCGCCGCCATGCACCTTTACCAAATATCTGGTCTGTCAGAGCTGAGCAGACCCGACACGCAGTGGCGGGGGAGACAATTAAAATCATTAGTGGCTTGTTTACGGCCACTTAACAATGGTTTTTTTCCCACAGGTTTCCCGCTGTGCCTACACCTCATCCATTCAGCTGAGGTGGGAGGTCACTCGCCATTGAATCAGCTGATGAGTTGACAGATTCAAATGTCAAGTCAAAGCTCCCAGCTGATTGAGAAATGTTCCTGTAACCACTAGCTTCTCTAAACTGCATTTCCACTACAGAATCAGGAAGCTGCAAGTCTTTACACAAGTCTCCATCCAGTCTGACCTCATTATCTCTCCCACCATTTTCAGATTGCTTCTGTCATCCTTACTTCACCTGCCATCTATTTCATCAGCATGGGTGCATTTTATACTCTCTCACCTTGGTCCTCAGAATCCCACCACAACCAGCCCCAACACCAGCATCACCAGGCACACCAGCATTACCAGGCACACCAGTAGCACCAGGCACACCAGCAGCACCAGCAACAACACCAACCTTCTCCTCAATCAACTGATGCTGCACAGGACACAGCACATCAGCACCTGACCATATTGTTGCCTGGGACGCCTCACCACGGCCAGATTTACTTCACTTGATGCTGTACACCCTGGCTGCCACATGATGCGCCAGGTTGGCACCACCCCACACCAACACCATAAAGAATCCCTACAATGCCCAAGCCATTCCTTTCACACTCATCACCATTGCGGGGGGTACAATTATATCTCACCATTCACTGCAACTCACTAAACCATTTCCAATGTACACAAATCTGTCCAAGAATACAAAGTGTTGGAAATAAAGGATTCAATGTTTGACACCACATTAACAGAAACTTTACATGAACATTGCATAAAACTCCCGAGTGCCTACCCTTGTGTGTTGTTGGTATGATTGGACTAGGATGAGGGTGAGTGTGAGGGGTGGCTAGTGAGATGGGGATGTGATATTGTTGATAGAGAGGGATGGGTGGAGGTGCAAGGTAAGTTGGTGTGAGTAAGGATGTGCAGGAGTAGGGTAGGGAAGGCAGAGTGATGGGGATGTGATGAGAGGCACAGCAGGATGAGGTTGAGTGTGGCTTTGTACAAACATTTTGTGATCTACTGAGATCATTGAAACGTTAGCAGCATTGCAAGCAGGTCCTCCTGACCACATCCCTGCTTGTGCCCTCCTCTGCAATGTGCAACCAGGCTATGTTAATCTCCGAGGAAGGGCTTCTCTGCCCATAAGCCTATGGAGAGAGTCATGGGAGAGCCTGGGTGCATCCGTGCACCTCAGTGCAGTGCTTGTCAGTGTTTGCAGCACGTCAGTGCTGTAGAACACTGACAGCACAAATATCAAAATAAAGTTGGCCCGGGTCCCTTTAAGGAAACCGGCTGATGGCGGGTCATCAAATGACGTCACCAGACCCGCTTCCTCTAATTGGCCAGGAAACACTCTGGGCTGGCTTAACAAGCCCAATCAAGTTAAATTCATGCTACCCAGCAGGCTGGAGCCAGTAGCGGGGCTTGGAACCCGCCACCGATGTCGCCTCCCACAGTCCCGTTGAGGTTTGTAAAATCCAGCCCTAACAGTCGGTGGCATAGTGGTTAGCACTGTTGCCTCACAGCGCCAGGGACCCGGGTTCGAATCCGGCCTCGGGCGACTGTCTGTGTGGAGTTTGCACATTCTCCCCGTGTTTGCGTGGGTTTTCTCCGGGTGCTCCGGTTTCCTCCCACACTCCAAAAATGTGCGGGTTAGGTTGATTGGCTATGATAAATTGACCCTTAGTGTTAGGGGGATTAAATACGTGGGGTTACAGGGACAGGGTGGGATATGTGTTGGTGTAGGGGTTACGGGGATCGGCTGGGATATGTGTCGGTGCAGGCTCGATGGGCCGAAATGGCCTCTATCTGCACTGTGGGGTTTCTGTGATTCTGTGATTCTGAGTCGAGCCTTAGACCTCCAATCAAAGGGAGCAGATGTAACGTAAAAACAAACATATTTTAATAACAGTAAAAGGCCATTACTTCCAACAAGCCCATCCCTTTTTTCACAGGTCAACCACATCCATCCTCCTTCTCGCCTTATCCCTTCATCAATTCCCTCTTAAGAACACATCAAATTGCCTCTTGAACTCATTTATACTGACAATTTCAATGGCCCTGCTGGTACCTTATTCCACAACTCATTTATCCTTTGGCTCAAAAAAAAATCTGCCTGGCTTCCTTTGTTAGAAGAATGAGGTGATCTCATTGAAACATGCAAGATTCTGTAGGGGATTGACAGGGTAAATGCTGAGAGGTTGTTTCCCCTATGGTTGGAGTGTCTAGAACTAGGGGGCATAGTCTCAGGATAAGGGGTCGGCCATTTAAGACTGAGATGAGAAGGAATTTCTTCACTCAGAGGGTTGTGAATTGTTGGAATTCTCTGCCCCAGAGGGCTGTGAATGCTGAGTCTTTGAGTATATTGAAGGCTGAGATAGGTAGGTTTTTGGACTCAAGGGGTATCAACGGATATGGAGATCTGGCGGGAAAGTGGAGTTGAGGTCGATGATCAGCCATGATCTTATTGAATGGCACAGCAGGCTCGAGGGGCCATATGGCCTACTCCTGCTCTTATTTCTTATGTTCTTATGTTACCTCTAACTTGCTCATTTTCTATTTTATTCCCTGGTATTTTAACCCTTCACCATAGTGAGCATTTTTCTTGGATAAACTTTGTTAATTTCCCTCATAATCTTGACATCTTCAATTAGGTCATCTTAAAGTCTGATGAAAGGTCATCGACCTGAAACGTTGACTCTGTTTCTCTCTCCACGGATGCTGCCTGACCTGCTGAGTATTTCCAACATTTTCTCTTTTTATTTCAGATTTCCAGCATCTGCAGTATTTTGCTTTCGTCATCTTAAAGTCTCTTTTTCAAAGAAAGCAAGCATAGCTTCCTCAATCTTTTGTCATATGTTATTTGCCATCATTATTGCTTGCCTCTTTACTATCTCTGGGACAACAGTGTCCTTCATTTCTGACCTTGGCTGTCTTTTGAACTTAGTGACTATCTATGATGACTTTTTACCAATTTCTAATCTGCCCATTAGATATAATACCTCATAATGGCAAAGCGCTTTCTTTTAAAGAAGAGAAACATTCAGCAAGGAAACCATTCCCATGCCCCAAAGCTTACATTCTGTCAGTATTATGGAACAGTATTGGCAGTGGCACCTACAGTCTAGATATTGCAATTTTCCAGTCACAATTGGAAGCAAGAATGAATCAAAGTTAATGAGGAGAAAAATTATCTAAAAAAAAAAATGCTATGTTAATCTCCTAGGAAGGGCTTCTCTGCCCATAAGCATATGGAGAGTCATGGGAGAGCCTGGGTGCATCCGTGCACCTCAGTGCAGTGCTTGTCAGTGTTTGCAGCACCTCAGTGCTGTAGAACACTGACAGCACAAATGTCAAAATAAAGTTGGCCCGGGTCCCTTTAAGGAAACCGGCTGATGACGGGTCATCAAATGATGTCACCAGACCCGCTTCCTCTAATTGGCCAGGAAACGCTCTCGGCTGCCTTAACAAGCCCAATCAAGTTAAATTCATGCTACCCAGCAGTCTGGAGCCAGTAGCGGGGCATGGAACCCGCCACCGATGTCGCCTCCCACAGTCCCATTCAGGTTTGTAAAATCCAGCCCTAACAGTCGAGCCTTAGACCTCCAATCAAAGGGAGCAGATGTAACGTAAAAACAAACATATTTTAATAACAGTAAAAGGCCATTACTTCCAACAAGCCCATCCCTTGTTTCACAGGTCAACCACATCCATCCTCCTTCTTGCCTTATCCCTTCATCAATTCCCTCTTAAGAACACATCAAATTGCCTCTTGAACTCATTTATACTGACAATTTCAATGGCCCTGCTGGTACCTTATTCCACAACTCATTTATCCTTTGGCTCAAAAAAAATCTGCCTGGCTTCCTTTGTTAGAAGAATGAGAGGTGATCTCATTGAAACATGCAAGATTCTGTAGGGGATTGACAGGGTAAATGCTGAGAGGTTGTTTCCCCTGGCTGGAGTGTCTAGAACTAGGGGGCATAGTCTCAGGATAAGGGGTCGGCCATTTAAGACTGAGATGAGAAGGAATTTCTTCACTCAGAGGGTTGTGAATCGTTGGAATTCTCTGCCCCAGAGGGCTGTGAATGCTGAGTCTTTGAGTATATTGAAGGCTGAGAGCGATAGATCTTTGGACTCAAGGGGTATCAACGGATATGGAGATCTGGCGGGAAAGTGGAGTTGAGGTCGATGATCAGCCAAGGTCTTATTGAATGGCACAGCAGGCTCGAGGGGCCATATGGCCTACTCCTGCTCTTATTTCTTATGTTCTTATGTTACCTCTAACTTGCTCATTTTCTATTTTATTCCCTGGTATTTTAACCCTTCACCATAGTGAGCATTTTTCTTGGATAAACTTTGTTAATTTCCCTCATAATCTTGACATCTTCAATTAGGTCATCTTAAAGTCTGATGAAAGGTCATCGACCTGAAACATTGACTCTGTTTCTCTCTCCACGGATGCTGCCTGACCTGCTGAGTATTTCCAACATTTTCTCTTTTTATTTCAGATTTCCAGCATCTGCAGTATTTTGCTTTCGTCATCTTAAAGTCTCTTTTTCAAAGAAAGCAAGCATAGCTTCCTCAATCTTTTGTCATATGTTATTTGCCATCATTATTGCTTGCCTCTTTACTATCTCTGGGACAACAGTGTCCTTCATTTCTGACCTTGGCTGTCTTTTGAACTTAGTGACTATCTATGATGACTTTTTACCAATTTCTAATCTGCCCATTAGATATAATACCTCATAATGGCAAAGCGCTTGCTTTTAAAGAAGAGAAACATTCAGCAAGGAAACCAGTCCCATGCCCCAAAGCTTACATTCTGTCAGTATTATGGAACAGTATTGGCAGTGGCACCTACAGTCTAGATATTGCAATTTTCCAGTTACAATTGGAAGCAAGAATGAATCAAAGTCAATGAGGAGAAAAATGATCTAAAAATAAAAAATCCTTCAAGAGACATTCAAAGCAGCACAGCGGTAGGGCAGATTGGAGCATCAACACGCAGCGCCACAGGATGGTAGGTTCAGTCTCTCATCTCACTGAATTTTTATTCTCAGTCTCGTTGCTGTGTAGATGTGCCAAGCAGAGGCCAGGTGCTTCCTCACAAGGTGGAAGCGAGAATGAGAAAGAGAATCATTCCTGAGCTATTCTCATGCTCAGGCCAACATCCCCAGCATCGAAGCTTTGGCCATGCTCGATCAGCTCCGACAGACGGGCCACATTGTCTGCATGCCCGATACGAGACTCCCAAAACAAGCGCTCTACTCGGAGCTGCGACACAGCAAGAGAGCCCCAGGTGGGCAGAGGAAGTGCTTCAAGGACACCCTCAAAGCCATTTGAAAAAGTGCAACATCCCCACCGACACCTGGGAATCCCAGGCCCAAGACCGCACAAAGTGGAGGAGAAGCATTCGGGAAGGTGCCGAACACCTCGAGTCTCTTCGCTGGGAGCAAGTGGAAGCCAAGCGCAAACAGCGCAAGGAGCGCACGTCAACCCAAGCACCCCACCCACCCACCCCTTCAACCACCATCTGCCCCACCTGTGACAGAGACTGTAGGTCCTGCATTGGACTCTTTAGTCACCTGAGAACTCATTTTTATGCTTCTCTTCCACTTTGTGCGGTCCTGGGCCAGGGATTCCCAGGTGCTGGTGGGGATGTTGGTATAACAGACAAGTCGGCACCTAGTTTTTACGTCTCTTCCGAGTTTTATTTCCATTGAAGATCGGGAGAGAGGTAAAACGAGCTTCTGATTCGCTAGCACCTGTTTTACACTATCGCGCAAAGTCAAAATCACCCCCTTCACACACCGCGAGAGCAGAGAGGTGCGAGCAGAGCACCCATGATTTTCTGATACGCACTCGTGTCAACTAAGGTACCTCATCAAGGGCCCTAAAATGTGTAGCACAGCCGGCCTGTAAGAAATTCTTAGCAAATGACAGGAAAAAAAAAGTCATTGTCACCCTGGGTTTAGCAGCAACTAGCTGGTTAACCCTCCGAAGTGCCCTCAGTTAGGAGGGTAGAAGTTTATCATTTTAACTTATTCGGAGAGCACAATGCATGAGACGAGGCAGTACTCTGGGCAGCCACATACTTCTACTTTAGATCACACAGCATTAGAATTCCACAAAAGAAAATCATTTTTGCGGAAGGTTTGGAGCTGATAAGTTTTGAGAGAGCACATTCCGTATTAAAAGGATTGATTTAGGTTGCTGCTCCATTTGCTTTTATTGAAAAAAAACCATCTGCATTGGAAAAATGCTGCTGCCAAAGGCAGTCTGTCGCCTAATGCAATTGACAATTAACAGCACCTTCACTGTCTTAGTATAACATTATGCTTTCTGTCATTAAACAGAATTATAGTTCATCATCACTTCATGAAAACTGTTTATGAAAGAGCAAAAAAAAAAAGAAATATAAAAATATAGCAGCTAAAATATTTCTTCTGCTTCCCAACTTTAACCTGATTTGCACAAGAATGGAAAGAGCTTCAAAACACTGCAGTGAAGGACGAGCAATCTTGTGGAGCTCAGTGCAGCTCATGTGCATCAAGGATAGCTTCACATTCTTTCCCTGAGAGCTTACATTTGTCGGCAGCAATGCTGATCTGCTCCAAGGTTCACGGGCACTGCTCAACTCAGACAACTCTTGCTAGGTAGGCCGAACCAAGAGATGACTGCATTATGTACTGGTTTCTCATTGGGATCAAATGCAGGCCGGAGACGAGAAATTACTGTCAGCTACGTTACCTTACTGCACTCACATCAAATTCCAACTCTGCCATTTTAACGGAGGAGTTAACCCGTTTAAAATAAGCAGGCTAGCAGCTCCAGTCAAATAGGGAAGAGAGGAACTTGAAACCTGAAATTCTCTGCCCCAAAAGGCTGTGGATGCTGGGACAATTGGAGCTTTCAAGGCTGAGATCGATAGATTGTTGTTAGGTAAGGGTATTGAGGGATATAAAGTTAAGGCGGGTAAATGGAGTTGAGGTACAGATCAGCCATGATCTAATTGAATGACGGAGCAGGCTCTAGGGGCTGAATGGCATAATCCTGTTAACATAAGAAATAGCAGCAGGAGTAGGCCATTTGGCCCTTCGAGCCTGCTCCGCCATTCAATAAGAGCATGGCTGACCTTCTACCTCATCTCCACTTTCCCGCACTCTCCCCATATCCCTTGATTCCCTTAATATTCAAAAATCTATCGATCTCTGTCTTGAATATACTAACGACTGAGCCTTCACAGCCCTCTGGGGTAGAGAATTCCAAAGACTCACCACCCTCTGAGTGAAGAAATTTCTCCTCATCTCAGTCCCAAATGGCCGACCCCTTATTCTGAGACTGTGACCCCTGGTTCTAGACTCCCCAGCCAGGGGAAACATCCTCCCTGCATCTACCCTGTCAAGCCCTGCTAAATCAGGCTCTAATGGTGTAAGTGAGTGGTGTTAGGCTCCAAGCGATAACGAATATGAGGAATTGTGCAATCAGGAGTGAGCATTGGCACAGGCGTCTTCCAGCCATTAAAGGGGAGGGTCACTGGAGTCTGCATACCAGCCCCACAATGATTCGGGGAGTGCAGAGCGGCGATATGCTGTGAGATGAAATGCAAAGTGCTTTGACAACCCGCTACACTGCGGGGACTAAGCAGCCTTTATTTGGCTGCAGACACATCCTGCGCTCTTGGCCACTCATCGCTGACCTTTGGAACAGAAGTTCCTTGACAGCCTGGGTGCATCCCTTTAAGTAACCAGCCAGCCAGCCAGCTGGCTGGTTCATGCCTCCGCTCCCTGGTGCTGTCGGCGTGATGCGGTAAGGTGGGGGGCGCTACTGAGGTTTGCAGATCGGGTGCCCAGCGAGTGTTGCACACTCACTGATGTCACGATCTGCATGACGAAAGGGATGAGGCACTAACTGTCATCGCCGGCGATACGGGGCCGACGAATTTGCTGTGTGGCGTGGGATTCGCCCCGCCGTAGCGCTACTGCCTGAGCGCCCCATTAGCGCCCCCGCCAGGCACTAACTGGGGGGTGCTATTCTATGAATTTTGTCCCCTAGTTCTTTGAATGAATCTACAAAAGAACTGAAAAACTTTAAATCCCCGGGGGTGGATTTTCAGTTGACCACTTACATCGGTGTGGGGGGGGGGGAGGCAGGCGGAGCTTCCCCTCTGTCTGGCCGATAGAAGCAGACTGAGGCCCAGCCTACTTTCATTGTTGTGCCTCATTGCCTTACTGTCGGAGGGGGCAGAAGATCTGTAGTTCCACCGTGGAACCCAGCCAGTACAGGTAAGTTGAGGAGTGGGGATAGGGTGGAGATGATCCCGGGGTAAGCTCAGGCTCCTCTTGATCCCAAAGACTAATTAACAAACCCGTTTTTAAACTTTTCCTGAGCGGCCCATTGGAGATGACTTAACGGCAAGTATGCAGGGCATACTCATTGGTACTTGAAAATTGCCTCAGGGACATATTTACATCATAGGACCCCAATTTGTATGGTCTAATAAGGCCCCTGTTTCCACTGGGCACCATCCATTTCAAAGCCCAAAGCAAAATGGTAAAGATGCGGATGTCTGTGCGACCCAGTCGGTAAGCACTGTGCTGCCATTTTAGTTCTACTGCCCCAGCCCCACCCAGCGGAGGCTAAAAAATCGGCCCCTTGATTTCCACTCCCTTCCTTTTTGGTTTCTTCCATTCTCTCTTCTTTTGCAATCTATCCTCATTTTTATTATTTAATATTTTGCTCATTCTCGAGATGGCATCACTGGGAACAGTCAAGTCTGGCGATGACACAGGCATGGATGAGGGTTTCAGCAGCAGATGGGCTCAGGCAGGAGCAATAGCGAGCCATGTTACGGAAATGGAAGACTGCGGTCATTGCGATGGAGAGGATGTGGGGTCAGAAGTTTAACTCAGGGTCGCATAGGACCTTGAGGTTGTGAACAACCTGGTTCAACCTGAGACAGCGGCAGGGGAGAGGGATGGATCGATGGCAAAGCTGCAGAGTACGTGGTGGGGGCCAAAGATAATGGCTTTGGCCTTCCCAGTGTTAAAATTGTGGCTCATCCAATACTGATGGCAGTAGATATAATAATGTGCACAGGTTAGTGGAACTGCTGATCTCGCACCTGATTCATGATGAAAATGGTGAAGGAGCTGTCCAGCTAGAAGTTAGTCTTATGTATATGTTTAATTAAGACACTCTTCTGATTACCTAAAGCTGGGGTCCTGTCGTCAGCATGACAGCATTTATAGGAAGAGGGGCAACATAAGGATAAAATTAGAGGGGAGTGGGGGGCAGAGGAAAGAGTGAGACTCCAGAACCTGTGTTGAAATCCAGCCCCAAACTGATGGTGTGAAGGTCCCACATGAAATGAGTTGGGCTGCCTTAACCGAGTTTGTAATGTGCATTTGGCAATCTCACACAGAGACCCACAGAATAATTGGAGGTAACCTTGACTTTGGGCGATAGTGTAAAACGTGCGATATCGGAATAGCCACCCATCTGGGAGACGCTACAGATGCATTTGCACCCGAACGACCAGATTTAGGAACAGCTTCTTTCCCAGCGCTATCATCCTACTGAACTCCACAAATAAACTCTAAAGCCTGCACATCTGCCAATGCACTTTATTATGGTTATGTTTATGTTAATGTATTACAAGCCAAATGAATGTTGAATGTTTAAATGTCTTAATCTAAATGTACACTCTCGGGAGCCGCAAGCCTACATTTCGTTGTACTGCACTTGTGCACTAACAATGACAATAAAGTTGATTATTATGATTATGATTTTACATCGCTCCCTGTTAAGTCCGTGAATGATTGAGACATGGACCAGCAGGAGTGAAAACAAACAAGTCTTTACTGCTGGAAGTCAATAGTGAAAAACTAACAAACAGAGGCTCTCTAGTGCCTTTTATACAGGGGTGGTCACTGCCGGTACTGCAGTCTGAGACCAGTTATTCTCTTAAAGGTACATACACAACAATTCCTCCCCTTTTAGATAAACAGTACATAACATTCATTTAACAACTAAATGATAACGAATTACAATCACGATTACTGTTGCTAGATACATTGGTTAAGTTTAAGCAATTATAAGTTCAGTCTTTGAGGAGGCTTCCTGATTCTGTCTGGATAACGCCTCTTTGGGGTATCAGCTTCTTCTGGCAATGTTGCGTAGGGATCAATGTCTTTGTTTGGTTCATCTGCTTCCAATATTACCGGTTCTGCGGTAGCTGCAATTGGAACGTCAATTTCATTACCAGGTGTATCAGATCATGGTGTGGAGTTGACTTTTTCCAGTGACTCTAGAATCTGGTCAGCATGGCATCTTACAATGCTCTCCCCAACGTCCACGGTATACATGAGAGGTCCTTGTCGTGTACAAATCGTTCCTGGCTGCCATTTCTCAGTGTGGCAGTCCCGGGCCAAAACCGGTTGACCTATCTTAAAACTCCTGGTCGGCCTTTCATTCATATTCTGAAACTGCCTGTTCTCCACATCTCTTCGGACGTTTGGCTTAACCAAATCCAAGCGGCATCGTAGTCTTCGATTGAAGAACATCATGGCTGGAGTTTGGTTGGTAACCACATGTGTCGCATTCCGGTAGGCAAACAAGAAGTTGTCCACCTTGTGTTGTAGGGGTATATCTTCATTACACATTGCCTTGATAGCCTTCTTGAAAGTTTGGACAAACCTCTCAGCCAATCCATTAGTGGCTGGATGATATGGGGCAGATGTGTAATGCTTAACGCCATTGTTCTTTAAGAACCTCCGGAACTCTTCAGACACAAACTGTGGTCCATTGTCAGAGCAAATCTGTTCAGGCAGCCCATTCCTGGCGAATATGGTTCGCAAAACTGTGATAGTTTTTTCCGTGGTGGTTGAGGACATTTTTATTACCTCTGGCCACTTTGAATGTGCATCCACCGCAATTAAAAATGTCGAGTCCATGAAGGGACCAGCAAAATCAATGTGCACACGTTGCCATGGAGATGAGGGCCACTCCCATGGATGCAGAGGAGCTTGTGGTGGGGCGTTTTGGACCTTCTGGCGTCCTGCACAGCTCTTGGTCATCTCTTCGATTTCTCTATCGATTCCCGGCCACCACACAAACGCTCTGGCTAAGTTCTTCATTTTTACCCCACCCAGATGACCCTCATGAAGCTCATTGAGTACTCTATCCGTCAACTTAGGTGGAATTACTACTCTGGATCCACACATCAAGGTCCCTCTGCACACTGACAGCTGTTCTCTTCTCGGCGAGAATGCTGGCAGCAGTGGTTCGCCATGTGCTGGCCATCCCTTCACCATTAAATCATAGGCCCGTGATAGTGTCGGGTCATTCCGTGTTTCCTTTTCTATGTTTGCATTCATCACAGGGAGACATTCGACTATGGTCGAGTGGAATAACTCCATTGGATCCACTGCAAGGTCTTCTTCTTCCACCGTCGGCAACGGTAGGCGTGACAATCCATCAGCATTTCCATGCTGTTTAGTTCCTTTGTACTCGATGTCATATTGGTGTGCCCCTAGGAAAAGGGACCATCTCTGCAGCCATTGTGCCGTCATTATCGGTACGCCCTTCTGAGGGTTGAAAATGGAGACAAGAGGTTGATGATCGGTTAGTAGAGTAAATTTTTGACCGTGCAGGTAGTGATTGAACTTCTTCACCCCCCACACTAGGCTGAGGGCCTCTCTGTCAATCTGAGCATAGTTACGCTCGGCAGAAGTTAACGAGCGTGACGCAAAAGCTATCAGCCTCTCTAACCCATCAAGGAACTTATGTGACAGTACCGCCCCAATGCTGTAGGGAGACGCATCACACGCCAGTCTGATCGGCAGTGCTGGGTTGTAGTGAGCCAATACTTCCCTTGAAGTGATTAAGTCCTTACTCTTCTGAAAAGCACGCTTACAATCATCGCTCCATTTCCATGCTACCCCCATTCGTAGCAGGGCGTTCAGTGGGTGCAAAATTGTCGACAAATTCGGCAAAAACTTATGATAGTAATTCACCAATCCGAGGAATGACCTCAGTTGCGACACATTTTCAGGCGCTGGGGCCTTAACAACCGCTTCAATTTTGTCAGGGGACTTATGTAACCCCTCTTCATCAATCACGTGGCCACAATACGATATCTGTTTCTTAAAAAATTCGCACTTGGGGCGGTTGGCTCGCAGCCCATGTTCCCGTAGTCTAGTGAGCACCTGTTCTAGGTTGTTAAGGTGTTCACTGTCATCTTCACCTGTTACAAGGATGTCGTCCAAGTAACACTGAGTCCCCGGAATCCCTTGCAGGACTTGTTCCATCGCTCTTTGCCATATCACCGGAGCCGATGCTACTCCGAATACCAATCGATGATACTGGTAAAGACCTTTGTGAGTGTTTATCGTGAGATACTTCCTAGAGGACTCTTCAACCTCCATCTGCAAATATGCTTGTGCTCGGTCAATTTTTGTAAAACGCTTCCCTCCAGACAGTGAGGCGAAGATGTCTTCTATCCTTGGAAGAGGATATTGTACTGTGTGAAGGACAGGGTTCACCATCTCCTTGAAATCCCCACAGATGCGAATCTTCCTTGGCTCTCCGGACTTATTGCTTAACGTTTTCTTCATGACAGGAACGATGGGTGTCGCCCACTCGCTCCAGTCGACCTTAGACAACACGCCCGCCTTCTCCAGATTCTCCAGCTCTGCCTCGACGGCTGGGCGAATTGCATATGGTACCGGTCTTGCTTTGAAAAACTTGGGAACTGCATTCTCTTCTATTTTTATCGAGGCGGTTACGCCTTTAAGCGTGCCCAGTTCTTGTTGAAATACCTCTTTGGCGTTAGCTAAGATTGTTGACAATCGTCCAGGAGTGACGTCTTCATCTTTTTTACCGTCCACCGTCATTGCATGAATGGAATGCCAATCCAAGTTTATCTTCCTGATCCATTCCCGTCCCAATAACGGTGGTCCACCATTTGGCAGTATGTAGAGATACAATTTCCGTATTTTCTTGCCATTGTATTCGACAGGCACCCTTATTTTTCCTCTGGGGCATACTTTTTGCCCTGTATACGTCGTCAAGACGATGGATGTCTCTCTCAAGGGTATGTGTGAAAATAGCCGCTCGTAGTCTCGTCGATTCATGACGGTTAGCACTGATCCTGTATCCAATTCCATTTTAACTTGGGACCCTGCTATCGTGAGGGTGACCCAAATGGTTCGGTGATCCTCTTTTGCGATTACATTGTGAAGTTTGAGACAGCTTAGTCTCCTGTTCTCGGATTCACTATCGCTCATCTGGTCTTCGGAACTACTGTCCGTCATCTTTTGTACTTTCTTGTACGGTTCCTTAGTAGCCTTTTTGTTGTCGCTGGTCTTCTTCCCAGACCTGCAAACTCGTGCAATGTGTCCAATCTTCCCGCATTGTCTGCATATTTTGTCTTTGGACCAGCAGTCCTTCTGGTCATGGTTAGTTCTGCCGCAGCGATAACATTTTGCAAATCCCCGTGTCATTTCGTGGGTGCCGTATTCCTGTGGTTTTTGTTGAATTTCTGCAGCTCCCCTGGCTGCTGCTTCATACGATACTGCCACGCTGAAAGCCTTATCTAGCGTCAACTCTTTTTCTGAGAGTAACTTCTTCTGAGTTCCTTCACTCAGGAGTCCACAGACAAATTTGTCCCGTAGGGTATCTGCCAGTCCTGCTCCGAACTGGCAGTGCTTTGATAGCTTGCGTAGTTCCGTAAGATACTCAGCATTGCTCTCATCTTTGTGCTGAGTTCTCCTGTGGAATTTAAATCTTTCTGCTATCAACAGCGGTGCAGGGTTTAAGTGTTCCTGTAGGACAGCAACAATTTCGTTAAAACTCTTTGCCTTCGGTTTGGCTGGAGTAATCAGGTCCCGCAATAGGCCGTACGTTCTAGCGCCCATTAAGTTTAGCAATTAAGCCTTTTTCCCCTCCGCTATTTCGTTTGCCTCGAAATATACCTCGACTCTTTCCACATACGTGGTCCAGTCCTCTAATATATTATCAAAAGCAGTGATACAGCCAGTCTTCGGCATCTTGCAAATCTAAAATGGCGCCTCCCGCGCTTTGCCTTCTTCCCCGATTTAACAAAATGGCGCCTCCCGCGCTTTGCCTTCTTCCCCGCTGTTGTTAGCGCTGCTTTCCACGGTTTCTTGCGCGTTAAATATTGATTCTTTTTCTTTTATTATTTTCCCGTCATGGAGCGGACCCTCTGGCATACTTTCCTCCCTCTTCTTAGGTCCGAACGCTGCCCGACTTCGAAGCACCGGCCACGCCCTGTGTGCTCCACCCTCTCTCTCTCTCTTTGCCTCCCTACTCGCTGCCCGGCCCCGTTGAAAAGCCACCCGATCGAGCTTCAGCCCGCCGCAGCCCAGGAAGGATCAGAGCACTACCTGCCACCAGCCCGACTAGCTGGGAAACCACAGACTGGTGAACCGAACCTGGCTCTTGACAGTCTCTCCTGCAAGTTTTCAAACCGATGATTGATGGTCGACGCCCGTTTCTCGAGTTTCTTTGGACTCAATTTTTTTTTTTCTTTCTCCTGGCTCCGACCTTCAAAAACGTCGTCTGAGGTGCTGCCGAGTTGCAGGTAAGTTCGTTTCTTACTCGTCGCCAGTGTTAAGTCCGTGAATGATTGAGACACGGACCAGCAGGAGTGAAAACAAACAAGTCTTTACTGCTGGAAGTCAATCGTGAAAAACTAACAAACAGAGGCTCTCTAGCGCCTTTTATACAGGGGTGGTCACTGCCGGTACTGCAGTCTGAGACCAGTTATTCTCTTAAAGGTACATACACAACACTCCCGATTTTCATTTCCATTAGAGTTACTGTATTATTTGAAGAACAGCGGGGAGTTCTCCTATTGTTGTGACTGACATCTCTGCCTCAACCAAAACCAGATGAACTGATTATTAATCTCATCTTGTTGCATCTTGCTGCGTGCAAACTGGCAGCCGTGCTTGCCTATCTAAAAACAGTGACTACACTTCAAAAGACATCCATCGACTTGGATGTCCTGTATATGTGATAAGCTACAATGTAAATGCAAGTTTTATTTTAAACTCTTCTCAGGTCAGGTTTAAGACACACTGTTGGGGAAAAAGTAGAGGGAAATTTACATTATATCGAAACTGTACCATACTTGATGTAGGAGTGCTTGATGCTGTCACTGAGGTGCCAAAATGGGAATGTCTTCTATTCTTCAGCACCAAGATCCGTTATTTGGATAAATTAACAAACATCACAAAAACAATGTAGGGATGAGTCACTCTAACAGTGGAAAGACAAAAGGAAAGAAAGACTTGCATTTATATAGCGCCTTTCACGACCGCCGGACATCCGAAAGTGCTTTATAGCCAATGAAGTACTTTTTGAAGTGTAGTCACTGTTGTAATGCAGGATGTAGGTTTAATCCACAATGCTGCTACGAAGCTAATTTTAGCCATCTTATTCTATCCAAACACAGACCAGTTGTGGGGAAGAATTAATTGGGGGGTAATTTACCACTTGGACTCTCCCTCACTCTTCCTAGCACGAAGACTTGAGGCACTGAAGAGGCAAGGGGACTGAAGAAGAGCAGAGGGATTCATATTATCACAAAAATACAGCTTTTTTATAAGATTCATTACAGTTTATTTTTTATTTTCTTCTTTGAAGCAGAGTGCAATGGAATCCCTGGAGCTTTGATCAGTGAGGATCAGTTATGGTTCATTTATTGAAGATGACAGTATTACAGGAAAACATATTTTGGAAAATCTACAAGAATCAATATATAAAAGTAACAGAAGTAACTAAGAATTGATCCCCAGTGTGTCTCAACACTGCTGTCTCAAAGGTCCAGCTCAATTTCCTCGTGACCAGCTGAGACCAGCCAGTTAGGTTTGAGGAGGAACACCAGATTAGAAGATTGCTGAGAAAATCACTCCAAAGATGGGCAGAAGGAAGATAAAAAATATTGCGGTATAAATTTATCTGGGGAGGTACTGCAAAATGGCCAATAGTGAATTGGCACTCTGTTTTGCACCTCACTCGATTTTCTTTTCATTAACTTCAATGGTGAAAATAATTGGGCGGAGTGTAAAACAAGGCTACCGATTCACTATTGCCCATCTTGCTCTACTGTCCAAGATGAATCAATACCCCATTATCCGAGGTGCCATCTTTCGGATGAGATGTTAAACCGAGGCCCTGTCTGCTTTCTAAGCTGGATGTAAAAGATCCCATGGCACTATTTCGAAGAAGATCAGGGGAGTTAGCCCCAGTGTCCTGACCAATATTTATCCCTCATTTACATAAAAAACCAGATTATCTGGTCATTATCACATTGCTGTTTATGGGAGCTTACTGTGTGCAAATTGGCTGCCGCATTTCCTACATTACAACAGTGACTACACTTCAAAAAGTACTTCATTGGCTGTAAAAGCTTTGGGATATCCTAAGGTCATGAAAGGCGCTATAGAAATGCAAGTCTTTCTTTATTTTTCCTTTCTTTCTTTCCTCAAGGCTGTCTACAGGGCACACCTGAACAAAGCCTTGCAGACAAAATGTTAGTAATCTTTTTCTTTCTCCGTGTGTGCCTGAGTAACTTTTGTTGCCTGCTTATTCTGTTGCATATTATTGTCAAAATAATTCTGTGACTTGAATTAACTCTTATTTGCCAATAAGACGAACATTTTTTAGATCGGTACAGGTTTTCAAATCTGTTTTTCTATTCTCTAATTTGGAGTTCTCCAAGAACTCATCTACTGACAGTTGTCATGTTTAAATGACAATGAAGCCAACATTTAAAGCTAAACCTTGAAACTCTCCAGAGATGTTGACCCCAAAATTGCTTGACCGTTCCGGGGAGACAGTCATGGAGACATGGTTGAGGGAGGGGCAAGACTGGCAGCTCAATATTCCGGGGTACAGAATCTTCAGGCGAGACAGAGGGGGAGGTATAAGAGGAGGGGGTGTCGCAATATTAATTAAGGAGTCAATTACTGCAGTAAGGAGGGATGATATATTAGCAGGTTCCTCTAATGAGGCCATATGGGTGGAGCTTAAAAACAAAAAGGGGGCAAGCACTTTGCTGGGAGTGTACTATAGGCCTCCAAACAGCCAGGGGGAGATAGAGGAACAGATATGTAGGCAAATCTCAGAGAAATGTGCAAATAATAGGGTAATAATAATGGGGGATTTCAACTTCCCCAATATTAACTGGGATAGACAGAGTGTGAAAGGCTCAGAGGGTGTAGAATTCTCAAAGTGCATCCAGGAGAGCTTTTTGAGCCATCATGTAGAAAGTCCGACAAGAGAGGGGGCGGTACTGGACCTAATTCTAGGGAATGTGGCCGGCCAAGTGGAAAAAGTGCTAGTAGGTGAGCACTTTGGTGACAGTGACCATAATATGGTGAGATTTAAGGTGGTCATGGAAAAGGACAGGGATGGGCTGGAAATAAAGGTTCTAAATTGGGGGAAGGCCGATTTTAATAGGATAAGGCAGGATCTGGCCAAAATGGACTGGGATCAGCTACTTGTAGGAAAATCCGCATCAGAGCAATGGGAGGCTTTCAGAAGGGAGATTGAGATCATACAATGGCAACATGTTCCCGTAAAGGTCAAGGGTGGTTCCAAAAACCACAGGGAACCTTGGATGTTAGGGGATATACGAGAATGGATTAGGAAAAAAAGGAGGGCTTTTGGCAGATACAAAAGGCTAAAGACGGAGGAAGCCCTAGAGGAGTACAAAAAGTGCAGGGGGATACTTAAAAAAGAAATTAGGAGATCAAGGAGGGGCCATGAAATAACACTGGCGAGCAAAATAAAGGAAAATCCTAAGATGTTTTATAAGTATATTAAGGGTAAGAGGATAACTAGGGAAAAAATAGGGCCCATTAGGGACAAAAGTGGCAATCTGTGTGTGGAGCCGAAAGATGTAGGAGGGGTTCTAAATGAATTTTTTGCATCTGTTTTCACTATGGAGAAGGGCGATGTAGACATAGAAATAGGGCGGGGGGACTGTGATATGCTCAAACATATTAACATCGAGAGGGAGGAGGTATTGGAGGTTTTAGCAGGCCTAAAAATGGATAAATCCCCAGGCCCGGACGAAATGTATCCCAGGCTGCTGTGTGAGGCAAAGGAAGAGATTGCGGGGGCTCTAACACATATATTCAGGACCTCTCTGGCCACAGGGGATGTGCCAGAGGACTGGAGAACCGCTAATGTAGTACCATTATTCAAGAAGGGAAGTAGGGAAAAACCGGGGAACTACAGGCCAGTGAGCCTAACATCAGTGGTAGGAAAATTATTGGAAAAAATTCTGAGGGACAAAATTAGTCTCCACTTGGAGAAGCAAGGATTAATCAGGGATAGTCAACATGGCTTTGTCAAGGGAAGATCATGTCTGACTAATTTGATTGAATTTTTTGAGGGGGTGACTAGGTGTGTGGATGAGGGTAACGCAGTGGATGTGGTATACATGGATTTCAGTAAGGCCTTCGATAAAGTCCCGCACAGGAGACTGGTCAAGAAGGTAAGAGCCCATGGAATCCAGGGTGCCTTGGCACATTGGATACAAAACTGGCTTAGTGGCAGAAGGCAGAGGGTGATGGTCGAAGGTTGTTTTTGTGACTGGAAGCCTGTGGCCAGTGGGGTACCACAGGGATCGGTGCTGGGTCCCTTGCTGTTTGTGGTCTACATTAATGACTTGGATATGAATGTAAAAGGTATGATCAGTAAGTTCGCGGATGATACAAAAATTGGTAGGGTGGTAAATAGCGATGAGGGTAGCCTCAGTCTGCAGGACGATATAGATGGGTTGGTCAGATGGGCGGAACAGTGGCAAATGGAATTTAACCCGGAAAAGTGCGAGGTGATGCACTTTGGGGGGACTAAGAAGGCAAGGGAATACACAATGAATGGTAAGACCCTAGGCAAGACGGAGGGTCAGAGGGATCTGGGTGTGCAAGTACACAGATCCCTGAAGGCAGCGGAACAGGTGGATAAGGTGGTAAAAAAGGCATATGGGATACTTGCCTTCATTAGCCGAGGCATAGAATATAAGAGCAAGGAGGTTATGATGGAGCTGTATAAAACACTGGTTAGGCCACAGCTGGAATACTGTGTGCAGTTCTGGTCGCCACACTACAGGAAGGATGTGAACGCTTTGGAGAGGGTGCAGAGGAGATTCACCAGGATGTTACCAGGGCTGGAGCGCTTCAGCTATGAAGAGAGACTGGGCAGATTGGGTTTGTTTTCCTTGGAGCAGAGGAGGCTGAGGGGGGACATGATTGAGGTGTACAAAATTATGAGGGGCATAGATAGGATGGATACTGAGGAGCTTTTTCCCTTAGTAGAAGGGTCAATAACTAGGGGGCATAGATTCAAGGTAAAGGGCGGGAGGTTTAGAGGGGATTTGAGAATGAACTTTTTCACCCAGAGGGTGGTTGGAGTCTGGAACTCACTGCCTGAAAGGGTTGTGGAGGCAGGAACCCTCACAACATTTAAGAAGCATTTGGATGAGCACTTGAAATGCCATAGCATACAAGGCTACGGACCAAATGCTGGAATATGGGATTAGATTAGACAGGGCTTGATGGCCGGCGCGGACACGATGGGCCGAAGGGCCTCTATCCATGCTGTATTACTCTATGACTCTACGACTCTATGACATCTGCCATTACTCCAGCAGGAGTTTGCTGGAACAGCCACAAGCACCACCAGATCCTGGACTTGCACCTGAGATTCCAGTGGCCTTGTTTGCGGACTGAGTCTCCACACACCCCCAAACAAGGCTACAGGAATCGCAGCCCAAATAAGGCCCCTTCTGAGGAGGGGACAGGGAAGAGGGCAGGGAAGTCTTCTTGTATATTCGGAGGCTGGTACACTGAGAAGGAAGTGGCATAGCTAGCCTCAAGTTCAGTAGGAATTAGTCCCATCTTGAAGGTTCAGGTCTGGGTTGCAGCCTGGGTTCCTGAAGAAAAATAAATATTTTTCTTATATATATTGGGATTTTCAGCCATCAAGTGGACCAAAGTCCACATTTATCCATCTTTCCATGGTGGCACCAAACCAACTCTTCTTCCCCTTCCCCCGATAGCAGCAGTAGCAAGCGATGGACTTTTTTGGCCTGCTTGGAGTGGCAAGTGCCTGAGATGCACCCCTAGTGTCATGGCCTCCTGCCAATTGGCTAGCACACATTTTGTGCTACCGCCCAAGATGTATTTAAATGTTAGAATCAGCAACTTACCCCGCATACTCCATCGTATTCAGTACTGACGATCCCCAGCTGATACAATCCTGGCATAAGTGCTGGGATCGTGGCCCAAGCAAATTCTGGCATCTTACTATTTGTAAAGTCTAAAAGCAGACAGAAGGCAGAAGGGAGACAAGGTAGATGGGTGGGATCAGGTTCTAACATTTGCTTTGCTGATGATTAAAATTCATTGAAAACTTTAATAACTAATGTTACCACATTGTAGACACCACTTTAAAAAACAAATTTTTCCATTTAGAATTTCAGAATTTTAGGACATCCTACTCAAAAAGTTGAATTCCCAGCCCTAAACCCAACAGGTGACAAACCTAACTGAGAGGAAGATCCACCAATCTGCTCGGAAAGTCACTGGCCTAGAAATTCAGTCTGGACACTTTTGGGGCGCTAAAGTCGGGCGTTCGCTAAAGTTAGCGCCCGCCGGAAAGTGTAGGCCACATCGCCGAAATTCAGTAGAGTTGGCCAAGAGTTTGGCCGAGCGCTGAAACTGGCGTTGCAATGCTCTCTTCAGGCGCTAAGCCGGCGATGCGGCCTGATAACGCCGAGGCCGGGCGCAGCGCAGGTGCGGTCATGTTTTGATTGACAGCAGACACCCTGACGCCGGCCAGCTCTTAAAGGGGGAAGGGTCGACTTTGACTGCTGCCACACCCTGCATATTGGAGCCCTGCAGCTAGGCCTCAACACTGCTGGTGGGCCAAAATAGCGCCTGGAGCCATGGAGAGGGCCCGTGAACGAGCGCAGCGCTTCTCAGAGCATGCTCTGAGGGTGCTGATTAATGGTGTCGAAAACAAAAGAGAGATCTTGTGCCCGGACAGTGGCAAGAAGGCTCCCAGGAGCCAGTACAGGAAAGCCTGGAGGAAAATCGCCCGCAGGGTGTCATCCACCTGCGATGTCCCCAGGAGTGCGGACCAATGCCGTAAGAAGTACAACGACCTCACTCGGATGGTGAAGGTGAGTACCCTTTCCAGTGTCCTCCTCATCCTTGCATGTGCACCTCACATTATGGGCAAAGGGACCTCAAAGGACTAATGGGCAGCCCTCCTCCTGCAGCAATGGCACTGGCATGATCATCAATAGCACTTTCTGCACTTACCACACTGGCCAAGCTATTCGACCATGGGAGGCAGTGCACACAGCAACAGGGCACCACACTGGCCAAGCTATTCGACCATGGGAGGCAGTGCACACAGCAACAGGGCACCACACTGGCCAAGCTGTTCGACCATGGGAGGCAGTGCACACAGCAACAGGGCACCACACTGGCCAAGCTGTTCGACCATGGGAGGCAGTGCACACAGCAACAGGGCACCACACTGGCCAAGCTGTTCGACCATGGGAGGCAGTGCACACAGCAACAGGGCACCACACTGGCCAAGCTGTTCGACCATGGGAGGCAGTGCACACAGCAACAGGGCACCACACTGTACTTAGAGGCCGTCCTTTCTCTTGCAGGCCAAGCTGGCGCGGAATTTGAGGAGCCAGTCTGCCACCGGGGGAGGCCGTCCCCAGTACCAGCCGCTCAGTGAGCTGGAGGAGAGCGTGGCTCGACTCATGCGTGCCCGGGTGACTGGCCCTGTTGCGATCGGAGATGCGGACCCTGTACTGGGACCCACTGGTAAGGACATGACCGGTTGGACCTCTGTCGTTGCCCTTGCGCTTCAGGTCTACATCCTTTCGCACTGACCGACAAATGCGCATAATGCCACCACTCAGGCCTCCCTCGCTGACGCCCTGTCCTCACTCTAAAGCTACTCTTGTGCCTTCCTGCTTTCAGCTGGTGAGGAGGAGGTGGTCCCTGAAGCTCAGAGTGCCAGGCCCTTGGAGGAGGAGGACGACGAGGACCAGGAGGAAGGCGGCACATCGGGGGAACCCTCATCCGCGCCAGGGGATGGCAATGGAGGGTAGACGTCTGGCCTGCAGGAGAGCCAGGGGGAAGTGTTGCAGGGGAGGGCAGATCCTGGGCCCAGTGGGCTCGAGGCACGCGGGAAGGGTCCGGCAGCACGCCGGCCTTCTCCCCAGAGGGCGGAGGTGTTGCAGGGGAGGGCAGATCCTGGGTCCAGTGGGCTCGAGGCACGCGGGAAGAGTCGGCCAGCTCGGCGGCCTTCTCCCCAGAGGGAGAGTCCGCCCTCCAGTCCGGAGACGGTCCTCGCCCAGGAGGTGCGCCTCCTCGATGAGATGTCGGCGGCGTCTGAGCGGCGCCACCAGGAGTTCATGGGGGTTGTGCAACAGATGCCTCAGGCCATTGAGTCCCTGGCTCATAGTGTGGTCGCTTTCGGGGAATCACAGGCCAGGGGGGTCGAACAACTCGTGGCAGCGGACGACAGGGGTGTCCAGCAACTCGCGGCAGCCCAGGACGCAACTCGCGAGATGAGTGGTGCCGTCCAGACACTGGCAGAGCTGATGCGGGCACATACCAGGGCAGTTCAGGCACTCACTTCTGCCACACTCGCTGTGGCGCGGAAGCATCGCCAGGGCACCCGCCGCCCTGCTGCAGCACAGCGGTCTGGCCTCCACCAGATTGCTGCGCTTGCTGCACTGCCAGCCCGGCCGAGTGCCAGTGTCTCTGGCGAGCAGCGCGCGCCTGCCATCAGCCAGCTTGCCCCCATTGGTGCAGCCGACACTGCCACTCCCCCAGCCAAGGTGCGACGAGCTGCTGCTGAGACTGATGCTGGCCAGCCACAGCTGCAGCAGTCAGCAGCCGGCCCCTCCCGGGCCGGGCCTCGTCTAGGCCGACCCCCAAGGGCATCTGCCGACACGCATTGTGGCCCTCATGAGCCTTCCCCCAGCCTTGCCACACGCGCAGGGCCCAGGTTGAGGCGGAGCAGCAGGTCGGGCAGGGGCCAGAGAAGCCTGTCTAAGGACTCGCCCTCTCGGCACACCCATTAGAGTGCGGTGATAGCGGTTTTTTTTATATTGGGGGGCTTGTGTTCTGGGGGGGCATTATTTTGGTAAGGCCGAGGATCAAGGCATTTTTTGTTTTTAGGGGGGTGTTTGTGTTGTGGAGGAGGGGGCTTATTTTTGTAAGGCCGATGATGAAGGCCATTTGGATGGGCAAGTTTTGTTAGTCCTCCCCAGGTTTTGGGAGTGACAGATGTTTTTGACTGTTTTTTGGGGGTCTTGTCTGTTTTTCTGTTTCATGTGGGAAGGGCCCTGAGTTTGTGAAATAAAGCTTTTTATTTATTCAGCATGTCCACGTCTCAGGTTTCAAGTGGTTGTTGCGTTAACCGGCTGAGGGCTTGCGGTGCGGCTGCCTTCAGGTGCGTTCATTGCCACAGCCCATTCCCTGACAGGGGGGCCTAGAAGTGTCGATCAATAAGCCCCCGGCGGACGGCCCTTGGACCTTGTGGCTCCCTCCTGGGCTGGTACTCCTCCTCCTCCTCCTCCTCCTCATGGTCCTCCTGCTCGTCCTCCTGAGGTGGTGGTGCAATGTCAGGTGGCAGTGCCTGAGTCCTGCGGATAGCCAGGTTGTGCAGCATGCAGCACACGATGACGAACTGGGAGACTCTATCCGGCGAATACTGTAGAGATCCGCCGGAACGATCCAGGCAGCGGAACCGTTGCTTGAGGATGCCTATCGTTTGTTCTATGATGTTCCTTGTGGCTTGATGGCTTTCGTTGTATGCCTCCTCCGCTGGGGTCCTGGGCGCGCGGAGCGGGGTCATGAGCCATGTACACAAAGGGTAGCCCTTGTCCCCGATAAGCCATCCCCTTGGTGGAGGCTGTGCCTCGAACATGTCAGCCACAGTAGTCTGGCGCAGGATAAATGCATCGTGGCTGCTTCCTGGGAAGCGGGCATTGACAGCTAGGATGCGCTGCCTGTGGTCACACACCAGCTGTACATTTAGGGAATGGTAGCCCTTCCGGTTGCGGTAATCCTCGGCATTGTGGATAGGTGCCCGCATAGCCACATGCGTGCAGTCAATGGCACCCTGCACCATGGGGAAGCGCGCGATCCTGGCAAATCCGACTGCACGCTGCTCCTGCCTCTCTAGGGTCATGGGGAAGGAGATGAATTGGTGTCTCCTTGCGAAAAGGGCATCGGTGACCTGCCGGATGCAGCGATGCACGGCGAACTGGGAGATGTTCGCTATGTCCCCAGCAGCGGCTTGGAAGGAGCCGCTTGCATAAAAGTTCAGCGCCACCGTGACCTTCACTTCCACCGAGAGAGACGTCCTGCACATCAGCTGTGGACGCAGATCTCTGTGAAGCAGCTGGCAGATCTCTGCAACCACCTCCCTTCTGAAGCGCAGCCTCTTAACACAATGCGCCGCAGTCATGGTGAGATAGGACACCTGCTGCCGGTATTGCCTGAGTGGGTAAGGCCTACGTTGCCGACGCCTGATGGCCCCTCTGCATCTAGGCATGGCTGGCCCTCTCTCACAGCGTCTGCGAGCCCTTCGCACATAATGCTGCAACTGAGGGTTGGACCCCCATACAGCCCCCATAATAAAGTTGAAAACAGTGAAATCAAATGAATCAAATGTCAAAGCACTGGCCAGAAGCCAAAAATACCTCTCCTATGTTGTCCCAAATCAGTTAGCTCCGTCCCTTGGTCTCTGTCCAGAAATCCAAAGCAGTAAAGTCATTGCAGCAAAATGGCTGGGCTTTATAGGTCAGTGTAAGTGCCCTTTAATTAGCGCTCCCCGAGGCCCGAGGGCCACTGTTGCGTTCCACTTCACAGTTCTTAGCAGCGCCACGCCCACATTGGGCGGGCGCCACTGAATTTCCGGTTTGGGGCGCACAAACAGCGTTGCACGACGAAATGACGTCATAAGCTGCGCGCGCAGCTGAGCGGGCGCAAACACTTTGCGCCGGCGCTAAATGTCAACTGAATTTGGGCGTTGGCGCAGATCGGTCTGCGCCCGGGCGCTAAGTGCCTAGCGCTGGAAATATACCCCTCTTATGGCGTTACCGGCTGGCGCAACCAACTGAATTTCTAGGCCACTGCATTATAACTCAAATATTGGCCTGGATTTTGCGGCGGTAATGACAGAAAAACTTTCAACGTTTGCCGTCATTACCCCTCTGAAACTAACCATAACTTCAGGATTTAGCGCATGCACAGATAAACATGAAAAATCCTGACTTTGCCGTCAGTCATAGAAACATAGAAACATAGAAACATAGAAACATAGAAGATAGGAGCAGGAGTAGGCCATTCGGCCCCTTGAGCCTGCTCCGCCATTCAATGAGATCATGGCTGATCATCCAAATTCAGTACCCTGTCCCTGCCTTCTCCCCATACCCCTTGATCCCTTTAGCCTTAAGAAATATATCCAACTCTTTCTTGAATATATTTAGTGAACTGGCCTCCACCGCCCTCTGTGGCAGAGAATTCCACTGGTTCACCACTCTCTGGGTGAAGAAATTCCTCCTCATTTCAGTCCTAAATGGCTTACCCCTTATCCTTAGACTATGACCCCTGGTTCTGGACTCCCCGGCCATCAGAAACATCCTTCCTGCATCTAGTGGGTATAAACCAAATCGACACAATCTCTCCTCATACGTCATTCCTGCCATCCCAGGTATCAGCCTGGTGAATCTTCGCTGCACTCCTTCCATGGCAAGAACGTCCTTCCTCAGGTAAGGCGACCAAAACTGCACACAATACTCAAGGTGTGGTCTCACCAAGGCCCTGTACAACTGTAGCAAGACATCCTTGTTCCTGTACTCGAACCCTCTTGCTACGAAGGCCAACGTACCATTTGCCTTCTTAACCGCCTGCTGCACCTGCATGCTTACCTTCAGCGACTGGTGCACAAGAACACCAAGGTCTCTTTGCACTTCCCCTTCTCCCTGCTCTGCCACAGGTTGTGCTGTGAAACACCCCCTAGCCGGTAATTAATTGTAATCACCTGAACTGACGAAAACTTTCCTTTTATGATGGAATATTGCTATTAAAGCCCCCGTAAAACATTAACATAAAAACATAAGAAATAGGAGCAGGAGTCAGCCATTTGGCCCTTCGAGCCTGCTCCATCATTCAATAAGATCATGGCTGATCTTCTACCTCATCTCCACTTTCCTGCACTATCCCCATATCTCTTGACCCCTTAATATTCAAAAATCTATCGATCTCTCTCTTGAATAAGCCTAGTTGAAAGAGGTGTAACTGGGTTTGTAATGTGTACTGACTGCTGAACAACCATTCTGGACCTGAAATACTCATTTTATTTTTGTGGAATGTCAACTTTTTCCATTTATATGATTAAGAATTACAGATTTTTAATATAGTATTTTTTAAGTTTGTTTATGATATTTCAACTTTTACCTTAATCCTATGTGTGTGTCCCAATCTTTATTTAGCTCTCTGTAAAATTTATAAAATGTAAATTAGAATCCATGCATTTTACTTCCTGGTTTGCTGTCTGTGAGAATTCATCAATGTGATTGGCTGCTTAGCCAGTTGATGACATCACTGTTGCTGGACGCTGGAGATTCGCTTCATTTGGCGCTAGATTCAAACAAGGTTGGGAGAACTGAAATTGCGCAACAGAGATTGCTAGATCTTTATGGGCAGCTTTCTTCAAGGTCAGCGCTCACCGCTGACTGCAAATTCCAGGCCAATATGTTAAAATTATGTAAAGTTGTTAGGCAAATAACAGTAAGCAATTTCAGTTAACACCGAAATCCATCACAACCAACAGGCATTTGTATTCTAGATGAAAAGTTTCATTAAAAACCGTAGATTCTTAAACATTTGATAGACGATCTTATATAGATCACTTCATTGCATTGTCCCATTATCTCTGCAACATTCTCCAGCCTTGTGTCCCAGTTTGCTTCCTCTATTCTTCGTACTCTGCCTTTTTTTAAAATTCATTCACAGGATGTGGGCGTCACTGGCAAGGCCAGCATTTATTGCCCATCCCTAATTGCCCTTGAGAAGGTGGTGGTGAGCCAACTTCTTGAACCGCTACAGTCCGTGTGAAGAAGGTACTCCCACAGTGCTTTTCGGGAGGGCATTCCAGGATTTTGACCCAGCGACGATGAAGGAACAGCAATATATTTCCAAGTCAGGATGGTGTATAACTTGATGGGGAACTTGGAGGTGGTGGTGTTCCCATGCGTCTGCTGCCCTTGTCCTTCTAGGTGGTAGAGGTCGCTGGTTTGGGATGTGCTGTTGAAGAAGCCTTGGCGAGTTACTGCAGTGCACCATGTAGATGATACACACTGCAGACACAGTGTGCTGGTGGTGGGAGGAGTGAATGTTTAAGATGATGGATGGGGTGCCAATCAAGCGGGCTGTTTTGTTCTGGATGGTGTCGAACTTCTTGAGTGCTGTTGGAGCTGCTCTCATCCAGGCAGGTGGAGAGTATTCCATCACATTCCTGACTTGTGCCCTGTAGATGATGGAAAGGCTCTGGGGAGTCAGGAGGTGAGTCACTCGCCGCAGAATACCCAGCCTCTGACCTGCTGTTGTAGCCACAGTATTTATGTGGCTGGTCCAATTAATGGTGACCTCCAGGATGTTGATGGTGGGGGTTTTGACGATGGTAATGCCATTGAATGCCATGGAAGGTGGTTAGACTTTCTCTTGTTGGAGATGGTCATTGCCTAGTACTTGTGTGGCGCGAATTAAAAAGGCTTACGAGAAGCAGTGCTTCATAAATAGAGTACAAAAGTGTGAAAGTTATGATGACCCTGTATAAAACACTGGTTCGGCCCCAACTGGAGTACTGTGTCCAATTCTGGGTGCCACACTTTAGGAAGGATGTGAAGGCCTTAGAGAGGGTGCAGAAAAGACTTATGAGAATGATTCCAGGAATGAGGGACTTAAGTTATGTTGATAGACTGGAGAAGCTATGGTTGTTCTCCTTGGAGCAGAGAAGATTGAGAGGAGATTTGATAGAAGTGTTCAAAATCATGAGGGGTCTAGACAGAGTAGATAGAGATAAACTGTTCCCATTGGTAGAAGGGTCGAGAACCAGAGGACACAGATTTAAGGTGATTGGCAAATGAACCAAAGACAACCTAAGAAAAAACTTTTTTACACAGCGAGTGGTTAGGATCTAGAATGCACTGCCTGAAAGGGTGGTGGAGGCAGACTCAATTTTATCTTTCAAAAGGGCATTGGATAAGTATCTGAAAGAAAAAAAAATTGCAGGGCTACAGGGAAAGGGCAGGGGAGTGGGACTAACTGAGAGTCGACACAGGCTCGACGGGCCGAATGGCCTTCTTCCGTTCGGTAACCATTCTATGATTCTATGATTCTATGAATATTACTTGCCACTTATCAGCCCAAGTCTGAATGTTGTCCAGATCTTGCTACATGGCTGCGAATGGAACTGAACACTGTGCAATCATCCCTACTTCTGACCTTATGATGGAACGAAGGTCATTGATGAAGCAGCTGAAGATGGTTGGGCCTAGGGCACTGCCCTGAGGAACTCCTGCAGCGATGTCCTGGGGCTGAGATGATTGGCCTCCAATAACCATAACCATCTTCCTTTGTGCTAGGTATGACTCCAACCAGTGGTGAGTTTTCGCCCAATTGCCATTGACTTCAATTTTACAAGGGCTCCTCAGTCAAATGCTGCCTTGATGTCAAAGGCAGTCACTCTCATCTCACCTCTGGAATTCAGCCCTTTTGTCCATATTTGGACCAAAGTTGTGATGAGATCTGGAGCCAAGTGGTCCTGGCGGAACCTAAACAGAGCATCGGTGAGCAGGTTATTCTGGGCATTCCTTTGCTGGTAGAGCCTTCAGTTATCAAGGGATATGGGGATCAGGTGGGAAGGTGGAGTTGAGGTCAAAGATCAGGCATGATCTTATTGAATGGCGGACCAGGCTCGAGGGGCCGAATGGCCTACTCCTGCTCCTATTTCTTATGGTCTTATCACACCCCAGCACGCTGGAATTCCCTTAACTTGCTACTTCTGTACCCATTTTCACAAACTTCCTCAAAACCCTCCCAATCAGCTGGCTATTATTCATGACTTAACTGATAAAAGAAGTAACCCTAGGAGTGCGTACGCTGCTGGCTACAAAGTTTGGAATATATCCTTTGCTGTTGATGGAAAGTAGAATCCAGCCATCCTTGTCCTGGAACTTGTCTGAAGGTCTGGCTCCTTGAGATGGCATAGTTCCATGGAGCATAGATAGTGAAGACAGATACCCTCGGACATTCCCAAAAAGCAAAAAACAAGGCAGCAACTAAAACTAGAAACAAATGCAACAGAAACAATACAAAAATAAACTGAATGAGTGAGTACCGCAGCAAAACAAGTTGTACAGCTAATAATGGTATCCCCATATAAGAATGCAATTTCACTCAATCCTGTTTTAAATGGGCACTCAATGGGGATAATTGGGACTTCGGGTGATAGTGTAGAATGGCCGATATCAATTCAGCCACCCATCTCTCCTGATTTTAATTTCCATTGAAGTCGATATAGCCTGTTTTACACTATCACCCAAAGTCAAAATTGCCCCCAATAACTTCAGTGTATTCCTGGTACTGATTAAGGGAAATCAGGCCATCAGATCATTAACATCATTTTTAACGCTTTAATGAGAGTTTTGCAAGAAATTTGCAATTGCCCCCTTCTCTTAAAATACTAACTGGGTTTAGACTGACACTCTGTGCATATTGGATCAGAAACATGCCTAAGGCTGTTTGGCTGATTGTACTTGCCCGATCGGTGCCAGTGAACCTGACTGCATTATCAGTCCCATTATACCAAAGTGAAGTTCTCACGGCATCACCACTGTACAATCTTTGTGTGTCTAGACTTTCACACTAAGGCCAAACATGAATGAGGGACAACATTTTGCTTTGATACATAAATTGTGCATGTTGTCCCTCCATGGATTCAATCAGAGAGGAGAAGGCGTCCATCTGCAATGTAGGACAATTAGGGAAAATCAAACAACCCTAGAAAATGTAGGCAAAATAGCAACAAATTAGTCTAATCAGATGCTGGTAGTATTCAGGAAACAATGCATTGCTATGTTACAAGTTCCTGAAGGAATGCTGCGCTCTAATATCCCAAATAGTCCATTTCCTCCAATAACAAAAAAGTTAATTGGTGTAAATTTCCCTCCTGTTTTTATGACATGATTTGCACATTTGGATCAACAAATTACCATCACAATGGTTGCACCATCCTCAGACCCATCAAAGTAATGGTGCTGCCCTGCACCTGCTTCTTACCCCTGCCTCGACTCGCTCTCCTCCACTGAAGCAGCAGCTTGACATGATTGACAAAGCTCAGCTCAGCAGGCCACTGTTCCCAGTGAATGTCAAACAGATTGTCCCGAAAGTTGAAAACTGGTGGACAGGAAAACCAACTGTGCGTTCTGCAAACATCCTAGAAAATTAGCATTCATCATCGATGCATGAGGTAGGGACAAAAGGATCTGACCGAGAGGCCACACTGACCAAAGCACTTGTGTAGTTAACAGAAGTCAAAACATCCTTTTGTCAATGAAAGGATGCCTGCGCTTCGTGGAAGTTCAGTTTTATGATCTTTCCTTTGATCCACAGCAAAGCAGCTAAATACGTTATTACATAGGGTATACGGCACAGAAACAGGCCATTCGGCCCAACCAGTCCATGCCGGTTATAGCCTGTATCAATATAACTGTGATTATGATTCATATTTAGAACAGAGGTATTCATACAGGAGCAATCTAACTGGCTGAACTGAAAGGTCAGGGATTGTATCATCTAGAATTCTTGTATCGGGAGACAACAATCGACATGAGAAAGTGACACTGAAGGAAACTCGCAGAGTCGACCAGAACCCTAATGGCAAAAAAAGCCTTCACTTGAAAGTAGCCTGCTGGTGCAAGTCATGCCTGGATTTGAGTCCCATTCTCAGTTGATACTTGTATTTGGCTTCTCCCTTGAGTGGCAAGTTGTAATGTGAGCAGGGTTATCATGTGAACATGACAGTCCTGGACCAAGGGAAGGAGGTGTAAAATCAGTAGCGATTCCACTTAGATTGCAGTTTAGTACGAACTTGTGGCTGGCCAGAGGTTGGCAACAGCGGAAGTGCTGAAAATGTGAACATCCATACAACCAACTTCCTTGTTACAACCTAGAGATTTGACGCCTAAAAGTTACATAGAATGTACAGCACAGAAATAGGCAGTTGGTCCAACTGGTCCATGCTGGTGTTTATGCTCCACAGGGGCCTCCTCCACCCTTCTTCATCTAACCCCATCAACATATCCTTCTATTCCCTTCTCCCTTGTGTGTTTTTCTAGCTTCCTTTTAAATGCATCTATGCTATTCGGCTCAACCACTCCTTGTAGTAGCGAGTTCCACATTCTAACCATTCTCTGGGTAAAGAAGTTTTTCCTGAATTCCCTATTGGACTTATTAGTGACTATTTTATATTTATGGCCCCTAGTTCTGGTCATCCCATAAGTGGAAACATCTTCTCTATGTCTAACCTATCAAACTCCTTCATAATCTTAAAGACCTTTATCAGGTCACCCCTCAGCCTTCCTTTTTGTAGAGAAGCGAGTCCCAGCCTGTTCAATCGTTCCTGATTGAGTGGAAACAATGCAAAGAAATAATAATAACACCAGGAGGGGAAGAGTCTCAATCACTCACTTGTTATTTTTTCTGAACGTTTTTCATGCGATTGCTCCAGGAACCTTTTAGAATGGTATTTCACTAATTCGAGGCACTTCTGTGTTCGTATCTCCTGTCTGAGGAGTTTTGCAATTTGGTCTTCAAATAGTTACATGGGTTGTAATATGAGACCTCTCTCTCTGTAAAATCCAGCAGCTGACTTATGTTAATCACCACGAGAAGTTCGCCTTGGCGTTTATGTTCATATTCAGGACCAGCCCAGATGCTTTTCAATCTTGGGCAAAATGTTAAATCCAGCTGTTCAATTAGGGATCTTTGGGGGTGAAATTGGGTAGCTTTGCGCCTCCCGTTAGCGCGGCCGGGCGCGGTGCCCCCAATGCCTCCCGCGAAATTCAGCGGGAGGTTAGTGGCAGCGGTAGCCGGTAGCACCGCACGGTGCTGCACCACCGGCGATGATATCATCGCCGTGCACAGCGCCCCGCTCGCGCCCCGGTCACAACCTTGGGTTGCGCCCCCTGACCTATCGCCGGACAATATGTCCAACAGGATCAGGGTGGCGCTACTTAAAGGGCAGGTGTCGGGCGGCCATTTTTCTGGGGGCTGACTGCCAGCTCCTGCCCCCTTCCCCTTTTTTCCTCGGGGTGCCGGCCGCGATCGCTCAACCTGGCACTCCTCTTGAATGCCAGGCTGTTTTCCCAACACCCCGCTCCCCGGTGGTCCAGTAGGGCCCCGGTGCACGCAGCACTAGGCCCCTGCCCTTTAATCAGGGTAGGAGGCCTGCAATGACGCGATGCTATGTGCCGACGTGCGTGGCGCTGTTGCACAAAATTCACTGGTAGCGCCCCACCTCCTGCTTGAGGCGCTACTACTGAATTTATGGCGCAGGGGCGCTAACTTCTTCGGGGTGCTAAAATTAGCGCCCCGGCCACGTTAGCACCCTGAATCTTTCCCCCTTTATGTTTATTTTGTTCACATTTGCTCTTCTTTACTGAGAAGCCCTAGTAGAGGGCCATGGCCAATGGTGCAGGAAACCATCAAGTTGAAAATGGTAAAAGAGATTAGGTGTAACAGGAAGTAGTACTTAGCTGTCACTAAGAATGGGTTTCAGATTCTTGCTAAATGTAAGAGATAGCAAAAACACCCTTTCCACAGTATTATCCCACATTGCAACAGTGACTCCACTTCAAATAGTACTTCATTGGCTGTAAAGCGCTTTGAGATGTCCGTTGGCCGTGAACGGCGCTATAGAAATGCAAGTCTTTCTTTTTTTCTTTCTTTCTAAGGAGTCGAGAACATGGGAAATGAATATATGCTGCACTCGGTGCCAGTCTATTCCATAAGTTAACCCGAAAGGGCTGACTATACACTTCCAATGGGGAGTAGCACTCTCAGATTACGAGCTATACACCGATGATATCTGTAATGCTCCCCAATGGAAGCGTAGGAATATGGAATTAACCCTGAACTGAGAAGTAGTAGCTTCATTTAGCTCAAAGATTCCTAAGCTCATAGGAACATAGGAACAGGAGTAGGCCATTCAGCCCATTGAGCCTGTTCCACCATTCAATTAGATCATGACTGATCTGTATTTTAACTCCTTCAACCTGCCTTGGTTCCATAACCCTTAACACCCTCATAATCATCCTTCTCCGGACCCCTTCTAGTCCTGCACAAAGAACCTCTCCACCCCCTTCCCATCAATTCTGTTCATGTTTTTAAAATGGGCATTAAAGTGGGGCATTTGTTGAAATGAACTTAACACCATTGTTTTTTCCATCTCAGCGATATATTCCAGCCTGTTAATCATGGTAAGAAAGAAAGACTTGCATTTATATAGCGCCTTTCATGTCCACCAGACGTCTCAAAGCGCTTTGCAGCCAATGAAGTACTTTTGAAGTGGAGTCACTGTTGTAATGTGGGAAACGCGGCAGCCAATTTGCGCACAGCAAGCTCCCACAAACAGCAATGTGATGATGTTTTTGTTATGTTGATTGAGGGATAAACATTGGCCAGGACACCGGGGATAACTCCCCTGCTCTTCTTCGAAATAGTGCCATGGGATCTTTTACGTCCACCTGAGAGAGCAGATGGGGCCTCGGTTTAACAGCTCATCTGAAAAATGACACCTCCAACAGTGCAGCACTCCCTCAGCACTGCACTGGAGTAAATAGACTTCTTTTCTAGACTTTCATTGTGATCACTGTATGTGGGTTACTCCTGTTTCGGAAAGGACATTCTTTTGTGTTGATGCAAACAAACCCTGAAAAGAATTCCTATTTTTTTTTGAATACTATTTGATCTCCGATTGCTTGAGGAGAAGAAGGAAAGTTGGAGCAAAAACAGGGGGTTTCTTTTTAAAGAATTTACCATTACAAACTACACACTGAGCTAGATACCAATAGGCAGTGAAAGGTTCCAACATCTCCCCCCCCAACCTCCCTTTCATCAAAGAAGCTTCCTTTAAACACTGCGGTGTTCAAGGACTAACAGAAAGAAAAGGGTTGGCCTGAATGGCACGTGTAAAGCATGGCCAATAAACATCCATCAACACGCCGACAGACAAAATGGGATAAATTTCTGCAAAGAATTAGTGTCAGTATGGTGCCGTAATAAAGGAACATTCTTAGGCTGAGGGCTCCTTCATCCGACTCCATGGTGAATGATCTTTCAGTGGAAGGAATAAGATGCAATTTGCACAGACCTGGAAGAGGCACTATTAGGAGGGAGGAAATCTTTGCAGAAAGCAATTTACAATTTGTAGCCAAGAGTTTACTGTCACAAAGTGTAATTGATCATTATTTACTAGCTTGCCTTTGAAAAGAGAAAGACACATGTCAGGCGGTATTAACAGGCAGCTGCTGCAGGGCAGGCATCTGTCGCAATTGGTTTCTTTCTTGCATGTTCTCACTTTGATGGTTACCTTGGCTATAAGAGTAAGCTGCTTCTGCAGTGTAGGAGAATGCCCTGGCATTTGCAATTTCAGACATTTCCACGTTGTATTGATGAATCAGTTTATTAAGTACTCATTGCATGGGAGCGTAGAAACAGGAGGAGGCCATTACATAGAAACATAGAAGATAGGAGCAGGAGTAGGCCATTCAGCCCCTCGAGCCTGTTCCGCCATTCAATTAAATCATGGCTGATCTGTATCTTAACTCCACCTATCCGCCTTGGCTCTGTAACCCTTAATATCCTGGCCTAACAAAAATCGATCAATCTCAATTTTGACATTTTCAATTGACCGAGCCTCAACAGCTTTCTGGGGAGAGTTCCATATTTCCACTACACTTTGTGTGAAGAAATGCTTTCTGACATCACCCCTGAACAGCCCAGCTCTAATTTTAAGGTTATGCCCTCTTGTTGTGGACCCCTCCCTCCCCCCACCAGAGGAAATAGTTTCTCTCTACCTGCCTTATCAACTCCTTTGATCATCTTAAACACCTCAATTAGATCGTCCCTTAATCTTCTATTCAAGGGAATACAAACCGACTGACCCATGTTCAACTACTGTTCACATGGAACCCTGTTCAACCTGTCATATTTTAACCCTTTTGCATAGATTCCTGATATAGGTGATTCTCGTGGTCTGGAAGTTCAGGAAAAAAAGCAAACTTTTGCATCACGGAATTATGTTAAACTTCTTTTCACCATTTCCCTCCTCAAGATGAGGGATGTTAATGCTGGGCAATGAACCACTTTCCATTTCAGGCACTCAACGGCAATGTTCACTCTCATTTTTTTTCCTGCTCGGGCCCTTTAAATTTACAGCGCGCAATGGTATCTCTTCCCGCCGCAGCGGCTGGTGAGCGGCCTGCGTGGGCACAGCCGCACGCCTTAGGGGGAACATTGCTCAGCGGTCGATTTTAACCCTGTCGGCGCAATGTATTCTCGCTCCCCGCTCGGATCCAGCACAGGAGGGCTGCCCGCCCCAAGCAGGCGAGGACCTGCTTCACGTGGGAAACTTTGCACCATCGATGATATCATTCGATTAGACTTATATTCGCTAGAGTTTAGAAGAATGAGAGGGGATCTCATTGAAACTTATAACATTCTAACAGGACTAGACAGACTAGATGCAGGAAGGATGTTCCTGATGGTGGGGGAGTCCAGAACCGGGGTCACAGTCTAAGGATAAGGGATAAGCCATTTAGGGCTGAAATGAGGAGGAATTTCTTCACCCAGAGAGTGGTGAACCTGTGGAATTCTCTGCCACACAGGGCAGTTGAGGCCAATTCATTAAATATATTCAAGAAGGAGTTGGATATATTTCTTGAGGCTAAAGGGATCACGGGATATGGAGAGAAGGCAGGGACAGGGTACTGAATTTGGATGATCAGCCATGATCTCATTAAATGGCGGAGCAGGCTCGAGAGCTGAATGGCCTACTCCTGCTCCTATCTTCTATGTTTCTATCAGTGCCACGACCCCATTTTAACTAAACGTCTCAGGAACTCCGCACGACGCCAAACCCGACAGCAAGACCTGGTGAGAGGCAGCGGAGTGGCCAAGGTCATGTATAAAAATGTTACTTTTCTGAGGAATCCTTGTGGGCCGGAAGGAACAGAATTGCTTCCCCCAAGGCCCACAAGAAGTCCTCGGGCCTCCCCGGACCCTCCCCCCCCCCCCCCCCCGGTGTTTCCTTTCTTTTCCAGCACTAACTTCATGCCGAGGATTGTTCCTGGCGTCCTCGGGCTCCCGATCCAATTTCTGGTCCCACCTGCCGGTGCTAACCTCGCTCCCGCCAGCTACGAACTGGAGACAGTGGTGGAGTATTTAAATGAGGCCCGGGAATTAAAATGGCACCGGCCACATGCTGAACACCCTCAGCAAGGAGATGTCCCTCACACCCTGCACCCTTCAGTGTCAGCGTGAAGCACTCTGAGGTTAGATGTAGTGCAGTTCGATGCAGGGTACAGCCCCTGTGCTTTGCCCCAGTAATGTTTCTGAGTCCAGGCTCACTGCCCGTTTTCCCTCCTCATAGCCCTGTAACTTCCTCTGCTTCAACCTGCTTTGAATGTTTATCTATTCTTCCTTTAAAAGACGTATTAGCCTCTGCCTCAGCTATTCCCTGTGGCAAAGCTCTGCCACTGATAATAATCCAATTGCTCATGCTCCTGTATTCCAGAGGACCTGAGCTGCTCTCTCTCTCTCTCTCTCTCCTTCTCTCTTGGGTTGCGAATCTTTGGAATTCTCTATGCCAGAGGGCTGTGGATGCTCAGTCATTGAGTATATTCAAGATGGAGATCAATAGATGTTTGGGCACTAAGGGAATCAAGGGATATAGGGATAGGGCGGGGAAGTGGAGTTGAGGTAGAAGATCTCATTGGATGGCGGTGCAGGCTTGAGGGGCCGTATGGCCTACTCCTGCTCCTATTTCTTATGTTCTCCCCTACTGCTGGTGGCTCATGGCTTTCTGGTGGTTGTTAGCATCTGGTAGCAGCTGGAGATTCTGCTGGCTCGCTGCATGCAAGCTGGCTGGCAATAGGTTGGCTTGCTGGTGGCTGGATGGATAGATTCTGGCTGACGGCTGACTGGCTTTCTAAAGTCCTTGCTCCAGTTTCTTCCCAAACTTGTGCTGTTATTTTAAAATCTAAAAATTGTCCTGTTAAGCATTTCCCAAGGATATAAATAGACATCAACCATTTAGCGACATGCAAAACCCGAACAGACCTTCCACACATTTTTATGCCACAGAGTTCTTTGGACGAGTAACATAGAAACATAGAAGATAGGAGCAGGAGTAGGCCATTCGGCCCCTCGAGCCTGCTCCGCCATTCAATGATCATCCAAATTCAATACCCTGTCCCTGCCTTCTCCCCATATCCCTTGATCACTTTAGCCTTAAGAAATATATCTAACTCCTTCTTGAATATATTTAACGAATTGGCCTCCACTGCCTTCTGTGGTAGAGAATTCCACAGGTTCACCACTCTCTGGGTGAAGAAATTCCTCCTCATCTCTGTCCTAAATGGCTTACCCCTTATCCTTAGGCTGTGACCCTGGTTCTGGACTCCCCGGCCATCGGGAACATCCTTCCTGCATCTAGTCTGTCTAGTCCTGTTAGAATGTTATAAGTTTCAATGAGATCCCCTCTCATTCTTCTAAACTCCAGCGAGTATAAGCCCAATCGACCCAATCTCTCCTCATACGTCATTCCTGCCATCCCAGGTATCAGTCTGGTGAATCTTCGCTGCACTCCCTCCATGGCAAGAACATCCTTCCTCAGATAAGGCGACCAAAACTACACACAATACTCAAGGTGTGGTCTCACCAAGGCCCTGTATAACTGCAGCAAGACATCCTTGTTCTTGTACTCGAACCCTCTCGCTACGAGTATAAATACATGTCCTGCTTTCTGTGTTTACTGCCTGCTTTTCTTTCACCACGGTTGGTCTTTACACCTTAAAATAAAGCATGTGCTGGTAGACACTGTGAGTAAGCTTGGATATGCACATTTTCAAACATGCATCTTTAGACAATGCCCAAAATTCCAAGGGCCAGGGAAGGTGGAGAGAGGGCGGATTGCCCACTGTGGGGGCTGGAATTTGGAGCAGCCGGGTTTCAGCCCCGTTGATAAAAGTGTACAAAATTCTGGTCGGGGGTACGGCAGTGAGTGAGCCTTCTGCCCACCTCCCCCACCCCCAACCCACACCCCACATCACCACAGGTCTGGAGGAGTACAGGGGCTATACCAGGAATTTTTCCCATCATGCCTTTGTAAGGCCCAACAGGAATGCCGCCAGCACAGAGCTGGTGTGAGTTCCATTCAGGGCCTAGTAAAGGCCCCTGAAAAGTTTTTTGGGCAAAAATAATCAATCGTATGAGATTACCTTACTAAGCATGGGCATTTTCTCCCTAAGCACTCGACAAACTTAAGCGATGTTGCTCTTCAGCCCTTCACAGGCCCCAGGTCAACCTTTATACCAGCATGGCGATGCTCCAATTTGCCTCCCAGCTCTTGGAGCACATGCCTCTGAAGCACCTGCACAGGAACGGGCTGCATTCCCTAATTGTGTTAATGGGTGTGTGCCGTCTGACGTAAGAAAACTACTAGGCACTTGGTCTAAGCGTTAAACAAAGCTTTAATCAACTGTTTTACAACATGGAGGTCTAGCTGTGTCCTTCACTAATTCCTGTTAAGAACGTCCTGCGCAAGCTGGGCCCGTGCCTGAGTATTTATACTCTCCCTGGACAGCGCCACCCGTAGGCCGCTCAGTATTATTTCATAAGTCTTTCTTTCATGAATGACTGATTCATGTCACCGTCCTTCACCAGCAGAGTGAGGCTCCCGGTATTTTGAGGTCTACCAACCAAATTGGTGGCATGAAAATGCAAAATGATTAGCCGTTAACCAATGAGCTACGGCGGCTGAGGCATCAACAAAAGTGTTGATCGATACAATGCTCCTGTTTTCTTCAACAACACTAAATTCTTTAAGGTTTATATTAAACTACAGTTCTTCTGATTAGATCCCATAAGAAATAATAACATCTTGTAAGTGGTTTCTTTTAAATGATCTTGGAATGCTTGGTTGAAACGGAAGAGGTGGGATTGCACATTAAAGGTTTGTACTCCAGACTACGCCCTCGGGTAAATGCACCATATAATGTGGTACTGAGCTATGCACACACCAAGAACATTGCAGGCTCTATCCCTGTGCTGATTTAATTGATCTTAGCTGGGGTGACAGGTGAGACACATCCAAAGATGTGCGGGTTAGGTTGATTGGCTATGATAAATTGACCCTTAATGTTAGGGGGATTAAATACGTGGGGTTACGGGGATAGGGTGGGGTGTGTGTTGGTGTAGGGGTTACGAGGATCGGGTGGGATATGTGTCGGTGCAGGCTCGATGGGCCGAAATGGCCTCTATCTGCACTGTGGGGTTTCTGTGATTTCTGTGAACCTTCATGTCCTTAGAGTAGGGAAGTTCAAATCGACTCGGAATTCTGCTCGGATCTCTAATTCAGTGATACCCTCCCACCCCACTGGAAAGTGCATGTGTCAGTGTTGGCTGTGATATGCCCCGAGAGAGAGAGAGAGAGAGGTGGTGGTGAGGTGGAGCTGGGTGTCGTCAGCGTACGTGTGGAACCTGGCATGCAAATTCACAAGTCTCCATATTACGTTACAACGGCAGTGTTTATACAAATCCAGTTCCATGCAACTTTCATAGAGACATACATAGAAGATAGGAGCAGGAGTAGGCCATTCGGCCCCTCGAGCCTGCTCCGCCATTTAATGAGATCATGGCTGATCATCCAAATTCAGTACCCTGTCCCTGCTTTCTCCCCATATCCCTTGATCGCTTTAGCCTTAAGAAATATATCTAACTCCTTCTTGAATATATTTAATGAATTGGCCTCAACTGCCTTCTGTGGTAGAGAATTCCACAGGTTCACCACTCTCTGGGTGAAGAAATTCCTCCTCATTTCTGTCCTAAATGGCTTAAATCTTTAGACTTAGATTTCTTCTCTATCCTGTACAATTGTGCCTAACAGGATTTTACTGCCTATAGAAACATGACTTTTTGTTTAAATTATACGAACATACGAACAATGACGGACAAGTAAAGACCCTCTGGTCCATCCAGCCTGTCCCACACTATTGCGATGCCTTGTGTATCACAATATTTACACTCCACCCCACCCGAAACCATGTGATCTCCTGGGAGAGGCAAAAAACAGATAACAAACCCAGGCCAATTTGGGGGGGGGGAAATAATCTGGGAAATTCCTCTCCGACCCATCTCGGCGATCGACACTAGTCCAGGAGATCACTCTGGCCCTGAATTCCCTGCAGTACCTACCTTCTGTAAGAGGTGATCTCCGCCCCAGCCCGAAACAGGTCCAGCTCTTGCTTGAAGGAATTCAGCGAGTCAGCATCCACCGCACGAGATGGCAGCCTGTTCCAGAGGTCCACTATTCTCTGGGAAAAGGACCACCTCCTGACATCTAACCTAGATCTGGCCTTATGCAACTTAAATTGGTGGCCCCTGGTCCTGTCTAACCTGTTTAGTTGGAATAAATGGTCAGCTGGAATGTATCTGAGGTACATTCGCTTTTAATTACAGTACGGATAAGCCAACAGAAAAGATCTGTCCACTACATCTGTCACCTCTAGATACCCAGAGACCTAGTCACCTTTTTTTTTTGCATTTTTTATTTTCCTTTTGGCTCATGGGAGTTTTTAAAATTTAATTTTATATGTTCCAGGAATCGCTTTTAGTATCAAAGAGCATTCAAGTGCACAAGCACCCAGCGCTACTGTATAACGTGGCCTGGCATGCAGTCCCTGCCCCTGATGTACGTTCAGGACTCTCCTTTTTTTCAATTGTGCACCACAACCACATTTCTACATTGCAAATACATAAATCATAATGTTTCAACAAAAGCAGAATTTAATTTTCTTCTTTCAGCTGTTATCTAGACTGGGTGGTATACGGCACGCCACAGTCAAGTCATTTATTACACTTGCTGAATGGATAATGGCAGCGGGAGTCCATTATACTGGAAATAGGGGGCGGCTTTGTTAAGGCTTCCAATGTGGCTGGGAACCTGCTGCAGTTTAAATCTCTTTACATCACACGATATGCGGCACTTTATTATTTAAAACGCAGAGAGATTTAAATGGTTGAGGGGTTTTTTTTATAGCCAAACACGTTCTTACACAGAAGATGCAAGCGTGCAGCTGCTGAAGATTCGATGCTGGTCGGAGAATCAGGTGTAATCCTTTGCCAAATAGTTCTAATTTTAGTCCACGTAAAAAAGAATTAATAAACCATATCGGAATAAATGTATTTATTGCGAAAGTATCAAGTTTCTTTTCTGTAGCTTTCAAGAAGTAAATAGTTTTTTTCATGTATTACATGTAATAATGATACAGATAACAGGGCCCTCTGAGATTTGAAAGGCTTCGATGTGCTATAGAAACATTAGTCTAACAAAATGTATCACTCTCCCACTATCTCTTTATTATTTATAACTCATACAGTGGCTCCATCTGCTGTACTGTATTATTTAAGAAGTATAATTTTCTTAGCATTATATAGCATATGGACATATTTCTCCTTTCGCTTGTTATCTCGCAAGATTATATGCTTTTGAAACGAAAATCCCCAAATTTTCAGGAAAAAAAAGGTAGCGTGCTCGGATAGCCCAAAGCAATTTCGCTTTTTTTTTGTCACATTTTCTATCTCAGTCTACAAAAAGATATCTTGAGCAGCAGCGTTCACTGTTTAATGGTGCAAATGTTTTTTTTTCAATGTGTTGAGGTACTCTGCGAAATATGACTTTTGTTTCCAATCCTAAGGCTGCCTGGGTAGATTCGAACTGATGAAAACAGAGTAAGTTACAGTCAGCCATAAGAGTGCACATCAAAAAAAACACATTTAAAAAAAATGATTGACGTAAGAAAACTACTAGGCACTTGGCCTAAGCGTTAATCAAAGCTTTAATCAACGGTTTTACAACATGGAGGTCTAGTTGTGTCCTTCACTAGTTCCTGTTAAGAATGTCCTGCGCAAGCTGGGCCCGTGCCCGAGTATTTATACTCTCCCTGGACAGCGCCACCCACAGGCTGCTCAGTATTATTTCATAAGTCTTTCTTTCATGAATGACTTATTCATGTCAATGATTATGCCCTAATGGTGTTGGTGCATGCTGGTGATGGGCACCCTCCAGTACATCGCTCAAGTAGCCATTTCTCAGGCATGAGACTAGACATTGAGTATCGATGTACTATTTGACCATGGTGTTCAGCCGTGGGTCAGTGGTGACACTCTTGCCTCTGAGTCAGACAGTTATGAGTTCAAGTCCCACTCCAGAGACTTGAGCACAGAATCTAGGCTGGCACTCCAGGGGAGTGCTACCCTGTCGGAGGTGCCATCTTTCGGATGAGACATTTAACCGAAGGCACCATCTGCCATCTCGTTTGGATGTAAAATAACTCGTGCACTATTCAAAGACGAGCAGGGGAATTCTCCCTGGTGTCCTGGACAACAGTTATCCCTCAGCCAACACTTAAAACAGATGAGCTGATCATTTATACAGTAGCAAAATACTACGGATGCTGGAAATCTGAAATAACAACAGAAAATGCTGGAAATACTCAGCAGGACAGGCAGCGGCTGTGGAGAGAGAAACAGAGTTAACATTTCAGGTCGATGACCCTTCGTCAGAACTGGAAAAAGTTGGAGAAGTAACAGATTTTTAAGCAAGTGTAGGGGCAGGGACAGGGAGGTGGGGAGGAAAGAACAAAAGGGAAGGTCTATGATAGGCTGGAAGACAGGAGAGATTAAAAGACAAAAGGGATGATGGTGCAAGGCAAAAGGAGATGATAATGGGACAAGTAAAGAAACAAATAATGAGCTGATAATTTATCTCATTGCTGTTTGTAGGATTTTGTTGTGTGTAAGTCGACTGCCGTGTTTCCTACATTACAACAGTGACTACGCTTCAAAAGTACTTCATTGGCTGTAAGTTGTACAGGGCCTTGGTGAGACCACACCTGGAGTACTGTGTGCAGTATTGGCCTCCTTACCTAAGAAAGGATATACTTGCCATAGAGGAAGTGCAGCGAAAGTTCACCAGACTGATTCCTGGGATGGCAGGACTGTCGTATGAGGAGAGATTGGGTCAACTTGGCCTGTATTCATGAGAGTTTAGAAGAATGAGAGGGGATCTCATTGAAACGTATAAAATTCTGACAGGGCTAGACAGACTGGATGCAGGGAGGATGTTTCCCCTGGCTGGGGGGTTCTAGAACGAGGGGTCACAGTCTCAGGATACGGGGTAAGACATTTAGGACTGAGACGAGGAGAAATTTCTTCACTCAGAGAGTGGTGAACCTGTGGAATTCTCTACCACAGAAGGCTGTGGAGGCCAAGTCACTGAATATATTTAAGAAGGAGAGAGGTAGATTTCTAGACACAAAAGGCATCAAGGGGTATGGGGAGAGAGCGGGAATATGGTATTGCGATAGAGGATCAGCCATGATCATATTGAATGGCGGAGCAGGCTCGAAGGACCAAATGGCCTACTCCTGCTCCTATTTTTCTATGTTTTCTATGTTTCTAAAGAGTTTTGGGATGTCCTGAGGTCATGAAACCAGCTATATAAATACAAGCTCTTTCTTCTTTTTTTTTCAATGGGGCTGTCACAGCCAAACCTGATCCTGTCTTCAGCAGTAGCCAACACCACTAGTCACCACATGGTGATCACAAACAAGAACCATGGCTCATTTTCCTTTCCCTAAGTCAGACTTGAATGAAGATGAACATCAGGAGAGATGTAAAAGGGGCTGCCGATTCGCTGTCACCAGTTTTACACTATAGCACAAAGTCGAAATGATGCCCCCCACTGTATTTTGGAGATTTCATAGAATCATAGAATCATAGAAAGTTACAGCGTGGAAGGAGGCCATTTCGGCCCATTGTGTCCGCACCGGCCAACAAAGAGCTATCCAGCCTAATCCCACTTCCCAGCTCTTGGTCCGTAGCCCCACAGGTTAGAGCATCCCAAGTGCACATCCAAGTACTTTTTAAATGTGGTTAGGGTTCCTGCCTCTACCACCCTTTCAGGCAGTGAGTTCCAGACACCCACAACCTTCTGGGTGAAGAAATTTCCCCTCAAATCCCCTCTAAACCTTCCCCCAATTACTTTAAATCTGTGCCCCCTGGTTTTTGACCCCTCTGCAAAGGGAAATAGGTCCTTTCTATCCACTGTATCGAGGCCCCTCATAATTTTATACACCTCAATAAGGTCTCCCCTCAGCCTCCTCTGTTCCAAGGAAAACAGACCCAGCCTATCCAGTCTTTCCTCATAGCTAAGATTCTCTACTCCCAGCAACATCCTTGTAAATCTCCTCTGTACCCTCTCTAGTGCAATCACATCTTTCCTGTAATGTGGTGACCAGAACTGCACGCAGTACTCTAGGTGAGGCCTAACTAGTGTTTTATACAGTTGAAGCATAACCCCCCCTGCTCTTGTATTCTATACCACAGCTAATAAAGGCAAACATTCCATATGCCTTCTTAACCACCTTATCTACTTGGCCTGCTGCCTTCAGGGAGCTGTAGACATGCACTCCAAGGTCCCTTTGTTCCTCTACACTACTCAGTGTCCTACCATTTAATGTGCATTCCCTTTCCTTGTTAGCCCTCCCCAAATGCATTACCTCACACTTCTCCGAATTGAATTCCATTGCCACTGTTCTGCCCACCTGACCAATTTATTGATATTTTATACAATTGTTAAGATGAGGTTATGTGTTTTTATAGGGAGGAGGAATGCACTGCAAACAATAGTGACATCATTAAGCCAGTGTGACACTGGAACAACAGAAATTGGTTGCAGGTACCAGCTTAGACCGTGTGATCAATATAATCGACAACAACAACAACAACACCTTGTATTTATATCCACAAAGGATACACAACACCAGCCTTCATATTTGAAAACCTAATGTAGAGTCAACTGCAAAGCCAGCAAATGACAATGTTACTGTAATAAATGTTCATGTGGGACATAATTTGTCACTGGGATAGAACCCTTTGCTACTCTGTGTTGGCATCGCTGCAGTCTGAGGCCTGTTGAGGGACCTCTTACAGAAAATACACAGCTTGGTTCAATCTCGTTCTGCTTTCCATTGGGTAAAAATGGCCACCTGAGAAATGTCACAAAAGTTGAATCTTTGCACTCTGTAGAGGTGAAAATTGGTTAACGCCAGTAGTACGAAAGGGGCTTGTTTGTGTTGGTAAGGGGTTAATGCATACGTGTCAACCATCAAAGCTTCATGCTCACAGTCAGCGTTTTGGGGAGCTGGTCAGCATGTCAAGGTTTTCTCACAAGAATCATCATACCTGGGCCCTCTCTCCTCAACATCACTTCTGGCACTAAAAGCAGTGATTGTTGCCTCTGTATACTGTATGCAGGAATTATCGTGATAACCAGAACTACTGACAATGACGGCAGAATCAGCTTAGTGGAAAAGGGGGGCATTTCCAGCCCATGAGAAGCTGACTGATGTGAGAATGGGATAAGGTAAGAACAAGGGGAATGAATGGCAAGGAAGGGAGAAGGGAAGGGGCAGAATCTGGGATTGGCACATTGTCTGCATATTACTTGTAACCCTTCATTCACCTCAGCAAATATTCAGCAAGCTTCACAATTTCAAGCTGCATTCTCAAGACCGTCACCAGTAATGTCCAGCTTCTCATAGAATACAATCGCACAGCAGAGAAGGAACCCAACCGGCCCATTTAGTCTGTGCCAGCTCTTTCAAAGGGCAATCCAGTTAGTCCCAATACTTTTTCCTTACTAATATTAATTACTTTAAGTTTCTCATACTCATTAGACCCTTGATTCCACGCTATTTCTGATATGTTCTTTGTGTCCTCTACTGTGAAGACTGATACAAAATATTTGTTTAACTTCTCTGCTATTTCCTTATTCCCCATTTTAATTTTTCCTTTCTCTGCCTCTAAGGGACCCATGTTTACTTTTGCTAATCTCTTACTGTTTACATAGTTGTAAAAGCTCTTACAATCTGTTTTTATATTTCTTGCTAGTTTACTCTCATTATATTTTCTCCCTCTTTATCAATTTCTTGGTCATCCTTGGCCGATTTTTAAAGCCCGCCCAATCCTTAGGCTTACTACTCTTTTAATCTAATACTATCCATAACTTCTCTAGTTAGCTATGGAGTTCTTATTCCTCAAATGAATCGTTGCGAATTATGAATTATTTCTTTCAGGTCTTTCTTGAGGTCATCCAAAACTCGGCTGCCCATGTCCTAACCCACACCAAGTCCCATTCGCCCATCACCTCTGTGCTCGCTGACCTCCATTGTCAAAATGCGCACATCTGCATTACCTGATGTTGGGTCTGCCAGTGTTGAGCAGACCCAACAGGCAGCGGCGGGGGATCCAATTTAAATCATTAGTAGCTTGTTTACAGCCACTTAAGAATGCTTTTTTCCCCCAGCTTTTTAACTATCACAGGTCTCCCTCGGGTTTCCTGCTGTGCCTAGACCTTGTCAGTGAAGCTGAGGCAGGAGGTCAGTGGCCATTGAATCAGCTGATGAGTTGACAGCTTCAAATGTCAACTCAAAGCTCCCAGCTGATTGAGATATCTTCCCTTAAGCACTAGCATCTCTAAACTGCATTTCCATGACAGATTCAGGATGCTGCAAGTCTTTACACAATTCTCAGTTCAGTCTGACCTCATTACCTCTCCCACCATTGAAAGATTGCTTCTGTCATCTCAACTTCACCTACCATCTATTACATCAGCATCGGTGCACTTTATAGTTTCTCACCTTGGTCCTCAGAGCCCCACCACGATCAGCCCCAAAACCAGCATCACCAGGCACACCAGAAGCACCAACAACCACACCAACCTTCTCTGTAATCACCTGATGCTGCACAGGACAGAGGGCAGCAGCATCAACCACATTGCTGCCTGGGATGTCAGGGATGGCCTCACCATGCCCACATCCCCTGTTCCTGGGACTAGGGACAGGGTCACTGGCAAGGCTTGGAAGCTAAGCAGAGCCAGGCCTGGTTAGTACCTGGAGGGGTGACCATCAGGGAAGACCAGGTGCAGAAGGTCACGGAAGGAGCCCCGAGGAGGGGCGGTTGGTGAGAAGGTCACGGAAGGAGCCCCGGGAGGGGCGGCTGGTGAGCAGGCCCGGGCGTTGGGCTGAAGATTGTCGGACAGGAGGAATGGTGGAAATGGAATGGCAGCGCGCACAGATGCAGCGGCTTTGCTTCTCCCAGGACGGTGCTATTTACGTTTAATGTTAATGTTATTTGTACTGGACTCATGGGAGCCTGCAAGATCACATTTCATTGTTCATGTACTTGTGCATTGTACAATGACAATAAAGTTGAATTATTATTATTATTATTATTTACTTCACTTGATGTGGCACACCCTGGCTGCCACATGATGAGCCAGGTTGGCACCACCCCACACCAACAACAAAAAGCATCCCTACAATGCCCAAGCCATTCCTTTCACACTCATCAGCATTGCAGGGGGTACCTTTATGTCTCACCATTCACTGCAACTCACTAAGCTACTTCCAAATGTGCACACAAATCTGTCCAAGAACGCAAAGTGTTGAAAATAAAGATTTCAATGTTTGACAGCACATTAACAGAAGCTTCACATGAACATTGGCTAAAACATACAAGTGCCACCCTGATTGGACTAGGATGAGGGTGAGGGTGAGTGTGAGGGGTGGCTAGTGTGATGGGGATGTAATAAGGTAGATAGAGAGGGATGGATGGAGGTGCAAGGTAAGTTGGTGTGAGTAAGGATGTGCAGGAGTACGGTAGGGAAGGCAGAGTGATGGGTATGTGATAAGTGGCACAACAGGATGAGGTTGAGTGTGACTTTGCAGTAACGTTTCGTGATCCATTGTGGTCATTGAAAAGTTTGCGCCACTGCAGCCTGGTCCTCCTGACAACATCCCTGCTTGTGTCCTCCTGCGCAATGTGTGACCAGGCTGCATTGCTCTCCTGGGGAAGTCTCTTCCACCCATTGGAAGGGAAGAGGACCTCCCTGCGTGCTGTGACTCCCTCCATAAGCATATGGAGGGAGTCCTGGGAGAGCCTGGGTGCAGGCGTGCACCTCTGTGCAGTGCTTGTCAGTGTTTGCAACACCTCAATGCTGTTGAACACTGACAGCACAAATGTCAAAGTAAATTTGTGCATGGTCCCTTTAAGGAAACCGGCTAATGACGCGTCATCAAATAATGTCATCAGACCCGCTTCCTTCAATTGGCTAACAAACTCACTGGGCGGGCTTAACAAACCCAATCAGGGGAAAGTCATGTCGGAGGCCGGGATGGAGCCAGCAGCGCGGTCGGAACACACCACCAATGTCGCCCGCCAAGGTAGGGAAAATCACGGCCATATTATTTACAGCACAGAAACAGGCCAATCGGCCCAACAGGTCTATGCCATTGATTACGATCCACACGAGCCTCCTCCCACCTTACTTCATGTCCCCCTATCACCATATCCTTCTATTCCTTTCTCCCTCATGTACTTATTTAGCTTTCCCTTAAATGCATCTATTACTGTAAACTTGTGAGGCCAGGGGAATGAGCAGGTCATCGGATTTGCTGTGCAATCAGCTGATCTCTCACATCGCTTGCTGCAAGGCAATGAGGTGGCCCTCCTTCTTCTGGTGTTTCCTCACCTTCCCCTGGTCCTCCAGCTGCTGCTGATGTGTGCATGAATCACAGAATCACAGAAACCCCACAGTGCAGATAGAGGCCATTTCGGCCCATCGAGCGTGCACCGACACATATCCCACCCGATCCCCGTAACCCCTACACCAACACATATCCCACCCTATCCCCGTAACTCCACACATTTTAATCCCCCCTAACACTAAGGGTCAATTTATCATAGCCAATCAACCTAACCTGCACATCTTTGGACTGTGGGAGGAAACCGGAGCACCCGGAGGAAACCCACGCAAACTCGGGGAGAATGTGCAAACTCCACACAGACAGTCACCCGAGGCCGGATTCGAACCCGGGTCCCTGGCGCTGTGAAGCAACAGTGCTAACCACTATGCCACCGTGCTGCCATGCACCGTGAGTGCAAAGGTAAGTGTGTTTGGTGTGTCTAAAGTGTTTAAAGAAGTTAAAATGACCTTTTCTTACCTTTTCAGCCTTCCTTCCTTTAGGTCTCAGAAGTCCCTTACCTCACCGGCACAGAAAGCAGAATGGCTGCGAACTGTCAAAAGTGACAGCCTGCAGCTTTCTGTGCAGGACAGATTTCTAACTGAGTCTGTGGAGAAGTAAGACTGTGAAATGCTGATATTTCATCTGTCAAAATTTCAGTCTGTGACGTCACCTGTTGCCGGGTGGCCCTTAATTGGGCGGGCTCAACAAGGTCAATCAAGTTAAAATCGCATGGATTGGCCACATCTCGATGGAGGCGGGACTACAACCCTGAATGTTGTAGTCCCGCCTCCTACCCGACTCCTGAATGAAAATCCAGCCCTATGACTCTATGACACCCATGCAGAACATGTGCAGAATCATTGCTGTGTAGGATATAGTTTGGGCCCCCTAATCATGATTTCTGACGATTTAAGGTAGTCCTACTCTTTGTTTTCTATTAGGTTTTGTTTTAAGATTTTTAATTTTTTATTGATTCAAAATCATGATTTGGTTAGTATGGGGAAGATTTTATTGACATTTTGGCAGTGTTTTAAATTGGTCTGGCATAGATTAGTGTTCAGAGCACAAGGTTTAGTAAGAGTGTGATGGTTCAGTGCCTGGAGGAAGGGAGTCAGTCTGGTAGTTTTGTCTGACAAGCCATGGGTACAAAACAGAATAAAAGTAACTTATTCATTTTCGCTTTGCACTGTACTTACGAATGGCTTGTACCAAGGTTATTGAGGTGTAGTCTGATTAGTCAATAACTCCATTACATTTGTATCGTGCGACCACCAGGATGATGGAAGGATAGATGGACCTTGGCCTTTATTCGTCTCGCAATTCCTATGTTCCGAAGAGATCCATCCACAATTATTACACCTTGTCTACAGACCAGAACAATTATATAAGTATGATGAATGTGGATGGCAGCACAGAGGAATTCTCAAAGACCACTTCGTTATTTTATATTTCTATATTGTTATGGAGTTGAAGGCTTTAGAGAAAACTAATCAAAATAGAACGAATTTTCCTCTGTGTTGCAGTAACTTTATTAAACACCACCAATATCCTTAAATTTCATTTGAATTTGATAATTTTGGCATCTATTTTATTTTTAACAGTAACATTTGTAATATCGATGGGGGAAATTAATGCGAATTCCCTGCAAGACAAAAATCAGTACTTTATATGGCGCAATAGATAAAGGGGATGTTCTCATTGTAAGTGGTAGACAGTTGGTAACTGTGTGTTAAATTACAGATTACATAGACTCAGTCATGTAGAATCCATAAAGATCGTCAGCTTTCTTTCCAATTTCTTTTCAAGACCTGGTTATTTTTCATTCAGTGCTGACTACATATGGCTATCATTGGCTCATGCAAGCCAGTATTCATTTTCCCTACCGACTTTTAGGTCGTTTTTAAGAAAACTTCAATGAATAGCAATGTCAGATTAACGGAATGAGTTGATAGTCTCTCGTCATTGAGTACCTGATCTGAGCCACGTTGAGCAGGCAGGTACTGATAGGAAGCCTGGGTGTCTCCCTGCAGGGATGAGGGGGAATCAGAGGAGAGACTCATGGTGGCCAACTACGAGGGCAATTGTTAGTGACTTGGGAGCAGGCCAAGTATTTTCATTACCCAGCAACAAAGGTACCAAATCAGCTGGGCAGAAGAAGGGAACAAAATGACAATAAAAGTAAGAAGCACACGCAAAATAAATAAAAGTCAAAAAAATACTGTTTTAGGTGGATTTTGGTTTAATTCTAAACTGAGGAAACACTTCATCTAATCTCATAATTTCACTAGTGTAAGTACTGTCATTAGTGCTATCATTAAGGCAAGTGATTTATCACTCAGAGACACACGGAAACCCTAACTTTCACCAACCCGAGGACTGTTTATGCAAGATTCAGATAGTAAATCAGCTTCATGCCTAATTCATAGAATCATGCAGCACAGAAGGAGGCCATTCGGCCCATTGTGTCTGTGCCGGCTCTCTGAAAGGGCAATCCAATAGTCCCATTCCCCTGCTCTTACCCCGCAGCCCTGCAACTTTTTCCTTTTCAAGTATTTATCCAATTCCTTGTTGAAAGTTATTATTGAATCTGCTTCTACCAACCCTTCCCAGGGTCCTGCCCATCTCCCACCAGAGAACCCCCAGAGAAATTCCAGGCAAGCAAGTGTAGAAATTGACGGGATATTACACTCCGACAAATTACTGACCCTAACTATCACACGGTAAAAAGACCAGCTATTACACAATTATTGCACTAATTATCTAATTTCCCTAATCCTGGCCGGTTTAAAAACATGCTGCTGATTAATATTGAAGTGCCAGCGCAGAGAGAAATGAATGGTCACAATTGCACTGGAGGGTGACAATCAGTGCATTTCTCACAGGCCCTTGCAACAAATCGCTTGTGTCCTTGGTGCAACTATCTTATGCTGCTTCCCTCTGTTACGAGGTCAGGAGTGGGGCTGTTTGCTGATGATTCTACAGTGTTTAGCTCTATTCGTAATTCCGATAATGAAGCAGCACGTCCAGGCTTGGATGATGTGTAAGTCTTGTTGTAAAGGCTTTTTGAAGGAGCAGGGGAGTGGGACTAATTGGAGAGCTCTTTCAAAGAGCCGGAACATGCACAATGGGCCAATTGGCCTCCTTCTGTGCTGTACGATTCTATAGGGGGCAATTTTAACCTAACCCACCCATGAGGCAAACTGATGAGTTTGGGCGCAATGCTGGTTTTACACCCCGCCCAATTGTACTCTCCATTGAAGTCAATTTTATGATACCATATTCCATGAGATTAACGGCAAAGCTTGTTTTTTTCCACTTGACGCAAAGTTGATGTAAAAATTACCAATGTTGATAAAATAGACTAATTAAAAAATATACTGCTTCTGCTTTTTGTGTGACTTTGCTACAAGGATTATGACCATGACGCTGACTGTAACTGTAATTGTAACTGGACAGGAATCAGTAGGTAACAAAATCAGTTACATTTATCTGGCACCTTATCACATTTTCAGGACATCCCAAATGCTTCACAGACAATAATCACTGTTGCTATCTGGGCAAACATGGCAGCCAGTTTGCACACTCCGAGATCCTGCAAATTGCGCATGAGATAGATGACTAGTTAATTTATTTTTTGATGGTGTTAATTAAGAGGGGGGGAAGTGTTGGTCAGGACATCAAAAGAACGCCCTGCTCTTCTTTCAAATAGTGCCATGTAATATTTTACATCTACCTGAACAGGTGTACAGGAGCTAGGTTTAACATCTCATCCAAACCTCTGACAATGCAGCTCTCCCTCAATACTACACTGAAGTGTCTGGATTATGTGCTTAAGTCCAAGAGTAGGGCTTGAAACGCAATCTTCTGACTCAGAGGCCAATACACGCCGATAAAGAATGGAGGCACTCTTTCCATTGATTCATGAGATGCATTCTTTTGCTTCTTCTGGTTAAACAATTGAAAATGAGTAGTCCAATTTTCACTATGAGTGGGCAGTAATTTCACTGCAGCAAGAGAGTTGTCTCATTCAGTTTCACAGAATGGGAAATGGCACTTTGTCATTTTTTTCAGGAATTGACTTTCGGGAAATCCAGTTCACTATTAGCAAGTTTCATTCTACACTTTAATAGTGTCAGTGTATATTAAGTAATTCTTAATAAATCAGAATTCTCAGATGTGACAAGCTGCCTTGCATTAAATTACTAATAATATGTGACACCAGTTTTATGTCGGGTTTTACAATGGCAGCTTTATGATAGTAAAACATGCCTGAATATAGCATTTCTAGAATGTCTGATAGTATCACTGTTTGCACATCCTGTTAGGAGCTGTGATGAGTAATTGTTGTTAAAATAGACTTCTGCATTTTCTCAGTTCACTCCACTTAGTGTATCAAAAATGTTTTGAAGACTATTTGAATTTCCCGATGGCTCGGCTAGTTAAGGCAGTGAGTAGCTGAGCTATACAGACCAGGAAAGCCTCAGGTTCTCTGTCCTGTGTTGCTAGTCTCATCTAGAGCGGTAGTAGGTTGGGTTACATGTGCTCTTGGATTAGGGAAGCGAAAATCATTCAGCTTCCTGTTCCTAATAGCTAGGCTGGAAGTGTATGTGAATTTTTTTTTTTATTATTCATTTTATGGGATGTGGGCATTGCTGGCAAGGCCAGCATTTATTGCCCATCCCTAGTTGCCCTTGAGAAGGTGGTGGTGAGCCGCCTTCTTGAACCGCTGCAGTCCGTGCGGTAAAGGTACTCCCACAGTGCTGTTAGGGAGGGAGTTCCAGGATTTTGACCCAGCGACTATGAAGGAATGGCGATATACTTCCAAGTCAGGATGCTGTGTGACTTGGAGGGGTAATTGGAGGTGGTGGTGTTCCCATGCGCCTGCTGCCCTTGTCCTTCTAGTTGGAAGAGGTCACGGGTTTGGGAGGTGCTGCCAAAGGAGCCTTGGTGAGTTGCTGCAGTGCATCTTAGATGTACACACTGCAGCCACGGTACGCCGGTGGTGGAGGGAGTGAATGTTTAAGGTGGTGGATGGGGTGCCAGTCAAGTGAGCTGCTTTGTCCTGGATGGTGTCTGACATAAGAAAACTACTAGGCACTTGGTCTAAGTATTAAACAAGGCTTTAATCAAATGTTTTTCAACATGGAGATCTAGTTGTGTCCTTCACTAGTTCTTGTTAAAGAATGTCCTGCACAAGCTGGGCCCATGCCCGAGTATTTATACTCTCCCTGAACAGCACCACCAGCAGGCCGCCCAGTATTATTACATAAGTCATTTTCACATGAATGACAAGATCCATGTCAGTGTCCAGCTGCTTGAGTGTTGTTGGAGCTGCTTCAGTACTGCCCCTCCGACAGTGCAGCACTCCCTCAGTTCAGCGCTCCATCAGTACTGCCCCTCCAACTGAGCAGTCTCTGTATGTATAGTGTGTGCATTCTGTGTATAGTGTGTGTGCTCTCTGTGTATAGTGTGTGCATTCTGTATCTGTGCAGTCTGTGTATGGTGTGTGACAGTCTCTGGCCTAGAAATTCAGTATAGCCACTTTTGGGGCGGTAAAGTCGGGCGGGCGCTAAAGTTTGCGCCCGCCGGAAAGTGGAGGCCGCTTCGCCGATATTCAGTAGCTTTGGCCAAGGAGTTTGCTCGAGCGCTAAAACTGGCGTTGCACCCCTATCTTTAGGCGCTAAGCCGGCGGTGCAGACTGATACCGCCGAGGCCGGGCGCAGCGCAGGTGCGGTCATGTTTTGATTGACAGCAGACACCCTGGCGCCGGCCAGCTCTTAAAGGGGGAAGGGTCGACTTGGTCTGCTGCCACGCCCTGGATACTGCAGCCCTCCAGCTAGGCCTAAACACTGCTGCTGGAGAGAAATAGCGCCAGCAACAATGCAGAGGGCCCGTGAGTGAGCACAGCACTTCTCTGCCCATGATTTGAAGGTGCTGCTTAGGGGTTTGGAGAAGAGAAGAGATACCTTGTGCCTGGACAGTGGCAAGAAGGCTCCCAAGAGGCTGTACAGGAGAGCCTGGAGGGAAATCGCCCAGAGGGTCACAGCCAACAGCGATGTCCCCAGGACTGCTGACCAATGCCGGAAAAAGTTTAACGACCTCACTCGGTTGGTCAGGGTGAGTATCCTTTCCATTGTCCTCCTCATCCTTGCATGTGCACCTCACATTATGGGCAAAGGGACCTCAAAGGCCTAATGGCCAGCCCTCCTCCAGCAGCTATGGCACTGGCATGAACATCAATAGCACTTTCTGCACTTTACACACTGGCCAAGCTATTCGACCATGGGAGGCAGTGCACACAACAACAGGGCACCACACTGGCCAAGCTATTCCACCATGGGAGGCAGTGCACACAACAACAGGGCACCACACTGGCCAAGCTATTCCGCCATGGGAGGCAGTGCACACAACAACAGGGCACCACACTGTACTTAGAGGCCATCCTTTCTCTTGCAGGCCAAGCTGGCCCAGAATCTGAAGAGCCGGACTGTCACCGGGGGAGGCCGTGCCCAGTTCCAGGGGCTCAGTGACCTGGAGGAGCACGTGGGTCGACTCATGGGTGCCCGGGTGATTGGCCCCGTTGCAATTGGAGATGCCGACCCTGTGCTGGGCCCCAATGGTAAGGACATGAGCATTTGGACCTCTCTCGTTCCCCTTGCGCTTCAGATCTACATCCTTTGCCACTGTCCGACCAATGCGCATAATGCCACCACTCATGCCTCCCTCGCTGACGCCCTGTCCTCACTCTAAAGCTACTCTTGTGCCTTCCTGCTTTCAGCTGGTGAGGAGGAGGTCCCTGAGGCTGCGAGTGTCAGTCCCTCGGAAGAGGAGGACAACGAGGAGCAAGAGGAAGGTGGCACATCGGGGGAACCCTCATCCGCGCCAGGGGATGGCAATGGAGGGGACACGTCTTGCCTGGAGGAGAGCCAGGGGGAAGTGTTGCAGGGGGGTGTAGCTCCTGTGCCCAGTGGCGTCCAGCCACGCGGGAAGGGTCGGGCAGCACGGCTGCCGTCTCCCCAGAGGGGGGAAGTGTTGCAGGGGACTGTAGCTCCTGTGCCCAGTGGCATCCTGCCACGCGGGAAGGGTCGGCCAGCTCGGCGGCCTTCTCCCCAGAGGAAGAGTCCGGCCTCCAGTCCGGAGACGGTCCTCGCCCAGGAGGTGCGCCTCCTTGATCAAATGTCCGCGGACTCAGACCGTCGGCACAACGAGTTCATGGGGGTTGTGGGACGGTTGCCTGAGGCCATTGAGTCCCTGGCTCATAGTGTGGCCGATTTCGGGGCCTCACAGGCCAGGGGTTTAGAAGAACTCGCGGCAGCACAGGCCAGGGGTCACGAACAATTCGGGGCAGCACAGGCCAGGGGTCACGAAGAATTCAGGGCATCACAGGACGCGAGTCGGGCCGATTTCAGGGCAGCGCAGGCAGCGAGTGCAGAGTTGACGAGTGGTGCCGTGCAGACACTGGCTGGTCTGATGCGGGCACAGACCAGGGCAATACGGGCACTCACTGCTGCCACACTCGCTGTGTCATGCACGCATCACCAGGGCACCCGCCGCGCTGCTGCAGCACAGCGGTCTGGGCTTCACCAGATTGCTGCGCTTGCTGCAGTGCCAGCCCGGCTGACTGCCAGTGTCTCTGGCAACCAGCGAGCGCCTGGCATCAGCCAGCTTGCCCCCATTGCTGCAGCCGCCACTGCCACTCCCCCAGCAAAGCTGCGACGAGCTGCTGGAGAGACTGATGCTGCCCAGCCACAGCTGCAGCAGTCAGCAGCCGGCCCCTCCAGGGCCAGAGCTCGTCTAGGCCGACCCCCAAGGGCATCTGCCGTCACGCATTGTGCCCCTCAAGAGCCTTCCCCCAGCCTTGCAACACCCACAGGGCCCAGGTTGAGGCGGAGCAGCAGGTCGGCCAGGGGCCGGAAAAGCCTGGACAAGGACTCGCCCTCTCGGCACACAAAGTAAAGTGTGTTGTCAAATGTTTTTTTATATGGGGGTGTTTGTGTTCTATATGGGGGGGGTTTATTTTGGTAAGGCCGAAGATGAAGGCAAATGTTTTTTTATATGGGGGTGTTTGTGTTCTGTATGGGGGGGGTTTATTTTGGTAAGGCCGAAGATGAAGGCAAATGTTTTTTTATATGGGGGTGTTTGTGTTCTGTATGGGGGGGTTTGTCTTGGTAAGGCCGAGGATGAAGGCCATTTGGATGGACAAGTTTTGTTATTCCTCCCCAGGTTGTGGGAGTGAGATATGTTTTTGACTGTTTTTTGGGGGTGTTGTCTGTTTTTGTGTTTCATGCGGGAAGGGCCCTGAGTTTGTTAAATAAAGCTTGCGGAGCGGCTGCATTCAGGTGCGTTCATTGCCACAAGCCATTCCCTGGCAGGGGGCCTAGAAGTGTCGTTCAATAAGCCGCCGACGGACGGCCCTTGGACCTTGTGGCTCCCTCCTGGGCTGGTACTCCTCCTCCTCCTCCTCCTCCTCCTCCTCATGGTCCTCCTGCTCGTCCTCCTGAGGTGGTGGTCCAACGTGAGGTGGCAGTGCCTGAGTCCTGCAGATAGCCAGGTTGTGCAGCATGCAGCAAACGACGACGAACTGGGAGACTCTATCCGGCGAATACTGTAGAGATCCGCCGGAACGATCCAGGCAGCGGAACCGTTGCTTGAGGACGCCAATCGTTTGCTCTATGATGTTCCTTGTGGCTTGATGGCTTTCGTTGTATGCCTCCTCAGCAGGGGTCCTGGGCGCGCGGAGCGGGGTCATGAGCCATGTACACAAAGGATAGCCTTTGTCCCCGATAAGCCATCCTCTTGGGGGAGGCTGTGCCTGGAACATGTCAGCCACAGTAGTCTGGCGCAGGATAAATGCATCGTGGCTGCTTCCTGGAAAGCGGGCATTGACAGTTAGGATGCGCTGCCTGTGGTCACACACCAGCTGTACATTGAGGGAATGGTAGCCCTTCCGGTTGCGGTAATCCTCGGCATTGTCGATAGGTGCCCGCATAGCCACATGCGTGCAGTCAATGGCGCCCTGCACCATGGGGAAGTCGGCGATCCTCGCAAATCCGACTGCACGCTGCTCCTGCCTCTCTAGGGTCATGGGGAAGGAGATGAATTGGTGTCTCCTTGCGAAAAGAGCATCGGTGACCTGTCGGATGCAGCGATGCACGGCGAACTGGGAGATGTTCGCTATGTCCCCAGCAGCGGCTTGGAAGGAGCCGCTTGCATAAAAGTTCAGAGCCACCGTGACCTTCACTTCCACCGACAGAGACGTCCTGCACATCAGCTGTGGACGCAGATCTCTGTGAAGCAGCTGGCAGATCTCTGCAACCACCTCCCTTCTGAAGCGCAGCCTCTTAACACAATGCGCGGCAGTCATGGTGAGATAGGACACCTGCTGGCGGTATTCCCTGAGTGGGTAAGGCCTACGTTGCCGACGCCTGATGGCCCCTCTGCGTCTAGGCATGGCTGCCCCTCTCACACAGCGTCTGCGAGCCCTTCGCACATAATGCTGGAACTGAGGGTTGGAACCCCATGCAGCCCCCATAATATACTTGCAAACAGTGACATCACAAAGAGACAAATTTGCAAGCTCTGGCCAGAAGCCAAAAATACCTCTCCTATGTTGGCCCAATTCAGTAAGGTCTCTTCCTTGGTCTCTGTCCAGAAATCCGTAGCACTAAAGTCATTGCAGCAAAATGGCTGCCCTTTATAGTTCAGTCTAAGTGCCCTTTAATTAGTGCTCCCCGAGGCCCACAGGGCCTCTGCTGCGTTCCACTTCACAGTTCTTAACAGCGCCACGCCCACATTGGGCGGGCGCCACTGAAGTTCCGGTTTGGGGCGCACAAACGGCGTTGCACGACGAAATGACGTCATAAGCTGCGCGCGCAGCTGAGCACGCGCAAACACTTTGCGCCAGCGCTAAATGTCAACTGAAGTTGGGCGTAGGCGCAGATCGGTCTGCGCCCGGGCGCTAAGTGCCTAGCGCTCGAAATCTACCCCTCTTATGGCGCTAACGGCTGGCGAACGCAACTGAATTTCTAGGCCTCTGTGTTTAGTGTGTGCATTCTGTGTCTGTGCAGTCTGTGTATGGTGTGTGACAGTCTCTGTGTATAGTGTGTGCATTCTGTGTATAGTGTGTGCGGTCTCTGTGTATAGTGTGTGCATTCTGTGTCTGTGCAGCCTGTGTATGGTGTGTGACAGTCTCTGGGGGAGAAATTGGGTATAGCCCCGTTTGGGGCGCTAGGTCTGACGAAGTGCAAAGTCTAGCACCAGTTGTGATTTAGCGCCACCTGGCGCGATATTGGGTCGTAGCGCCCCTGAGGGTGATTGCGGCGCTAAATCAGGCGCTGCACGAGGCTCTTAAGGCGCTAACCCGGGGACGCAACCCAATTTAGCAGCGGCGGGGCGCAGCGCAGGTGCTTTCAACAATCACTTTCCCTGAGACACACTGGCGCCGGCCAGCTCTTAAAGGGGCAGGTCAATTGGTATCACCAGACACACTCACTGCCTTGTAGGCCTTCAAAGCGGTGGGAGCCTACCTGTGGTGCACCAGCCTAGCAAGAAATGGAAAGGGTGAGGCAGCGGGCGGAATGCCTCACTGATGGGGCATTGGATGCTTTGGTTGGCGCAGTGGAATCAAGGCCAAGGAAGATGGTCGGAATGTGATTTATGTTTTGGACAGTCTCCCGGGTGTGAGATGCAGTTATGTGTCAGTGTATTAGTTTTGCTTTCTGTTGCCATAGCTTTCTCATGTTTGAAGGAACCACATTTTGTGTAATGAAACATTTTCTTCATTTACAATGGCCATGCCTTCTATTTACATGCATCTTGCCCTTCACAGGCTTGGGGGTATCAGACCGGTTCCATTCCTGTTCTTGGAATGGCAGCAAGCATTCCGTGAGAGGGGCCTAGAAGCTACTTCTGATCAGCCTCTGATGCGCAGCCTGAGAAGAGCCGCTCGCGTAGAAGTTCAGGCCAGCAGGCATCTACTCAGCCACCGACAGAGATGTCCTGCACCTTATCTGAGGCTGCAGATCTGGCTGAAGCAGCTGGCACAGCTCAGTCAGCACCTCCTTTCTAAATCGCAGCCTTCTGGCACACTGCTCCTCCGGCATGTTCATGTAGGAAAACTGCTGTCGGAAAACCCTGCCAGCGTAAGGTCTGCTGTGGCGATGTCTGTTGGCCCTCCTCCGTCTGGCCATGCCCGCCCCCCTCTCCCAGCGTCTCAGTGCCCTTTCCAGATGATTCAGCAGCAGGACGTTCCCCTCCAATGCAGCCCCCATAATAAGTGCCCACAGGAAGGTTCCCCGTTGTCAAGGCTCACCAACAGCAAGGTGATGGTCAGAAGGCTGAAGATCGTCTGCCTGCGCTGGCTCAGTGGTCAAATGGCTCTCAGTGTGCAGCTCAGCAACTCTTTGTAGCTCTCGAGGAAGTTGTGCACCAAAAATGGCTGCCGCTTTTAAACCACACCAGTCCCCTTTAAATAATGCTCCTCCAGCCCGAGAGCAACTTGGTAAAGTCCAGGTAAGCTGTCACTATTAGCGCCAGGCGCTACGGAGGGGGGCGCCACTGAATTTCCGTCCGGGGTACCCAAAAGGCGTTGCACACTCAAATGACATTATAATCAGCCTGCGCCCATGAGCGGGCGCTAAGATTTAGTGCCGGCGCTAAATGCATGCTCAATATGGGGCGAGGCGCTAGGCGGCTTGCGCCCGCCCGGAAATTGGCTAACGCCCCACTTCTCGGCCTCGTTAGGCGTTAATCGGTGGCGCACCCAACCGAATTTCTCCCCCTCTGTGTTTAGTGTGTGCATTCTGTGTCTGTGCATTCTGTGTATAGTGTGTGCGGTCTCTGTGTATAGTGTGTGCATTCTGTGTATAGTGTGTGCGGTCTCTGTGTATAGTGTGTGCATTCTGTGTCTGTGCAGTCTGTGTATGGTGTGTGACAGTCTCTGTGTATAGTGTGTGCATTCTGTGTGTGTGCAGTCTGTGTATGGTGTGTGACAGTCTCTGTGTATAGTGTGTGCATTCTGTGAATAGTGTGTGCGGTCTCTGTGTATAGTGTGTGCATTCTGTGTGTGTGCAGTCTGTGTATGGTGTGTGACAGTCTCTGTGTATAGTGTGTGCAGTCTGTGTATGGTGTGTGACAGTCTCTGTGTATAGTGTGTGCAGTCTGTGTATGGTGTGTGACAGTCTCTGTGTATAGTGTGTGGAGTCTCTGTGTATAGTGTGTTGGAGAATGTTGGATGAAGAACGTCTTGGGCTCAGTTGTGATACCAACAAGTACCATGGTCAGATAGCCTGCCTGCACTCACTGTCTGGGCTTACTTATGAAAAATGGGTAGAGTAGCCTAATGATTGTGGCACTGAACTAGCAACTCCGAGGTCGTGAGATCAAATTCCACCGTGGCAAATAGTGCATTTTAATTCAATAGATCTGGTCATTTTTGGCCAGCACCAGGAAAACAACCACGAAAGCTTCCAGATTGTCATAAAACTCCAACCAGTTCACCAATGTCCTTCATGCAAAGGAGCCTGTCACCTCTACCTGTTCTGGCCAACATGTGACTCCAGCCAACACACTACGTAGTTGATTCTTAGGGTAGCAAAGGCACAAAATGTGCCCTCGGTGGAGGAATTCAACGTCCACCATCAAGAGTAGTGCAGTAGTAGCACCACTGATTGATTGAGCTGGCCACGGCCTGAAGGACATCATTGCCAGGCTGGGCATCCCTCAGATGATGCAGGTAGGGAATCCACACAAGATAGTAATCTACTTGACCTCATCCTCATCAACCTACCTGTTGCAGAGACATCTGTCCACGATAACATTGATAGAAGTGATCACAGCACAGTCCTTGTGAAGACATTGTCCAACGTTTAGTGTGGCATTACCATTGTGCTAGTAAGTGGCACAGTCCTAGCAGCCTAAAACTGGGCATTCAGGAGGCACTGTGAGCCATCAGCAGTAGCAGAATTGTACACCTCCACAATCTGCAACCTACTGGCCCGGCTCATCTCTTACTCCTTGATCACCATCAAGCCACGAGACCAACCTTGGTTCAATGCGTAATGTGGATGATCGTGCCAGGAGAAGCACCGAGCCTACCTTAGAATTAGGTATAAACCTAGTAAAGCGACTGCACCGAGCTACCTGCATGCTAAATACCAAAAGCAGCAGTCTATAGACAGAAACTAAGTTGTCCCACAACCAACAGATCAGAGCAAACCTCTGTAGCCCTATCATATCCAGTCGAGAATGGTAACGGATAACCAGGCAACTAACAGGAGAAGGACAATTCATGAACATCCCCGTCCTTAACCATGGTGGAGCCCAGCATGTGGATGCAACCGACAAGGCTAAAGTGTTTGTAAGCATCTTGAACCAAAAGTACTGAGTGGATGAGCCTACTTGGCCTCCTCCCAAAGTAAGCATCATCGTTGCTGTCAGTTTCCAGCCAATTCATTTCACTCTGCATGAGATTGCCCTGGACTCAGCAAAGGCTATCGGCTGTGACAACATCCTAACTGTAGTGCTGAAATCTTCTCTCAGTCCGTGCCATGGCTATACTGACCCTGCTTGGCTAGGGGACAGGTTAGCACTGCTGCACAGGTCCTCAGCTCAAATCGTACTAAGGATTTTGGGGGAGAGATTTTTGGGAAACTTTCTCCCTCAAAAATGCTGTTGAGGTTAGGTCAATTGAAAATTTCAAAACTCTGTTAGATTTTTGTTAGGCAGGGGTATTAAGGCTTATGGAACCAAAGTGGGTAGATGGAGTTAGGATACGGACCAGCCATGTTCTAATTGAATGGTGGAACAGGCTCGAGGGGTTAAATAGCCTACTCCTGTTCCTATGTTCCTATGTTACTGGACTAGTAATCCAGAGGCCTGGATTAATGATCCAGAGATATGAGTTCATATCCCACCACGTCAGCTGGGGAATTTCATAGAGTCATAGTTATACAGCACAGAAAGAGGCCCTTCGTGTCCGCACCGGCCAGCAAGCCCTATCTATTATAATCCCATTTTCGAGCACTTAGTTCGTAGCCTTGTATGCTATGCCGTTTCAAGTGCTCATCTAAATGCTTCTTGAATGTTGTGAGGGTTCCTGCCTCTACCACCCTTTAAGGCAGTGAGTTCCAGATTCCAACCACCCTCTGGGTGAAAAAGTCTTTCCTCAAATCCCCTCTAAACCTCCTGCCCCTTACCTTGAAACTATGCCCCCTAGTTATTGACCCCTCTACCAAGGGGAATAGTTCCTTTCTATCTACCCTATCTATGCCCCTCATAATTATGCACACCTCAATCAGGTCCCCCCTCAGCCTTCTCTGCTCAAAAGAAAACAACCCCAGCCTGTCCAGCTGAAGTGCTCCAGCCCAGGTAACATCCTGGTGAATCTGCTCTGCACCCTCTCCAATGCAATCACATACTTCCTATAGTGTGGCGACCAGAACTGCACACAATATTCCAGCTGTGGCCTAATTAGCGTTTTGTACAACTCCATCATAACCTCCCTGCTCTTATATTCTATGCCTCGGCTAATGAAGGCAAGTATCCCATATGCCTTTTTAACCACCTTATCTACCTGTCCTGCTGCCTTCAGGGATCTATGTACATGCACACCAAGGTCCCTCCGATCCTCTATTCTTCCTAGGGTCCTACCATTCATTGTGTATTCCCTTGCCTTGTTAGTCCTCCCAAAATGCATCACCTCACACTTTTCAGGGTTAAATTCCATTTGCCACTGTTCTGCCCATCTGACCAACCCATCTATATCGTCCTGTAGCCTGAGGCTTCCCTCCTCGTTATTTACCACTCCACCAATTTTCGTGTCATCTGCGAACTGACTGATCATACCTCCTACATTCATATCTAAATCATTAATGTAAACTACAAACAGCAAAGGACCCAGCACTGATCCCTGCGGTACACCACTGAACACAGGCTTCCAGTCACAAAAACAACCTTCGACTATCACCCTCTGCCTCCTGCCACTAAGCCAATTTTGGATCCAATGTGCCAAATTGCCCTGGATCCCATGGGCTCTTACCTTCTTGACCAGTCTCCCATGTGGGACTTTGTCAAAAGCCTTACTGAAGTCCATGTAGGCTACATCAACTGCACTACCCTCATCCACACACCTAGTCACCCCCTGAAAAATTCAATCAAATTGGTTAGACATGATCTCCCCCTGATAAAGCCATAGTGACTATCCTTGATTAATCCTTGCCTCTCCAAGTGGAGACTAATTCTGTCCCTCAGAATTTTTTCCAATAATTTCCCTACCAGTGATGTTAGTCTCACTGGCCTGTAATTCCCTGGTTTATCCCTACTACACTTCTTGAATAATGGTATTACATTAGCTGTCCTCCAGTCCTCTGGCACCTCCCCTGTAGCCAGAGAGGATCTGAAAATTTGTATCAGAGCCCCTGCAATCTCTTCCCTTGCCTCACACAGCAGCCTGGGACACATCTCTTCTGGGCCTGGGGATTTATCCACTTTTAGGCCTGCTAAAACCGTTAGTACCTCCTCCCTCTCAATACTAATTTGTTCAAGTATATCACAATCCCCCTGCCTGATTTCTATGCCTACATCATCCTTCTCCATAGTGAACACAGATGCAAAATATTCATTTAAAAACTCATCCACATCTTCTGGCTCTACACACAGATTGCCACTTTGGTCCCTAATGGGCTCTACTCTTTCCCTGGTTATCCTCTTGCCCTTAATATACTAATAAAAGACCTTGGGATTTTCCTTTATTTTGCCTGCCAGTGTTTTTTCATGACCGCTCTTCGTCCTCCTAATTTCTTTTTTAAGTACCCCCCTGCACTTTCTATACTCCTCTAGGGCTTCCACTGTTTTTAGTCCTTTGTATCTGCCAAAAGCCTCCCTTTTTTTCCTAAACCATTCTTGTATGTCCCTTGACATCCAGGGTTCCCTGGGCTTGTTGGTCCCACCCTTGACCTTTACGGGAACATGTTGGCGTTGTACTCTCTCTATTTCCTTTCTGAAAGACTCCCACTGCTCTGATGTGGATTTTCCTACAAGTAGCTGATCCCAGTCCACTTTGGCCAGATCCTGCCTTATCATATTAAAATTGGCCTTCCCCCAATTTAGAACCTTATTTCCGGTCCATCTTTGTCCTTTTCCATGACTACCTTAAATCTCACCGAATTATGGTCACTGTCACCAAAATGCTCTCCTACTGACACTTCTACCAATTGCCCAGCTACATTCCCTAGAATTAGGTCCAGTACTGCCCCCTCTCTTGTAGGACTTTCTACATGCTGGCTCAAAAAGCTCTCCTTAATGCACTTTAAGAATTCTGCACCCTCTAAGCCTTTCACACTCTGACTATCCCAGTTAATATTGGGGAAGTTGAAATCCCCTACTATTATTACCCTATTATTTCTATACTTCTCTGAGATTTGCCCATATCTGTTCCTCTATCTCCCCCTGATATAGGGGGCCTATAGTACACTCCCAGCAAAGTGCTTGCCCCCTTTTTGTTTTTAAGTTCTACCCATATGGCCTCACTAGAGGAACCTGCTAAGATATCATCCCTCCTTACAGCAGTAATTGACTCCTTGATTAACATTGCGACACCCCCTCCTCTTTTACACCCCCCTCTGTCTCGCCTGAAGATTCTATACCCCGGAATATTGAGCTGCCAGTCCTGCCCCTCCCTCAACCATGTCTCTGTGATAGCAACAATATCATACTCCCATGTGCTCATGAACACCTTCAATTATAGTTATATAAAAAGAAAAAGGGTGGCTAAAGTAAATGTTGGTCCCTTAGAGGATGAGACCGGGAAATTAATGGTGGGAAATATGGAGATGGCAAAAACACTGAATGAATATTTTGTATCAGTCTTTACAGTAGAAGACACTAAGAATATCCCAACACTGGACAAACAGGGGGCTAATAGGGGGGGAGGAGCTAAACATGATCAAAATCACTAAGGAAGTGGTACTAGGTAAAATAATGGGACTCAAGGCGGGTAAATCACCTGGACCTGATGGCTTACATCCTAGGGTCTTGAGGGAAGTGGCGGTAGGGATTGTGGATGCATTGGTAATGATTTTCCAAAACTCCCTGGACTCAGCAAAGGTCCCGGCAGACTGGAAAACTGCTAATGTAACACCCTTATTTAAAAAGGGCAGTAGACAGAAGGCTGGAAACTATAGACCAGTTAGCCTAACATCTGTGGTAGGTAAAATTTTGGAGTCCATTATTAAGGAGACAGTAACAGGACATTTGGATAATCATCATTTAATAGGACAAAGTCAGCATGGTTTTATGAAGGGGAAGTCATGTTTGACAAATTTGCTGGAGTTCTTTGAGGAGGTAACATATAGGGTGGATAAAGGGGAACCAGTGGACGTAGTGTATTTAGACTTCCAAAAGGCATTTGACAAGGTGCCACACAAAAGATTATTGCTTAAGATAAAAAATCACGGGATTGGGGGTAATATTCTGGCATGGATAGAGGATTGGCTATCTAACAGAAGGCAGAGAGTTGGGATAAATGGTTCATTCTCAGAATGGCAATCAGTAACTAGTGGTGTTCTGCAGGGGTCAGTGCTGGGTCCCCAACTCTTTACAATCTATATTAACGATTTGGAGGAGGGGACCGAGTGTAACATATCAAAGTTTGCAGATGATACTAAGATGGGAGGGAAAGTAGTGAGTGAGGAGGACATAAAAAACCTACAAGGGGACATAGACAGGCTAAGTAAGTGGGCAGAGATTTGGCAGATGGAATACAATACTGGAAAGTGTGAGGTTATGCACTTTGGCAGGAAAAATCGTAGAGCAAGCTATTATCTTAATGGCAAGAAACTGGAAAGTACTGAAGTACAAAGGGATCTGGGGGTCCTGGTGCACGAAACTCAAAAGGTTAGTATGCAGGTGCAGCAAGTGATTAAGAAGGCCAATGGAATGTTGGCTTTCATTGCTAGGGGGATAGAATATAAAAATAGGGAGGTATTGCTTCAGTTGTACAAGGTATTGGTGAGACCGCACCTGGAATACTGCATACAGTTTTGGTGTCCATACTTAAGAAAAGACATACTTGCTCTCGAGTCAGTACAAAGAAGGTTCACTCGGTTAATCCCGGGGATGAGGGGATGGACATATGAGGAGAGGTTGAGTAGATTGGGACTCTACTCATTGGAGTTCAGAAGAATGAGAGGCGATTTTATTGAAACATATAAGATTGTGAAGGGGTTGGATCGGGTGGATGCGGGGAGGATGTTCCCGATGATGGGTGAAACTAGAACTAGGGGGCATAGACTTAGAATAAGGGGCTGCTCTTTCAAAACTGAGATGAGGAGGAACTACTTCACTCAGAGGGTGGTAGGTCCATGGAAGATGCTGCCCCAAAAAGCTGTAGAAGCTACATTATTACATAAATTTAAAACAGAAATAGGCAGTTTCCTAGAAGTAAAGGGAATTAAGGGTTACGGGGAGCGGGCAGGAATTTGGACATGAGTCTAGGTTCGGATCGGACATGGTCCTGTGGGTAGCGGAGCGGGCCCAGGGGCCGTGTAGCCTGATCCTGCTCCTATTTCGTGTGTCTAATTCTGTTAGATTCAGGAGATGGTTCTGTGATAGTAGATTGGCGGTTAGGATCAGATCAGCCATGATCTTATTAAATGGCGGAGCAGGCTCAAGGGGCCGATTGGCCTACTCCTGCTCCTGTTTCTTATGTTCTTATGTTCTTATGTTCAATTCATCTGCCTTACTCGCAAGACTCCTTGCATTAAAATAAATGCCATCCAGCCTTGCCATACTCCCTTGTGCCATTACATATTTGCTCTGCCTTCCAGGCTGACTTGTTTTTTCCTCTATATTTGGCTGTGCATCACCCTCTACTATAGCTCCACTCCGTATCCCATCCCCCTGCCAAGTTAGTTAAAGCCACCCCCCACCACCCCCCAACAGTACTAGCAAACCTCCCAGCAAGGATGTTGGTCCCGTTCCGGTTCAGGTGCAACCCGTCCGACTTGTACAGATCCCACCTTCCCCAGAAGCAGACCCAGTGATCCAGGAAACTAAAGCCCTCCCTCCTGCACCACCTCTTTAGCCACGCATTCATCTGCTCTATCCTCCTATTCCTATACTGACTAGCATGTGGCACCGGGAGTAAATTCAGTTAATGAAATAAATCTGGAATAAAAAGCTAGTATCAGTGATGGTGACCATGAAACTACTAGATTGTCATAAAAACCCATCTGGTTCACTAATGTCCTTTAGGGAAGGAAATCTGCCGTCCTTACCTGGTCTGGCCTACATGTGGCCCCAGACCCACAGCTCTGAATGGCAATAGATTGGGAGAAGGGGGAGTGCAACAAGACCTGGGTGTCCTTGTGCACCAGTCGCTGAAGGTAAGCATGCAGGTGCAGCAGGCGGTTAAGAAGGCAAATGGTATGTTGGCCTTCGTAGCGAGAGGCTTTGAGTACAGGAACAAGGATGTCTTGCTGCAGTTGTACAGGGCCATGGTGAGACCACATCTTGAATATTGTGTGCAGTTTTGGTCGCCTTATCTGAGGAAGGATGTTCTTGCCATGGAGGGAGTGCAGCGAAGATTCACCAGGCTGATACCTGGGATGGCAGGAATGACGTATGAGGAGAGATTGGGTTGATTGGGCTTGTACTCGCTGGAGTTTAGAAGAATGAGAGGGGATCTCATTGAAACTTATAAAATTCTGACAGGACTAGACAGACTAGATGCAGGAAGGATGTTCCCGATGGTCAGGGAGTCCAGAACCAGGGGTCACAGTCTAAGGATAATGGGTAAGCCATTTAGGACAGAGATGAGGAGGAATTTCTTCACCCAGAGAGTGGTGAACCTGTGGAATTCTCTACCACAGAAGGCAGTAGAGGCCAATTCATTAAATATATTCAAGAAGGAGTTGGATATATTTCTTAAGGCTAAAGGGATCAAGGGATATGGGGAGAAGGCAGGGACAGGGTACTGAATTTGGATGATCAGCCATGATCGCATTGAATGGCGGAGCAGGCTCGAGGGGCCGAATGGCCTACTTCTGCTCCTATCTTCTATGTTTCTATGTTTCTATGCCCTCTCAAATGCCACTTATTCAAAGAAGGCGGCTCACCACCACGTACTCGAGGGCAATTAGAGACGGGCAATAAATGCTGACCTTGCCGGCGACGTCCACATCCCATGAATAAATTTAAACAAATGGTTCATGGCAATGGCCCAGAACAAGCTTTGGATTGTGAGGGATGCTCTAGATCGGTGTTCAGTGTCAGGGCTTGGAATCTGGTCATGGTAGGAGTGGAATCCAGTTGCAGCAGTGAGGTCTGCTTGTGTTGGAAAGGGAACAGTATGACAGGTAGACGACAAACATAAGAAGTGGTAACACGGAGGGGACAAGCAGGAGGTGGCAGTCAGCTATGGAAAACTATGGCACAGCGCCACCTTTCTTTAAGATGCAGCTAGGAGCTCTCAGTAAGTAAGCAACAGTGTCGCCTACCTCGGATACTGTGCTTGGAGGACTCAATCAGAGGTAAGTAAAATTAGTAGGTGCGTTTAATTGTAACAGTAAAGCATGATAGCAAGGTCTTGCATATATGTGCAGTTCCTGTGTCACACTCACTTTCGGTAACGCTTTCTTGTCACAGCTATTTTCAAATTTCGGTCATGCTATTTCCATCACATACGAGCATACTTAAATTATAGAGAGGAAATAATTAGCTGGTCCATGCAGCCTGCGCCCTTTAAGCAGTATGATTCCCATCAACCCCCAGGAGATTGCACAGCTGTTGGTGGGGAGCGGGGCCAAGTGTTGTGAATCATGATGTCTAAAGCATCACCGCTGCATTGGACAGGCTCAATGGACCAACTATTTTACTCCTGTCCATCATTTCCGTATGTTTGTATATGATAGAAATAGCATCATTGCAAAAGTGTGATGGGAATAGGCGGGACCAGAAAGTGTTACAGGAAGTGAGTGTGACAATTACAGGAAATGCACACATATGCAGGACCTTTAATATATTGTACAGATATAGGGGAATCAAGGGATATGGGGATCAGTCGGGAAAGTAGAGATGAGGTTGAAGATCAGCCGTGATCTTATTGAATGACGGAGCAAGCTCGAAGGGCCAAATGGCCTACTCCTGCTCCTAATTCTTATGTTCTTATACCTCTTTATCCTGTAACTTATGGTCACATTCTACACTGGTTATTTATTCAGGTTGTTTTGATAGAAGTTCATCAACATCAATGACTATTTTTTATACAGAATCTATTCCACATATTTACTGAATCCAGGTCACTTTGTCTATCACACCATCTGTTTTGAAGTAATTTGAGTTTTTGCAGCACAGATTGATTTCCATGGATGTGCAGTTTATGTTTTCACACCACCGATCATTACTCTTCACCCCTGGGTTCTGACTAATTGATTAGCAGAAACCTCGGGGCAAAGATCAGAGACCAGAGGTGTGAGTAGGCAAACTGCATGTTACTCAAATTGATCTCTGTCACAAAACCTAAAATAACTTCAAAACTGATGGCGTGAGGGACATTTTCTGAGGCTGGCCTCTTTAGTTCCTACCAGGACCTCGGGGGAAAGTGATTATGTGGCAATTGCAGCTTTAAAGGCTGCACGTGTGAAAATAAAACCACATTTGAAGAAAATCTTTTAAATGATCAGAATCTGAAAACCATATAATGCCCATAGATTTCTCATATGAATGGCTGTTGTTTTACATCTGCGGCATTGAAAGTCAAGTCGGGAATACTCTCATTTACATTTAAAGCTCTGCTTCCAAACCTGACTTTTACACTTCAGTGAAACCATTTGACTTGAATATAAACTGACATTGCTCGCTGATTGCCTATTCTTTTTCTTGCAAATATACACAATTCATACATTTGTCGGGATTTGCATTAAAACTGATCAGGATGTCATTACAATGAATGGGGAAAATATGTTGTTTTTTTCAACAACAAAAAACTTGCATATAAACTGACGTTACACACATTCAGTTTACCTAGACTGTGCTGCTTATCTGCTCGCTGGAATCCATTTTAAAAAGTTATAAACTAGATGAAGTAATTTTCAGCTGATCGTCACAATAAAGGAATTTTATTCGAGGGATGATGCTGTATTTAACTTAACTCTTTAAGTGACGGGCCCCGACTGAGCACTAATTGCAGCTGCTTATGTAGCCATTAAAGGGCTTGAGCTCATAATCTTCTTTGACATGATCACTGCTATGATCCCTAGAAAATTAATTGAAAGTGCCAGTTTGGAAATCTCAGTCCAGGGTTTTCTTCAGTGACCAATGACCATATCAATGCATTGGAGACAGGGTTTCTCACAATGTTATTTCCTCAGTCCAATGAGCTGCATGAAAGGAATCAGTGAAGCATGGGCAGTGTAATAAAATCACAGGGATAAAAGTTTCCCTGCACTTTCTAAAAAGCTATTACAGTGTTTTGTTAATTTTAAATGTATTTAGAAGCCACACATGTTCTCTATTCACTGCAGTCTGCTACTGCACACAACGGCTAATGAGACTTAATAGAAAACGTGTATGAGTTCTAAGTACAGTAGACCCTCGCTATAACACTGTCTTTGAGAGGCATAGAAAATCATGTTTTGCCAAGGCACATGGTATCGAGAAGGTTGTTTATATGATTTTTCTGTCAGTGAGAGTACCATAAACAAAGGACTTTATCTTAAACCTTCTGATATATCATCGCATTTTTACAAGAGCCACTGTACATTGGCGTAGAACAAGACAATGGAATAATTTAACAAAATACAGGAGGCTTTCAGTTATATACACACACTAATGAATCTCCTGTGGTGGAAAATGTAAAACAAAACACAGAACTCGATGAACATTGAGCTTGTAATAATAATTCCACTTTTTTTTCTATTATCTTTTTTTAAGTATTTGTTCATGGGATGTGGGCGTCGCTGGCAAGGCCAGCATTTATTGCCCATCTCTAATTGCCCTTGCGAAGGTGGTGGTGAGCCGTCTTTTTGAACTGCTGCAGTCCGTGTGGTGAAGGTACTCCCACAGTGCTGTTAGGTAGGGAGTTCCAAGATTTTGACCCAGCGACGATGAAGGAATGGCGATATACTTCCAAGTCAGGATGGTGTGTGACTTAGAGGGGAACTTGGAGGTGGCGATGTTCCCATGCGCTTGCTGCCCTTGTCCTTCTAGCTGGTAGAGGTCACGGGTTTGAGAGGTGCTGCCGAAGGAGCCTTGGCGAGTTGCTGCAGTGCATCTTGTAGATGGTACACACTGCAGCCACGGTACGCCGGAGGTGGAGGGAGTGAATGTTTAAGGTGGTGGATGGGGTGCCAATCAAGCGGGCTGCTTTGTCCTGGATGGTGTCGAGCTTCTTGAGTGTTGTTGGAGCTGCACTCATCCAGGCAAGTGGAGAGTATTCCATCAACCCCTGACTTATGCCTTGTAGATGGTGGAAAGGCTTTGAGGAGTCAGATTGCTATCCATACCTTTTCATACCTTATTTCTTACATTCTGTCTCCTGTGTTTTATGATTTTTTGATTATATATTCTATTCTTCCTTAGGTTTTATAATCTTTCCTGAATCATTCAATGTGGGTCTTTGCTCTATTTGTCTTATAGTTTTCCTTTGTGTCTGTTGTCTGTTTTGCTTTAGAATTCTTTCAATGGAATTGTGTTACCTTTGGTTGAGTGTAACACAGAGAGCAGTGAGCTGTAGACTAACTTCATCTGTATCAACTCAAGTGCAATCTAGCAAGATGGGAGTAGCAGAGGGAGCTAAAACTTTAGATTGGGGATTGTATGCAATTGGAGGCGAGGCCAAGGAGAGACTTTATCTATGACTGTCCATGAAGCTGCAGTTCACTGGAGGCAGCAGAAGTCCTAAAATAGTCATTGCAGTGGATTGTTTGTTAATCTATGCCCAAGGCATCTTGCACTGCCTGTCTGGGAGTATGTTTAACCAGAGCCTGGCACTGTGGCTGGAGGTGAGCTTGTGATGAACAAGTCTCCTTTATTGTATAAAGCTGAAACTCACCAAATCCCCACCCTCACCTTTTCTTGTTTTACTGATATTGGTCCACAGCCTTGTCAATCAAACATTGAGCAAAGAGAATAGTCACATGATGGACAGTGGCTGCCACGAGTAATGATGTAACTAGAAAGTAACACCAGAGTCATATGATTACAACTGGTCAATGAGATTACATAGAAACATAGAAGATAGGAGCAGGAGTAGGCCATTCGGCCCCTCGAGCCTGCTCCGCCATTCAATGTGATCATGGCTGATCATCCAAATTCAGTACCCTGTCCCTGCTTTCTCCCCATATCTCTTGATCCCCTTAGCCTTAAGAAATATATCGAACTCCTTCTTGAATATATTTAATGAATTGGCCTCAACTGCCTTGTGTGGTAGAGAATTCCACAGGTTCACCACTCTCTGGGTGAAGAAATTCCTCCTCATCTCTGTCCTAAATGGCTTACCCCTTATCCTTAGACTGTGACCCCTGGTTCTGGACTCCCCCGCCATCGGGAACAGCGTTCCTGCATCTAGTCTGTCTAGTCTTGTTAGAATTTTATAAGTTTCAATGAGATCCCCTCTCATTCTTCTAAACTCTAGCGAATGTAAGCCTAATTGACCCAATCTCTCTTCATACGTCGTTCCTGCCTTCCCAGGTATCAGTCTGGTGAATCTTCGCTGCACTCCCTCCATGGCAAGAACATCCTTCCTCAGATAAGGCGACCAAAATAGCACACAATACTCAAGGTGCGATCTCAACAAAGCCCTGTACAACTACAGCAAGACATCCTTGCTCCTGTACTCGAATCCTCTTGCTATGAAGGCCAGCATACCACTTGCCTTCTTAACCGCCTGCTGCACCTGCATGCTTATGTTCAGCGACTGGTGCACAAGGACACCCAGGTCTCGTTGCACTTCCCATTTTCTCAATCTATTGCCATTCAGATAATAATCTGCCTTCCTGTTTTTGCCACCAAAGTGGATAACCTCGCATTTATTCACATTATACTGCATCTGTCATGCATCTGCCCAATCGCCCAACCTGTCCAAATTGTACTGGAGTTTCTCTGCATCCTCCTCACAGCACACACGCCCAACCAGCTTTGTGTCGTCTGTAAACTTGGAGATATTACATCTAGTTCCCTCGTCTAGATCATGAATATATATTGTGAATAACTGGGGCCCTAGCACCGCTCCCTGCAGTACCCCACTAGTCACTGCCTTCCACTCGGAAAAAGACCCGTTTATTCCAACTCTTTGCTTCCTGTCTGCCAACCAGTTTTCTATCTAAGTCAGTGCCTTACCCCCAATCCCATGTGCTTTAACTTTGCACGCTAGTCTCTTATGCGGGACCTTATCGAAAGCCTTCTGAAAGTCCAAATACACCACATCCACTGGTTCTCCCTTATCTATTCTACCAGTTACATCCTCAAAATATTCCAGTAGATTAGTCAAGCATGATTTACCTTTTGTAAATCCATGTTGACTTTGTCCGATCCATCACTGTTTTCCAAGTGCTCTGCTATTACATCTTTTATAATGGTCTCTAGCATTTTCCCCATTACAGATATCAGGTCTATAATTCCCCGTTTTTTCTCTACCACTTTTTTAAATAGTGGGGTTACACTAGCTACCCTCCAATCCATGGGAACTGTTCCAGAATCTATAGAATTTTGGAAGATGACCAGCAATGCATTTACTATTTCTAAGGACACTTCCTTAAGTACCCTAGGATGTAGATTATCAGGCCCTGTGGATTTATCGGCCTTTAGTCCTGTCAATTTCCCTAACACCATTTCCCTACAAATACTGATTTCATTCAATTCCTCACTCTCATTAGACCCTATGTTCCCCGACATCTCTGGGAGTTTATTTGTGTCCTCCTTTGTGAAGATAGAACCAAAGTATGTATTTAATTGGTCTGCCATGTCTTTGTTCCCCATTATAAATTCCGCTGATTCTGACTGCAAGGGACCTATGCTTGACTTTACCAATCTTTTTCTCTTCACATATCTATAGAAGCTTTTACATTCAGTTTAGGTTCCCTGCAAGCTTACTCTCATACACTATTTCCCCCTCTTAATTAATCCCTTTGTCCTTCTTTGCTGAATCCTAAACTGCTCCCAATCCTCAAGTTTGCTGCTTTTTCTGGCCAATTTATATGTCCTCTCCTTGGATCTTATGCTATCCCTAATTTCCCTTGTTAGCCAATGTTGGATCGCCTTTTTTGTTTTATTTTTATGCCAAACAGGGATGAACAAATTCTGTAGTTCATCCATGCGATCTTTAAATGTTTGCCATTGCCTATTCACCGTCAACCCTTTAAGTAACATTCCCCAATCCATCCTAGCCAACTCGCGCCTCATACCATTGTAATTTCCTTTATTTAAATTCAGTACCCAAATCTCTGAATCAACTACTTTACTCTCCATCTTAATGAATAATTCTATCATATTATGATCGCTCCTCCCCAAGGGGCTTCGTACAACAAGATTGCTAATTAACCCTTTCTCATTACATAATACCCAGTCTAAGATGGTCTGATCTCTAGTTGGTTCCTCAACATATTGCTCCAGGAAACCATCCTGTATACACTCTAGGAATTCCTCTTCCACAGTATTGTTACTAATTTGGTTAGACCAATCAATATGTAGATTAAAGTCACCCATGATAATTGCTGTGCACTTATTGCACGCATCTCTAATTTCCCATTTAATGCCATCCCCAACCTCAGCATTACTGTTTGGGGGTCTGTATACAACTCCCACTAACGTTTTCTGCCCCTTGGTATTTCTCAGCTCTACCCATACAGATTCCACATCATCAGAGCTAATATCCTTCCTTACTATTGTGTTAATCTCCTCTTTAACCAGCAATGCTACCCAACCACCTTTTCCTTTTTGCCTGTCCTTCCTGAATATTGAATACCCCTGGATGTTGAATTCCCAGCCTTGGTCACCCTGGAGCCATGTCTCCGTAATCCCAATTACAGGAAACTTTCGATTTACCGGCACCTAATTAACTGGAAATCTCAGTTAACCGGCAAAATTCAGGAGTAGGTTTTACTTCATATTGTATTTGCCTTCTTCCATCTGCACTGTGCAAGGGTGTGGCGGCAGCTGTTGCTAAGCTACAGAGATGCTTGAAACTTGAGGCCATTGTTCTACAGTTGTTGCTAAGCAACAGGGTTTGTTGCTTTATACGGAGCTGTCAGCTCTCCGTATCTTTTACTATAGCATTTGGTTATCCGGAATTTTTGATGAACCGGCACCACGTCGGTCCCATCCGTGCCGGATAACAAAAACTTTCCTGTATATCATATCTGTTTACATCTACTTGCACAGCTAATTCATCCACCTTATTATGAATGCTCCTTCCATTAAGACACAAAGCTTTCAGGCTTGTTTTTTTAACGCTCTTAGGCCTTTTAGAATTATTGTTTACTGTGGCCATGTTTGATTTACACCCTTGATTTCTCTGACTTCCACTTTTGCTTTTCTCCTTCCTGTCTTTTGCTTCTATCCTTGCTTCCCTTTGCTCTGTCTCCCTGCACAGGTTCCCAACCCCCTGCCATTTTAGTTTAAACCCTCCCCAACAGCACTAGCCAATACTCCCCCTAGGACATCGGTCCCAGTCCTGTCTAGGTGCAAACCGTCCAGTTTGTACTGGTCCCACCTCCCCCAGAACCAGTTCCAATGTCCCAGGAATTTGAATCTCTCTCCCTTGCACCATTCTTCTAGCTATGTATTCATCTGAAATATCCTTCTATTTCTACTCTGACTAGCACGTGGTACTGGTAGCAATCCTGAGATTACTACCTTTGAGGTCCTATTTTTAAATTCACCTCCTAACTCCCTATATTCAGCTTTTAGGACTTCATCCCATTTTTTACTTATATCGTTGGTACCTATATGCACCATGAGAACTGGCTGTTCACCCTCCCCCTCCAGATGCCCTGCAGCTGCTCCGAGACATCCTTGACCCTTGCACCAGGGAGGCAACATACCATCCTGGATTCTCGTTTGCGGCCACAGAAACGCCTATCTATTCCCCTTACAATAGAATCCCCTATCACTATAGCTCTCCTACTCTTTTTCCTCCTGTCCCATGCAGCAGAACCACCCATGGTGCCAGGAAGTTGGTTGCAGCTGCCTTTCCCCGATAAGCCATCCTCCCCAACAATATCCAATGTGGTATATCTGCTTTTGAGCGGGATGGCCACAGGGGACCCCTGCACTACCTGCCTGCACCTACTACTCAGTCTGGCAGTCACCCATTCCCTTCCTGCCTGTGCAGCCTTTACCTGCGGTGTGACCAACTGATTAAACATGATATCCACGATGTCCTCAGCATCGCGAATGCTCCAGTATGTATCCATTTGCAGCTCCAGCGCTGCAATGGGGTCTGCCAGTAGCTGCAGCTGGATACACTTCCCGCACACATGGTCGTCAGGGACACAGGAAGTGTCCCTGATTTCCCACATAGTGCAGGAGGAGCATGCCACAGGGCCGAGCTTTGCTGCCATGACTTACCCTTTAATTAATTTAAATTAAATCAATACCACCAATTATACTACAATTAAATGATATACTCAAAGGTCCTTGTTTCCTAGCACTCCCCGCTACACAACAGAGACCTTAGAAACTATAACCACAAAATTAAGACCTTCTAAATTTTATAAACTATGAACCTTAACTGTCAAACTATAGAGTAATATAACTACTCACCCAATCAGCTGCTCCCTCCTGCCTGCATCACATTTTGAATCATGATGTGGCTCTGGAACGCCGCTGCCGGTCTGCGAGATTGGTAAAGCTCTGTAAAAAAGCCCACAATAGTGAGTTTAAATACTCACTGAACCTCCGCTCTCACCGCTCCCGACAATAGCCTGTTACAATACGACAGATTACAGCCAACCAATAACTTGACTCAAAAGGGACACCAATTTTTTTTTATATATGACACATAAACAAGAAGTAACAGAAAGGGTAGATAAGGGTAATGTAGGAGATGTAATATATCTGAATTTCCAAAAAGCCGTCGATAAGCTAGTAGACTCATGACTAAGGTCAGGTTATGTGGAGTCAGGGGACAAGTAGCAGAATGAATAGCAATCTGGCTACAAAACAAAAAACAGAGATAGGGGTTAAAGGTAGTTACTCGGATTGGCAAATGGTGGGAAGTGGTGTTCCACAAGGATTGGTGCTGGGACACTGTTGTTCACCATTTACATAAACGATTTGGACTCAGGAATCAGAAGTATAATTTCAAAATTTTCAACTGACACCAATTTGGGGGGTGTAGTTAATACAGAGGAGGACTGTGCCAAAATACAGGAAGGAATTAATAAACTTGCAGAATGAACTTCAGTATAGATAAGTGCAAGGTTGAACATTTTGGTAGCAAGAATAAAGAGGTCACATACTGCTTGGAAAATAAGTGTCAAAATGGGGTAGAGGAATAAAGGGATCTGGGATTACTAAAAGTAGCGAAGCAGGTTAATAAGGCCATTAAAAAAAGCAAAGAAAGCATTGGGGTTCATGTCTAGAGGGATAGAATTGAAATGCAGAGAAGTTCTCTTAAACTTGTATAGACCACACTTGGAATACTGTGGAATATGTTCTGCTCTCCATATTATAAAAATGATACAGAGGCACTGGAGAAGGTGCAAAAAAGATTTACTAGAATGATACCAGAACTGAGAGATTATGCCTATCTGGAAAGGCTGAACAGGCTGAGGCTCTTTTCTCTAGAAAAGAGAAGACCGAGGGGTGACCTGATAGAGCTCTTTAAGATTATGAAAGGGTTTGATAGGGTGGACGTAAAGATGTTTCCACTTGCAGGTGAGACCAAAACTCAGGGCCATAAATATAAGATAGTCACCAATAAACCCAATAGGGAATTCAGGAGAAACTTCTTTACCCAGAGAGTGGTTAGAATGTGGAACTCGCTACCACAGGGAGTAGATGAGGTGGCTAGTATAGATGCATTCAAGGGGAAGCTAGATAAGCACATGAGGGAGAAAGGAATAGAAAGTTATGATGATGGGGTGGGAGGAGGCTTGTGTGACGCAGAAATACCGGCATGGACTTTGTAATACTTTGAATAGATATTGTCAATCATCACGGCAGATTAATCAGCCTTTATGCATTGAAGAACAAAAACTACCGTGAAGTAGGTGAAGTACTTCCAAACAAAAGGTCATTCTGAGGAATGAAGGTAAATTGAGGGCTAAAGGTGAATTCACACTCCCAGGTTCCTGCATAAACCAGGCTCGGGATTAAAGGGAAGGTTTGAAAAAATGTCTTTACCTGGAGGGCCATTGGAACTTGTATTTATTTTTACAAACCGTTGTTGACATTTGACTACATTAAAGGTGCTATATAAATGCACGTTATTGTTGGTATAGAGGTGAAAACAGGAAAATGCCATAAGACAATGCGGCACGTGTGGGGGAAAGCACTGGCACAGACTTGATGGGCGAATGGGCTGTTTCTGTGCTGGGAATGGCAAAGTAGCTTAATAAAGGAATTGGGAAGGAGGGCAAAAACATTTGGTCAAATGGATGTATTTGACATATGCTGCTTCTGAGTGAGATAGCAGAACCACGCAACAAATCAAATGCTATAGAAGGAGGGCAAAGCAACCAGCAACATTCACCCAGCTATTACAGAAACAGTTCCAGTGGTTTCAACATGTGTGCAGAATGGTCCAAGACAGGTTACTCAAGCATATCATGAAATGGGCACCAGAAGAGAAGGCAAAATGGCCAGGGAGGAGAGGGAAGTATTCATTCACTGTGCAGCCTTAACAAATTTGTAAATGGACTTTCAAAGAGGTAAACACATGAGAGCAGGCAGACCTGCCAGTCCGTACTGGCCTAATGCACATGACCTTTCTAGAGATATTTCTGTAATATTACATTAATGTTGAGCAAAAAAGTATGAGGAAAACAATGCTTAAGATTGGTATATGTCATTTATTCTATAAGTAAGGAAGACCTCAAATCCCATGTGACAAAGCCTTGTGTGCGAGACCAACTCTGTCACCCTGTTATCCATTAATTTTAATATTTGTAAATACTGCAGACAAAATATAAGCTAGTATCACATTCCTTCAAAAGCTGCATGGAAACAGCTAAACGTAGAAAATGTGTGGAGGTTTGATTATTGTGGTAAACCACTGTTATAGTTATCACTGTATATTGTTCTCACTGTTCTCACTGTCACATCACTACACGAGGTCGCCTCTTGTCGCACTGTTATACCTGGGCTGACCACCTCCGACTCCGCCCATTACCTGCCCAGGTATAAAGGTAGCTGACTGGTTAGTATTCCTCCCTGTTGGATCGGATCACCCACGAGGGTGGGCTCTGTTATTTAGCCAATAAAAACCTTCAGTTACGTTCTTAACTCGTCGCCTTTTATTGGACTAATTGATAGGCATATCAATTTTATTGGCTAAATTTTAAAGATGTCTGATAATGAACAGCAACAGCAAGGAGCTCACCCAGCAGCACAGCAACAGCAGCCTCCAGACAACGGGCCACACCAGCCGGCTTGGCTGCAAGCCTTGAAACCACCATACCTGGATCTAAACCCACAGGCACCAAACTCAGCCAACGACTTCAAACACTGGCTGGACTGCTTCGAATCGTATCTGGAGGAAGCCGTCGTCCCTCAGAGATCCAAACTAAGAGTCCTGAAAGCCCAAGCGAGCCCGAGAGTATATACACTCATCCAGGACATGACTACGTACGACGACGCCATCAACCTACTGAAACAGCAGTACCGGAGCCCGGTAAACTACATGTACACTAGGCATCTCTTAAGATCTCGCCAGCAACAGCCAGGAGAATCGATAGCTGAATTTTCACGAGCGCTGAGACAACTCGGCAGGAACTGTGACTTTAAAGCGGTGACGGCTACTGCGAACATGGAAGACAATGTCCGCGACGCCTTGGTGAGAGGCCTACGTTCCGACTACACACGGCAAAGACTGCTTGAAGCTAAGGACATAGACCTGGACAAGGCCGAAGCCCTCGCCCTCACCCTAGAGGCCACCCAGCAAGACCAGGAAGCGTTTGCCAGGTACTATTCGCGACCCTGGGACTCGGGCCCGACCCCCACCCCACCACCCTTCACAGCGCTGCCCCCGGGACCTACCTCAGCGTCTGCATCACGGATCCGACCGGGCCCGCTAGCCCCGGTACCGGCCCCGACATCAGGCAACCCCGATCGGGCCGCTGGCTGCTTCTTTTGCGGCCAGGAGAAGCATCCGAGGTCGCGCTGCCCAGCCAAAAACTCGACCTGCAAAACCTGCCTCAAGAAAGGCCACTTCTCCAAGGCCTGCAGAAGCAAATCCTCAGAAGCCAGCAGTGCCTCATGCGAACCCTGGGGGCGGCCATCTTTGTGCGGGGCAGCCGAAGCCTGCAGAGCCTCATGGGAAAACCAGGGGCGGCCATCTTTGTGCGGGGCAGCCGAAGCCTGCAGAGCCTCATGAGAAAACCAGGGGCGGCCATCTTTGTGCGGGGCAGCCGAAGCCTGCAGAGCCTCATGGGAACAGCAGGGGCGGCCATCTTTGTGCGGGGCAAACGATTTAAACAGAGCCTCATGTGAACTACGGGGGCCGCCATCTTCGCCGCCATCTTGTCATGACAACGACGCGCTCATCTACACCCTAGCTTCCGTGACCCTGGATCAAGCCCGCCCGCACCACCTGGCCAGCTCAATGATGGACATCAAAGTCAACGGCCACGCCACGACCTGCCTGTTCGACAGCGGAAGCACGGAGAGCTTCATCCACCCAGACACGGTGAGCCACTACTCCCTCCCCGTCCTGCCAACGCGCAGCCGCATCTCGATGGCATCGAGGTCGCACGCCACAGACATCAGCGGCTACTGTGTCGTGACATTGTCGGTTAAAGGGACAGAGTATAAAAATTTTAAACTCCTCGTACTCCCCCAGCTGTGCGCTGCCGTCATACTAGGGCTGGACTTCCAATCCCACCTCCAAAGTGTAACCCTAGCATACGGTGGACCCCTCCCCCCACTCACAGTCGACAACCAGCGAAAGTTAAACCGCCCACCGCGTAACACCTGCAGCCTATCCACCCTCAAGGTACCGCCACCTTCCCTGTTCGCTAACCTCACCCCCGACTGCAAACCTGTCGCTACTAAGAGCAGGCGGTACAGCGCTGGGGACAGAGCCTTCATTAGCTCTGAGGTGCAGCGACTCCTGAAAGAGGGCATTATTGAGGGGAGCAGCAGCCCCTGGCGTGCCCAGGTGGTGGTAGTCAAGACCGGCGACAAAAATCGCCTGGTTATCGACTACAGCCAGACCATAAACAGATACACCCAGCTGGACGCATACCCCCTCCCCCGCATATCGGACATGGTCAATGAGATTGCACAATACCGCGTATTCTCGACCATCGACCTCAAGTCGGCCTACCACCAACTCCCCATCAGCCCGGAGGACAGCCAGTACACCGCCTTCGAGGCGAATGGCCGCCTCTACCAATTCCTTAGGGTCCCCTTTGGTGTCACCAACGGGGTCTCGGTTTTCCAACGGGAGATGGACCGGATGGTTGACCAGAACGGACTACAGGCCACTTTCCCCTATCTCGATAACGTCACCATCTGCGGCCGCAACCGGCAGGACCATGACGTGAATCTGGAGAAATTCCTCCGTACGGCCCAACGGCTGAACCTCACCTACAATAAGGAGAAATGCGTGTTTAACACAGCGCGCCTTGCCATCCTTGGCTGTGTAGTAGAGAACGGAGTCATCGGCCCCGACCCCGAAAGAATGCGCCCCCTCATGGAGCTACCCCTCCCCCACTGTCCAAAAGCACTTAGGAGAACCCTGGGGCTTTTCGCCTACTATGCCCAATGGGTACCCAATTATGCGGACAAAGCCAGACCCCTCCTGAAAACCACATCCTTCCCCCTCACGGAAGAGGCGTGCGTGGCCTTCTCCCTCATTAAGGGAGACATAGCCAAGGCCACAATGCACGCAGTGGATGAGTCAATCCCCTTCCAAGTGGAGAGCGATGCATCCGACTTCGCCCTAGCCGCTACCCTTAACCAGGAGGGTAGGCCGGTAGCCTTCTTCTCAAGGACCCTACAGGGCCCCGAGACCCGACACTCGTCGGTCGAGAAGGAAGCCCAGGCAATTGTGGAGGCAGTACGGCGCTGGAGGCACTACTTGGCAGGCAAACGATTTACCCTCCTCACCGACCAACGCTCGGTTGCCTTCATGTTTAATAACAAGCTGAGGGGCAAGATCAAGAACGACAAAATCTTGAGGTGGAGAATCGAGCTTTCCACCTATGATTATGAGATCTTGTACCGGCCCGGTAAACTGAACGACCCCCCTGATGCTCTTTCACGCATTACATGCGCCAGCGCGCAAAGTGATAGACTTCAGACCCTCCACAATGACCTCTGCCACCCCGGAGTCACCAGACTCTACCATTTCATTAAGGCCCGCAACCTGCCATACTCCATCGAGGAGGTCAGGACCATGACCAGGAACTGCCAGATCTGTGCTGAGTGCAAACCGCACTTCTATAAGCCGGACAGAGCAAGCCTGATCAAGGCCACCCGCCCCTTCGAGCGTCTGAGCATCGACTTCAAGGGGCCCCTACCGTCATCCGACCGTAATGTGTACTTCCTCAACATCGTTGATGAGTACTCCCGTTTCCCCTTTGCCTTCCCCTGCCCAGACATGACCAGTAACACGGTCATTAAATGCCTGAACAAACTCTTCGCCTTGTTCGGGTTCCCGAACTATATACATAGTGACCGGGGCGCCTCCTTCATGAGCGAGGAACTCCGTCAGTTCCTATTGGAGAGGGGTATTGCAGCAAGCAGGACCACCAGCTACAACCCCCGAGGGAACGGCCAGGTGGAAAGAGAGAACGCGACGGTATGGAAGGCCACCCTCTTAGCCTTAAAGTCTAAGGGCCTCCCAACCTCCCGCTGGCAAGAGGTCCTCCCGATTGCGCTGCACTCCATCCGGTCACTACTTTGCACTGCCATTAACACCACCCCCCATGCCCGAATGTTTGTCTTCCCCAGGAAGTCGACTACGGGAACCACCCTACCAACCTGGCTGACCTCTCCGGGACCCGTCTTGCTGCGAAAGCACGTGAGGGCCCATAAAACGGACCCCCTGGTCGAGAAGGTGAACCTCCTGCACGCCAACCCCCAGTACGCCTATGTGGCTTACCCAGACGGACGGGAGGACACTGTCTCCTTACGAGACCTCGCACCCTCACCCCCCCCTCCCAACCCCCCGAGTCCAGCCGAGGTAGACGGCATGCCGGAACCCCACGAGCCTTTGCCGACTACGCAGACACCAGCTTTAACACCGGATAATGTAACACCGCCGCTGCGACGATCGGAGAGGCTAACGAAGCCTCCGGACAGACTGACATACCAGAGCTGGTAATACACTTCACCCCGCCGGACTCTAATCTAAACAAGGGGTGAATGTGGTAAACCACTGTTATAGTTATCACTGTATATTGTTCTCACTGTTCTCACTGTCACATCACTACACGAGGTCGCCTCTTGTCGCACTGTTATACCTGGGCTGACCACCTCCGACTCCGCCCATTACCTGCCCAGGTATAAAGGTAGCTGACTGGCTAGTATTCCTCCCTGTTGGATCGGATCACCCACGAGGGTGGGCTCTGTTATTTAGCCAATAAAAACCTTCAGTTACGTTCTTAACTCGTCGCCTTTTATTGGACTAATTGATAGGCATATCAATTATGAACAAAACTGAAGAGATCTTACAATATCACTGATTGTTGATAACAACAGTTCTTTAGGCCCAATTTTAACCCCACCCCGTGCCCAATTTTATTATTCTAACAGTTTCCTTGGGAGCCAGGAGGAGTAGAAGTGCTTTTCCAGGCCCCACAAGGAAACCTGGGGCTTTCATCCACTGACCACGATTTTCTATGCCTCCCCCGTAACCACCCCCCAACTACTTAACTACTTACCTAACTGCCAGAGACCCTCCTACCACGCTCCCCCAACTCCCACCCGCCAGCCTAGAACATAGGAACATAAGAAATAGGAGCAGGAGTCGGCCATTCTGCCCTTCGAACCTGCTCAACCATTCAATAAGATCATGGCTGATCTTCTACCTCCACTCCACCTTCCCGCTCTATCCCCATATCCCTTGATTCCCTTAATATCCAAAAATGTATCGATCTCTGCCTTGAATATACGCAATGACTGAGCCTCCACAGCCCTCTGGGGCAGAGAATTCCAAAGATTCACAAACCTTTGCCGTCATTGATGTTGGGTTTGGGTGGGAGTCGGGCCTGGTGTATTTAAATGAGGCTCGTGAGTAAAAGTGGACTGGGCCTCATGTTAGCGAGCCAGAGCGAGCTAATGCTCATCCTGCCGGCCCCACGCTTGCCCACTCATTGGAAATTAAAATCGGGGCTTTTCTTTCCAGCAGCCATTTTCTGAGTTGGTTCGGGAGAGGGGAACCATCACACACATGGCTCCTGGATAAAGTGGGCACAATGGGCTTAATGGCCCTTTCTCAGTCTGTGCTTTTAAATCCAGGGTGAGTTGTTGACCAGCTTCATCTCACCAAGATACTTACCAAATGAATGACAGCATTCTTTCACAGCTAGCTCCCTCTTCAGGGTACATAGGCAATTTCAAAATATGGTCTTAAGCACCATTCTTTATGATAGCATATGAAATCTGCTGTGTCCTCACAAAAGTTATTATGCCATGATAAATAACAATTTGTGGCATTGCATGTTTTTGTTTAAAATGTCCTCCCCTTGTCTGAACCACTTGCAGGGGGTTGCAGTTATGGGGCTCTAGCAGCTTTAGGGAACACTTGCCCCAGTGGCCATTCTCCTCATGTGAGCCGACACAGTGAATGTCGATTTTGCCGGTGTCCTCCCCACTTATTACCACTTCCTCGGATCGTTATTTGGAAGGTGGTGATAGGCCTCAAGAAGCAGTGGTAACAGCCCTGAGATCTCCCAGTGGAGGAAGAGGGCCATTTAGCGGCTTCCTCTCCCTCAAATTAGCCCCCACTTATCATTTAGTGTAGGCCTCAGTCTCTGTCAAGGACTACCAGGCTGCCCCTTTAAATGGCCACCCGCCCACATCCCAACCAGGCCCAATAGGAACACACTGCCTGATAAGGTTGGTGGATACTGAGGCCTAGAAATTCAGTATCACCACGTTTGGGGCGCTATAGTCGAGCGTGCGCTAAATTTGGCGCCCGGCGCAAATTATCGCCACCTTCAGCAAAATTGACTTGCTTCGCCCCAAGAGGTTTTTGGTGCGCTAAAGCAGGCGCTGCACGACTATCCTAAGGCGCTAAGCCGGAGAGTCGAGGCGCTACCACCGAGGGCGGGAGCAGCACAGGTGCAGCCAGTTAGCGATTGCACGCAGACACGCTGGCGCCGGTCACCTCTTAAAGGGGGAGGGTCGATCTTGCATTGCAGCTTCCATAGTATGTGGCCATTCAAGGTTATGCCAGTGAAAAAGCAAACCAACTATAAAGTTCTGGGCCGAAGCCAGAAGTACCTCTGCGAGCGCTGACTCAATGCAGAAAGCTCTCTCCCTTTGTCTCTGCAAATCTCTCTCTCTCTCTCACAGAAGGAGCGGTCCAAAAATGGCTACAACAAAAAAGCTAGGAAGAGCCCCCTTTAAATAGCACCCCCCAGCCCCACAGCGACTGGGAACCGTTCCAGTCAACCAGTCGCTGGGAGTGCCAGGTGGAAAGGAGGCGGGCGCCACTGAAGTTCCGGTTCGGGGCGCCCCAAGGGCGTTGCACCATGAAATGACGTCAGGATCTGCGCGCGCAGCTGAGCGGGCATTGCGGTTTTGCGCCGCCGCTAAATGTCCGCTGAATTTCACAAAAGGCGCAGGTCTCGCCGCGCCCGGGCGCTAGCTGCGTCGCGCCCCACTTATCGCCCTCTTAAGGCGCTAGCGGCTGGCGCTACCAACTGAATTTCTCCCCCTGAGTCAATAGTAGCCTTCAAAAGGGAATTGGATAAATACTTGAAGGAGAAAATAAATTGCAGGGATATGGGGCAAGAGCGGGGGAGCGGAACTAACTGGATTGCTCTTCAAAAGTGCCGGCGCAGACTCGATGGGCCGAATGGCCTCCTCCTGTGCTGTACGATTCTGTGATTCTATGATCAGCACATTGTCGGTGAGCTGCGGACTCCATAAACAGATGTGGCTATTCGCCTGAACGACATTAAAAAAAAAAAATGCTGGGAATGCAGAGTAGGTTGGTCAACATCTGGCAGAAAAAGACCCTTCCAAAGAACGTATAAGTTACAGCTTGTCTTATTCTATAAGATTTGTTCAAAAAGCATGTATCGTTTCTGTTACATTCTGCGGGATTCTCAGACAGCTGGAAAGGAATTTTAAATCTTTTCAGCCAGCGACCCCTTTTACCTTAACTTTGATCTCATAACGTGGAAAATAAAATGGAAGAATTCCCTGTAAAGTTGAAACTACGTAATGTGTTGGACAAAAGACGGTAGAATTAAGTTCAAAACCCCTTTGTCATGCGGAAGAGTTCCTTTTTAATCCACACAAGTAGTTACATTCTCCATTTATTATCTAAACAGTCTTTGATGCTAAACTCTTGAGAGGAGACAAGCATAGGTCGCTTACAATTCTTCTGCAGAAATTAGGTGACACACCTCAACATAGATAACAGAAAGCTGCGCCATCAACACTTGAGTGTGCATTAATCTTTCCCAAATTAAAACCCGTGCTGCAGTGTTTAAGATTGAGGCCACCACGGTTCAGTGCTTTCTTGACCGCCGATTTTGATAAAAGTGTTTTAGGAGAGGTGAGATGTAGATAAATTGCCCTGAGCCGCACAACAATACCAGGGTGAATGTTTAGTCTATTGCTGCAATCATGCTGCACTGTCAGGCTGTTGTTTACAAATTTATTACAAAAGAGACCCCAAATGATAAACTGCAAATATTGATAAATTCAAACTGTCTCTTTTCACATACGTTTACTTTTTTTAAAAATTTGTTGCAGAAAGAAATAGATTCTTTTTTTTTCCGCCACGTCCACCAAATTCTTTCTCAATCTTCTGCCTTCCTTTTCCAAAGGCAATTGGGGGTAATTTTGGCTTTGGGTGATAGTGTAACATGGGTGATGTCGAATTCTTCTGGGAAGTATCTTGGCTAACAGGGAGCAGTTCTGAGAAGGCATCAGTATGAGTCAAGGCCTTCATGGCATCCAAAATTGCTTCCCAAAAAGGTTGAATGTAGCTGGAATAAAAGTAAGGGGCAAAATTGATTAAGCTATTGTGAGGTGTAGTATGTTCGATGCATGAGTTTAAGTTTGTTATGTATTTTGTGTTCTCTTCCCACCTATGGTGGCGCTGTCACAGGAGATAAATGGTTGGGTGTTCTCTGTTAAGTTTAGCTCTCTTTGTTCGGAACTTGCCAGAACTTCCTTTCCTTCCAATAAAGCACTTCATGTTTGAATCTCTGAGTTCTGAGTCCTAAATTGTGTCTAGGTAGAAAGGTACCGACACAACAAGTGGCAACGAGGAGCGGATGAATCTGTGTACGTTACGGGTGCAGTGAGTAAACAGAAATTTTAATTTAAAACGTGAGATGGCTACTATATTAGGAAACATTGGTGATTTTGATGAAAATGTGGAGCAATGGAGCGCATATACGGAACGTTTTGACTATTTTGTATTGGCGAATGCGGTGGCAAATGAAAAGGTCGTGCCTACTGTTAAGTATGTGTATTGTATTGAACAATTAACACAAAGACTTAAACGTATAACTCAAACAGGTCTTTACTGGTTGGAGGTAGGGACTGCACGTAGGTCTTTACTTCATGCCCACAGGCGGGAACTGAGGGGAGATCAGTACCCACAGTACTATTTATACCCCTATGGCCAGGAGTGGTACTGCGTATCACTACGCCCTACAAGTAGTGCAGTCCTGTCCATAGGTTCAAAGTAGCACACATATTACATACACAACATTCCTCCCTTCTTAGCTTTACAGTCATCTCCCCATTTAACATAACGTAATAACATATATACATATATAACTTCAGGTTTACATAACAGAATAACATAGATACATAGATAACTTCATGTCAAAACAGATCACAGATTCAGTCTCTGCGGAAAACAGTTCACAGATTCAATCTCTGTGGTGTAGTCGGTTCACGTTGCTGGAGTAACTCATTCAATAGTCCTTCCATGGATTTAACAGTTTGAACTTCCGAACTGAATTGGTTCCGTTCGGAGGGACCACGTGTGTGATCTGGTAGAGGTAATAATGGTTCAGATGGGTCATCTTCTGTTTCGACTTTTCCTTTTCTGCTTCTTGGAGACTCTCTGGGCTCCACTGTCAGCTGCCAGCTGCATGCGCAGTTCCTCCTTCTCTTCATCCTTTTTCCGTAGTAGAGCCACCTTCTCCCGATGTTCCGTAGACTTTCGGTGCTCCTCCATGATTTCTGTATGGTGGGAGTCGAAGTTACAAGTTGGGCAGGACAGGACATAGTAATATTCGGTGTCGTCCTGATCTAGGCCAGCGAGAGGGTCTTCTATTTCCTCCATACCCAGCTGGGCGTTAGCCAGCTTTTGTTCCAAGTCCAGACATCTTTCCTGAAGAGACTTCTTCATGCGTACCTCTTCATCCAGCTTTTTCTGGGCTTTCAGCAAGTCGTTTACTAATGACCTCATTTGAGATTTTACTACTTCAACTTCTTTTGGAGATTGATTGATCGGACTATTCAATCCCTCTACCGGAGCAGCTGTTTCAGCGGTCTGTTGTTCTACGTTGACGTGAGTCAGCGTACTTTTGGCATCCAAGGGCTGCTCTGTTGCAGTCATCTCAGTCTGTGTTGCCACCTCAGCTCTTCCAATAACCTTTGAGAGCTCCGAACCCCTTTCGTTTGAATATTGAAGTTCGTGTTCAAGTTTTTCCCATTTCAGAGTCCTGTCCTTCAGCATATGCAGGAGTTGGCTGACCGTTAACTCCTCTGACATCAGACGTTTTGTGTGCTCCTGCTCCATTTGCTCCAGCAGCTGCTTCTGTTGTCTTTCCAGATGTTCCCACTCGATATCAAAGAACTCTTTCGTCGCATTCATCTCTTGCTCAAAACGGCGAATCATTTGTTCTAATTGCTGTTGCAGTTTGAAATGGAGTTGAGTTCGAGCCCGGTGTCCCTCAGAAATGTGCATGTCAGTAGACTGGACAGACTCAGAATTCTCTATCTCAGTGGAATTCTGTGCTGAAACTTTGTCTTTTGCACACGGGTTGGTCTTACCATCATCAGTTCCAGAGTCTGGGTTGATTATGTTCACCGAGTTCTCACTCGTTATTGTTTGTAGGAAATGCCAGTCCATATTCATTTTCCTAATCCACTCCCGTCCTAGTAGTGGAGGACCTCCTTCAGATAGCACATATAAGTCCATTATTTGACTTTCTTCACACTTGTGGACCACTGTGACCTCAATTTTCCCGATGGGGTACACTCTTTGCCCCGTGTATGTTTTCAATATGAGCTCCGTATCCTGTAGGGGAATATGTTGGAATAACCTTCCATAATCTTTCTTATTTATGACCGTCAATGCCGATCCAGTGTCCAATTCCAGTTTTACTTGGACTCCTTCTATCTGAAGAGTGACCCAAATTGTCTGGAGGTCTGCACCCTTACCAACGTTGAGTACCCTTAAGCTAGCCAGTTCAGTACTGCTTAAGCCAGCCAGTTCATTACTGCTAGCGTCTGAATCGGACTCCTGTTCGGCCACCTTGTGTACTTTTGCGTATTTTCCTTGCGGTGACTTCTTGTTGCTGGTCTTCTTCCCTGACCTGCATACTCTAGCTATGTGTCCAAGCCTACCACAAGTTCTACATCCTTGGTTTTTAAACCAACACTGGTTCTGATCATGCGTTGTCTTTCCACAACGATAACATTTGCCAGAACTCACACCCAATTTGTGTGCACTGAGCTCCGGTGACCGTAGCTGCATTACTGCCGTGCCTCTCGCTGCGGCTTTGTGTGCTGCTGCCATAGTGACCGCCTTCTCAAGCGTCAGCTCATTCTCCTCGAGCAGTCGCTTTTGTGTATCCTGTTTAAATAAACCACACACAAATTTGTCTCGTAGTGCATCTGTCAGTCCCGTTCCAAACTGGCAATATTTCGCTAATTTACGCAATTCCAGCAAATATTCAGCATTGCTTTCATGCTGTAGCTGCCTTCTGTTGTAAAATTTAAATCGTTCCGCTAGCATCAGCGGCGTGGGGTTTAGATGATCTTTCAGGACAGTAACAATCTCATCGAACGTCTTATCCGCCGGTTCATCTGGTGATAACAGGTGTTTCAATTGCCCGTATGTCTTCGCACCCATTAAATTTAATAATGTTAGAGCTTTATCTTGGTCACGAATTTTATTGGCCTTACAATAATTTTTTACTCTTTCAACATATATTGCCCAATCTTCGAGGTCACTATCAAAGGTGCTAATATTCCCGTGTTTAGGCATTGTAGATTTGCAATTTCTCAGATTTTATTTTCTTTACTTGTTATCAAAGATGGCGGCTTCCCGCTCTTGCCGTCGTCCTCCGCCCACAAAATGGCGGTTTTCCCGCACTTGGCGGTCTTCACCCATCCCCCGACACCGTCTCCCTTCAGCCCCCGAGTGCGGCCCTTATCTTCGCCGCGATCGCCCGAGTGCGGCCCTTATCAGCGGATGCGATCGCTGGATCGCGAAGTGGCTCCTGACCGAAGCGGCTCTCGGCCCTTATCTTCTGTGCGATCGATAGCCCGCGCTGTGCACCGCGGCTCTCGCACCTTGAGCTTCTGCAGCCACCGCGCCTTTCAGTCCGAGTGCGGCCCTTATCTTTGGTCCCGATCGCTGGCCCGTGCTGCGCCTCGCACTTGAAGGCGGCCCGGCCTCATCTCCGATCGCGATCGATGGCCCTTATCTGCTCCGACTTCCCCAGCCCTGTCTTTGCAGCCGACGCTGCACGGCTTACCCCACCACCTAGGTTGAACAAGGAAACTGCAGAAAGACTTCTGTCAGTCGCTGGAAGCTGTCAGGATGGCTGCTGCACTCCAGTGCTCAGTCGCTGATGGAGGCTTCAGAGTCCTAAGCCTGTCGCTTCTAGTGGGGTGGTGAGGTTCGAAACCTCTCTTCAACTGCCGCAGGGTAAGAACCTGACTCGTCGCCAGTGTTAAGTATGTGTATTGTATTGAACAATTAACACAAAGACTTAAACGTATAACTCAAACAGGTCTTTACTGGTTGGAGGTAGGGACTGCACGTAGGTCTTTACTTCATGCCCACAGGCGGGAACTGAGGGGAGATCAGTACCCACAGTACTATTTATACCCCTATGGCCAGGAGTGGTACTGCATATCACTACGCCCTACAAGCAGTGCAGTCCTGTCCATAGGTTCAAAGTAGCACACATATTACATACACAACACCTACCTTTTTGAGTGTAATCGGGCCGAAGACATTCAATTTACTTCGCAGCCTCGTGCAGCCAGATAAGCCAGGAACTAAAACATATAAGCAACTAGTGGAAATTCTTGGAGCACATTTTTCACCAAAACCTCTGGTTATTGCTGAGAGATTTAGATTTCACAAACGGAATCAAGAGGAGGGGGAATCAGTGACGATGTTTATTGCTGCTTTAAAAAGGTTATCAGAACACTGCGAGTTCAAGGAGGTGCTGAAGGACACCATTAGAGACAGACTCGTGTGTGGTCTGCAAAATGCAGCCACACAGAAGCGCCTTCTTACTGAGGACAACCTTACTCTTGAAAAGGCCATTGAAGTTAGTGTCTCCATGGAGATGGCGGAAAAGGAGGCTCACCAGTTGAGTTCAACAGGGAGAGTTCACAAGGTGTCGTCTGAGCCTAAAGGTGCACGGAACGGCACATGTTACCGTTGTGGGAAAACGGGCCATCACGCTAATGACTGCTGGTGTACGGAGCTGGAATGCCGAAATTGTGGCAAAAAGGGTCACATTGAACGCGTCTGTAGAGGTAAAAAAAGAACAGACAGAGCTGGGAAGCATGGAAGCAAAATGTCTGTATTTGGACAAGAGAGGGAAAAGAGTGTTCATTCAGTGCAGTATGATGGAACAAGCAAAACAGAGGGGAGCGACACCTCTGAGGAGGAAGAGGTGCACATACTGACGGTTGCAGGTGATTCAAATGGCTATTGGGTGTCACCACTGGTGGAGGGACAATCAGTGCGGATGGAGGTGGACACAGGCGCGGCTGTGTCCCTTGTTTCAGACACTGTCTACAACAAAATGCTAAAGCATCTTACCCTTCAGCCAACAAACATTGTGCTAAAGACGTATACCGGCGAACCTGTAGCCATGAGAGGCGTCATTGAGGTGACAGTTAAATTGAACGGACAGACTGCAAAACTGCCACTATATGTGGTAAAGGGAAATTACCCATCGCTACTGGGACGTGCGTGGCTAGAGAAAATCACGCTGGACTGGCCTGCAGTCCGCATGATGTCAAAAGGGGAGTCAGGTCTGACTGCAGTGTTAAACAAACATGCAGAACTCTTCAATGGGGAACTTGGGAGCATGAAAAAGATCAGCGTGAGACTGGACATTAAACCTGACAGCAAGCCGAAGTTTCACAAAGCCCGACCTGTACCCTATGCAATTAGGCCAAAAGTTGAGGCTAACTTGGAGGCATTAGTCGAGAATGGAGTCCTGGAGCCTGTGAGCGTGAGCAAATGGGCCACACCCATTGTTCCTGTCCTGAAAAAGGATGGATCTGTTCGAATCTGCGGGGATTTTAAAGTGACTATTAACCCGGTGCTGTCTGCGGAACAGTACCCTCTTCCCCTCATTGATGATCTTTTTACAGGCCTGGCCGGAGGGCAAAAGTTCAGCAAAATAGACTTATGCCAGGCTTATCTACAAATGTATGTCGATAACAAATCAAAGGAGCTGCTGACAATTGTGACACACAAGGGGCTATACAGGTACTGCCGCCTTCTGTTTGGAATTACGTCAGCCCCTGCTCTATTCCAAAGGGCAATGGATCAGATTTTGAGTGGACTGCCAGGAGTCCAGTGCTACCTGGACGACATCCTTGTCACTGGGACAAATGAGGAGGATCATCTTCTGAACTTGGATGCGACACTACAGCGACTGAAAGAGTACGGACTCAGAGTTCGTAAAGACAAATGTGAATTCTTTCAGTCTTCAGTTGAGTACCTGGGGCATGTGATTGACGCTACTGGTCTGCATAAGGCGCCGTCAAAGGTCAAGGCGATCGTGGAGGCCCCAGCACCCCAGAATGTGAGCCAGTTACGTTCATTTCTGGGGCTACTTAACTACTATGGGAAGTTTATTCCAGACTTAGCAACATTGCTGAAGCCATTACATCAGTTGCTATTTCAAGGCAAAACATGGAAATGGACTGAACTGTGCAACGAAGCTTTCGCCCAAGCAAAGAAAGCATTGCTGAAATCGGAGGTCCTGACACACTTCGACCCAAAGCTACCCGTGCAGCTAGCATGTGATGCATCACCATATGGTGTGGGAGCAGTCATATCCCACATCATGCCTTCTGGTGAAGAGAAACCTATCGCCTTCGCATCACGCACCTTGAACAAGGCCGAGAGTAACTATGCGCAGATCGAGCGCGAGGCCTTGGGAATCGTTTTTGGAATATGAAAATTTCATCAGTACCTGGTTGGGAGAAGGTTCACACTCCTGATGGACCACCGTCCATTGACTTCAATCTTCGGGCCCCACACCGGAATTCCATCTCTTGCTGCAAGCAGGATGCAAAGGTGGGCTTTACTGTTGTCAGGACACACATACGACATCAAATATCGCAAATCAGACTTGCACGGCAACGCAGACGGTCTCTCGAGGCTACCCTTGCCTGTTACTCCCCCAGAGCCTCATCAGATAGACATCTTCTACTTTAGACAAGTGGAGGGAGCACCTGGCACTGCAGTTCAGGTGCGAAGGTACACCCGCAACGATCCAGTCCTGTCTGAGGTAATGGACGATGTCATTCGAGGTAGAGCTAAAGGAGATTCTCCTAGTTTGAAACCTTACGTTTCAAAAAGAAATGAGCTCTCCATCCAGGCAGGTTGTCTTCTTTGGGGACGCCGTGTCATCATTCCGCCACCTCTGAGGGAACCTATACTGCAACAACTTCATACAGGCCACAGTGGGATTGTTCGGATGAAGGAAATGGCAAGAAGCTACTTCTGGCGGCCAGGTCTCGATGGGAATATTGAGGAGAAAGCCAAAACATGTTCCCCATGTCAAAGGGTCCGGAATGTTCCACAGCTGGCAACCCTACACACCTGGGATTGGCCTGCAGAAGTGTGGCAGCGAGTACATGTAGACTTCGCCGGTCCTTTCGAAGAGAAGATGTTTATGGTGGTTGCAGACGCTCGTAGCAAGTGGCCGGAGGTCGCTGTGATGAGGTCTACCATGGCAGAGAAAACAGTTGAGAAACTTGGTGAGATGTTCAGCCATTATGGCTCACCGGAACAACTCGTAAGTGACAACGGTCCACAATTTGTATCACAGGAGTTTGCAACCTTCCTGCATGTGAATGGTGTCCAACACATCAGGTCTGCGCCCTATCATCCCTCTACTAACGGCCAGGCAGAAAGGTTCGTGCAAACTTTGAAGCACGCCTTGAAGGCATCGCAAGGTCAGGGCTCAATCCACCAACGTCTGAACAGCTTCCTGTTGTCCTACAGGAACGAGCCGCATGCCACAACCAAAACTTCCCCCGCTTCGCTCATGATGAAGAGGCAGTTGCGGACAAGTTTTGACTTACTCAAACCTCCAAGGGCAGAGCAGGTTGTCCATCGTCAACAACAAGCTCAAGTTGAAAAGAGAGAGAAAAGAGCCAAGGAGAGACGGTTTCATCCGGGAGAGCACATCCTAGCTCAAAACTACAACACTGGACCGAAATGGGTTCCTGCTACGGTGATCGCGCAGACGGGCCCTGTGTCTTACACGGTTGAGACTGCTGAGGACGTCGTCTGGAGAAGACACACAGATCAACAGTTGCTAGGAGCAGAGACAGCCACAGAGGCTCCAACGGCTGGTTGGCCTGAACTGTTTCCGGATACCGCAAACCAGCATCCTTTGCCACAGTGCTCTTCTCCAACACAGGAAGTCAAAGAGACTGTTCCACCTGTGCAAACTCCTGACTTTCGACTGACACAGGCACCTTCTCCATCCAGGCCTGTGTCAATGCCTACTGCTGTGGAAGCCAGCGATGACCGCCGGTATCCTGTCAGAGAGCGGCGGCCTCCAAGACGCTTGGATGTGTAGGCTTAGTGACTTACCCACAAGACTGGGGCAGAATAAACCCCAGGGTAAAGTCAGGGGTTGAGGCAGTCTACCTCTACCCTAGGTTCGTTGAGTGCATTGAAAGTAACTTACCTGTTGAGGAATAATGTGGACCTTCCATTTAAGAGGGGAGGAAATGTTATGTATTTTGTGTTCTCCTCCCACCTGTGGTGGCGCTGTCACAGGAGATAAATGGTTGGGTGTTCTCTGTTAAGTTTAGTTCTCTTTGTTCGGAACTTGCCAGAACTTCCTTTCCTTCCAATAAAGCACTTCATGTTTGAATCTCTGAGTTCTGAGTCCTAAATTGTGTCTAGGTAGAAAGGTACCGACACAACAAAGTTAACCCTCTCATATTCTGTTGCAAGTAGTGCTTGAAGGCCTGTTCCCGAGATCCCTTCCATTCTTCTTCTGTTATTTGGTGACCAAGGTCTCACTCCCTGTTTACAGGGCAAATAAATGCTTACAGGTACGGGTTGATAATGAGTAGCTCAAGAGGGATTGGCTCTTGCTGAGGTTTGCAGATCGTTGCTGGCTCCTGGATGAAGTTCCTCATTTGGAGGTGGCTGAACATATCCTGCTGAGTGAGGTGGAATTGGTCCCTTGGGGCATGGTATGAAAATCACATAATCTCACCCCTTTGAAGATGTTGGACAAGTCTGGTGATACCATTCACAGAACAGGCCCTAAATCCATTTGTGGCTGGTGCACCTGGTAGTTTCTTGTTGTGCCGGATTGAGATGAGGGCTGACAGATGGCTTATCCTTTGGGAATACCCCGCAATCAATGTTATTTGGAGAAGGAAGAGGAGAATGACCGAAGAGCAGCACAGGAAGGCCAGATTGGTCAGGCAGCAAAGGACCCATCCACTATTACCGCCTCACCAGGATAAACAGATCCAGCCACTCCTACCTCTACTGCTTCAGGAACAATGCTTGCAGAGGCTGCACTTCACAAGGGAAGCCATCCATGAGTTGTGTTACATGCTGGAACCTAACACTAAGACCACCTCCAGGCACATCATGCCAGTGGCTGTCAAAGTCACCACCACCCTAAATCTTTACACGACAGCATCATTCAGGCTACACCTGGTAACATCTGTACTATCAGCTGTGCACAAATGCTTCAAGCAAGTGCCAGATGCCCTGTTTGCTTGAGCTAGCCTATACATCAGCTTCACAAGGTTAGCCTCTATTGTGACACATGTGCAGACACCTGAGGGGGCTGGCAAGAGGTGACACATTCCGAACCTATAAACTATCCCTACTTTTTTTCCCACTGTGCTGAGAGGTAGCGGCATCATGCATTGTGTTCCAGCCATGTCACTCGTACTGGGCACTGACTCTGCTTGGCCACTGATCAGTGGAAGTGCTACCGAAAGCATTGTTGCCTGCAAGGCTCCAAAGCAGCTAGAGACAGCTTTAGCCTCAATGACAGCAAACTGAATATCCATGCCAGAAGCTAAGACTATGCTAAAGGCCTCTAAGGGCAGGGGTGTGCCCTGCAGATAGGCTTGGAGCTGCCACATACTCCAGGGTCGACGTCAGTGCTGAACTCAAATCCATCATGGTGCCACAGATACAGGTAGCACACTATTCTAATGCATCTAATATCTGATGCATTCTTGGAGATCGTCCCGAGTGCCGTCAAAGATGCTCCGCACGCTGATCGCATCCTTCTTTAAAAGCTGAACACTTAAGATCTGAATCCCAAGGTTCTTCAGACAGGAGCAGAGGTCTCATGACCTTCCAGTCACCAGTGTCCGCCTCCTCATATTACAACGCAGGCTCCTCCCGCCTACTTGCATTCTGTGCACATCCTTCTGGTCACTATCTAATGGCCCCAGGTGTGTCTAAGTTTTTGAGGAAAAGGGTTGATTGAAACCATGCATGAAGAAGTGCAGGCAGAAGGCGGAAGAAATGATCCAAGCTCCTCTTTCTGCTCCTCCTCTGTTTCTTGCTGTCAAACTTCTAGGAGAGGAGCAGGCCAGTTGTCAGCTTGGGTCGATCAGCAATACAATTCCCATTTGACTGTCAGAACAAGGAACCACATGTGGGTTTACTTACGTATTCGTATGACAAACGATGTATGCTTCATATGCATAAGAGGAAAGAGGACATGAAAGCCATGACCAACCTACAGCTTGCACCTGCCCTCCTACTTCCTGGTTGTTTGAGGGCTTCCGTCTCACAAGTAATTAGAGGGTGGATACTAGATAGACCCCCACCTGCTCCAGTGCTCTGCTGTAGATTACGGGTCACTTTCTCTTTTAATAAGAAAGTAAACAGTAGGAATGCCCTCTGGTTGCCATGACACAATCCCACACAGCTGGCGACAAGTAAGTACAATCATTAGGCTATCAGTGCATCCATTCAAACAGGGCTGTAAAGGAAGGAACAGTGGGAGGTGAAATAAGGAGGTGCCATGGGATTTGCGCCAACTCCTGTACATTGATGGGACATCAAAACAGTGAGGGGAAAGTGATTTTAAATGTAAACCCTGCTTATTTTTCTAAGGTTCCTCAGCCTTCCCTTGCCCTGATTGCCCTAACGGGGACACTGAACATCTTTCGGCACTGAGTTGCACGGCAGGGTGTGGTGAAGGTGGCACCAGCTTCCACAGCCACTTCTTTTCACTGTGCCTGGACAGCCCGTGGGTGGGGGTGAATTTCCACAAAGGTCCTCCCGTTTATCCACCGTAACTTTGGTGGAAGAGCTGTGGGAATTCCGGAAGAATAGGTGATGAGCGGGAGATCTGCAGCGAAAATTCACCCCTCCCAGTTCACTGGGTGCCTGGGCTCAGTTCCATATCATCTGGACTCGATCACCTGGTCACTTTCGCGCATCATTACAAACAGGACACCACAATGATGATAGATACATACAAGGTGTGAAGTGTAAAAAGGACATCAAAACGGTAAGGGGTCACAGTCTAAGGATAAGGAGTAGGCCATTTAGGACAGAAATGAGGAGGAATTTCTTCACCCAGAGAGTGGTGAACCTGTGGAATTCTCTACCACAGAAGGCAGTAGAGGCCAATTCATTAAATATATTTAAGAAGGAGTTGGATATATTTCTCAAGGCTAAAGGGATGAAGGGGCATGGGGAGAAAGCAGGGACTGGGTACTGAATTTGGATGATCAGTCATGATCGCATTGAATGGCGGAGCAGGCTCGAGGGGATGAATGGCCTACTCCTGCTCCTATCTTCTATGTTTCTATGTTTCTATGTAAAGAAAAAATTTCGAATTGAATACGGCACTAGAAATTAATGATCAAAATAAAACGTTTTTATTTAAAAAGAAAACAAGACTTTCATTTATGTCACGCCTTTCACGGCCTCAGGACATCCCAAAGCGCTTTACAGCCAATTAATGCTTTTGAAGTGTAGCCACTGTGGTAATGCAAGAATGCGGCAGCCAATTTTGAGCACAGCAAGATCCCACAAACATCAATATTAAGAGAAAAAGGAAAACGAGGGATGGCGTGAGGCCATTGAAAGATGTAACACACGGGCTGCAAAAGCGCTAAATAAGTTTTTTGCCTCAGATTTTACCCTGGTGGAGAAAGGTAACTTACTTGATCTGAGGAAGGGTACGAGAGTGTGTTGCAGAGGCAAGTTGTGACACTATTCACATTACTACCAGCATGGTTACCAAACAGCTGTGCAACCTTAAGGTAAATAAATCTCAGGGGCCGGATAAGATGCATCTACGGACCCTTAAGGGAAATAAGGGAGGAAACTGCAGGAATTCTGGCAGAGATCTTCCATAAAGTGCTGAATACTGGAGAGGTGCCTGGGGACTGGTGAAAGGCTGCTCCTATTTTTAAAAATGGTAGCAAAAGTGACCCAGGAAACTACAGATCATTGAATTTGATGCCCATTGTGGGTAATGTTATGGAAAGCCTTATTAAAAATAAGATCATGGAGCATCTGGATAGAAATGATAGCCAATATGGGTTCATGAAGGGGAGGTCTTGCCAATCCAGTT